>NW_022900947.1:24810052-24816825 GCF_012274545.1 Fukomys damarensis | reverse complement strand
ATATCTCAGACAAAAAAGTAAAAGCAGCAAGAAAATATTTGAAAAAATGTTCCACATCACTGGTCATTCGAGAGATGCAGATGAAAACAACACTGAGATTCCACCTCACCCCACAAAGAATGGCTGCTATCAAGAAATCACACAATAACAAATGTTGGTGGGGTTGTGGGGAGAAAGGAACCCTTCTCCATTGTTGGTGGGAGTGCAGACTAGTGCAACCACTATGGAAATCAATATGGAGATACCTCAAAGAGCTTGGACTGGAGGTTCCATTTGACCCAACTATCCCTCTTCTGGGTATCTTTCCAAGAGAACTAAAAGAATCATATCACAGAAAAGTATGTGCACCCATGTTTATAGTGGCACAGTTTGTAATAGCTAAATCTTGGAAACAGCCTATTTGCCCATCTGTTGGAAACTGGATAAAGAAGTTGTGGTTTTTCTTTAAAATGGAATATTACTCAGCCATAAAGAATGAGAAAATAGATTCATTCATAGGAAAATGGATACATATTGAAGATATACTCCTAAGTGAAATAAATACGTCACACATGTGTAAATACCAAATAGTTTCCCTAGTGTGAATAATCTGCAACAATGCATAAGATTCTAATAATATTACTGATATTTAGAAATGGGAAGAAGGTGTAGGGAAGGTGGGATGGGTAGGGGAAGAGTAAAAAGGGAAAAGAAAAATGTGAGAGAATGAAAAGATGAAAATAAAGTATTTGTAGATGGGAAGAGGAGGAGGGGGTGAAGGGAGGGCAGAGGTAAGGGGAAAAAATGAGAATCAAGACTTGTCATGTAGAGGTACATGATCCCAACAATGAATGTAACTTTACTGTATCCCTAAAATGTACCAATAAACTCAATTAAAGCTGAAAAAAAGATAATAACTCTATAGTCTATTGCACACATAGACTGGCTGATCCCCCTGGAGAAACCTAGACTCAGGAAATTTATGTCTTGAACAGCATCATTGGATGAGGTAACATCTAAAGCAAAATTAAAGCGGAACATATGCCATGAGATTTACTTTCACAATATACCAAACAGCATTTCATTGAAAGATTTTTACTAATAACTCAAGTTAGAACTTTACTATTATACTGAATTTTCAACAATGAAATAACAACTTCTTTTTAAAAGTAATACAGATTTAAAATGCTTAAATAAAATCTGAGGTTTATTGGAAGGTCTCTTAGCTTTGTAGAGCCAAGTAACCTCAGTTCGGAAATGGGGGAAGACATGAGCTCACTCCGTCCTTTCCTTCTGTTCTCCGTGCACACACTTGAAGACTCCACACTGACAATTGCTGGTGTATCTGTTGATAGCACTAAGCCATATGAATAGAACATATGCTATCCTACTGTGCTCCTTTGGTCCCTAAGAGACTTGTTGTTAAATCATTCTTGCTGCCAGAACAAATGTAGCAAGATGGGTCGATATCTTCATGAACCTGTAACAATCTGACAATAAATGAACTAATTGACTAATGTCTCTGTAGTGGTTGTAACATCTGGAACTGAAGGACAGAAGATGAGATGAGAGCAGCAAAACATGTTGTTCCTTAATTGCTCTGTGGAATTTTTCTATAGTAGATCATCCTTCCAATCCAATTTAAGTAAATCATTGAGCATATGGTTTACACTAAATTTAGAGCATCTGTGATACTCACTACTATGCATATTTGCCACACAGGTGTCTGATTTTGGCCTTGTCATACGGACAGATGGGATTTTTTTCTGTTTGTCTTTTTATTGGTACTGAAGTAAAGGAGTTAACCCTACCTGCTGCTGAGATGGCCTCATTTTATATCGCTTCTTTTCCTTCATTACAAATTGAAAGCACCTATAATTTTTTTTTAATTCAAATTGAGTGATTCAGGTTAGGATCATAAAAATGATTTAGATGAAATGGCTCACCTTTGAAAACATAAGATGCATTTTTATACTATATTCTTTTGGAGATTTTTAAACCATTTGGATTAGCCAGTATAAGTTGGTAATATTTGCGATTTTGGACTGATGCTTTTTCAGCAGGTAAGAGTCATTTTACCACATTTTCCTGTTAACACGGAATAGTATAAGTTTGATTTGGATGCCTGCATTAAAGGGGAGTACTAAAACACAAGAAGCGTGTCCAAGGTAAAACAATATCTACAAACTAGTACAGGAATCTGAACCAAAATTCTTTGGTGCCAGAATTCATTCCTTTACATATTATACTCTACAGCTTCTCTTATTGGCAAAATTGCTTATTTATTATTTTCCAACAGTCTTTATAAATATCAAATGGAGATTAATTTTGTTGTTGGTAAACTGACATTTATTTCACTAATATGCTTTTTTTCTTTGTTGTAGTGATGAGATAGGGCGGGCTTAGTGAAGTATAATAGCTACAAGATGAAACTTTTAGAATTGAAAACATATTCTAACCTCTAAATACGTCTTGTCTTAGTTTCATCTCCTCCATAACAAAAGTATGACAAACTAATAATAAATCACAGAAATATATTTCTCATGTTTGGAATGCTTGGAAGCCCATTATCAACTGCTGCCCAATTCAAATCCTGGTGAGGGCCATCTTCTTTATTTTCAAATACTGTATTCTTTTGTAGCCCCATACGATAGTGAAACACCGGCTTCATTCTCTTTCTTTTCTTATAAAGACACGAATCACAGAATTGGAACTTTACCATCACGGCCCCATTTAAAGCTCATTATTAGTCCCTCACTTCATGAACTCAGTTCTTTCCGTGATTTCATTGCAAAGCAAATTTGGGTTCCCTATGGGGAAATTAGATTTCTCTTAACAGTAAATATACTCCACATTTTAGAAGGAAAATCAGGGACTCTAGTGTCTGACCACACGAGTTGATTCTCAACTGATTCCAACACTGACCTTTTTATTTTCATTGAGATATTTTATCATTGACTGCTTCTGGTAATGGCACATTTGAAAACCAGAACTCCATGAAATTCCACGTGTGATCTGTTCTCTATGGGTTTTGTAGTGATTAATATTGTATTTAGCAAGTCCACAGAGATAGTGATATGAAAATATGACAAAAAATAAATAAACCTATTTCCATAGTAAATGTGTGAATGGAAATAAAGTGTTGCCTCATCAATAACAGAAGGGATTTTGACACAATAAACCAATAAAATAGTTATATCTTGGCATTATGTATCATTGTGTAGCTGTCATAAAATAAATTCAGCAGTTTTCAAGGCAGCTTGGTAAAGAATACTCAGTGCACCATCTGGACAATCTGAGGTGGGGTACTCCATTGATTAATGATTACAGCTGAAAGGGGAAAAAGAATTGACACCTGCAAAGCACCTCAAGTTGACTTCATGATTAATTGTGACTTTTAGTCACTAATACACCTTACAAGGGATAAGTTTTGTGATTTATGTCCTTATAACTTGTATTAACTTTCTATGGCTATTGTAGCAAAGTATCAAATAGTCAATGAACTAAAGAACAAAGCTTTATTGCCTTACAGTTCTACAGGCTAGAAATTGAGATCCTGGTGTTAGTATAGTTGGTTCCTTCTGAGGGCTGAAAAAATTTATTTTATGTACTTCATTGTAGTTTCTATTGGTTTGTGACAATCTTTGATATGCCATGTTTTATATACATATCTCTCCAAACTCCACCTTTATTTTAACACAATTCCTGCTCTGTGTGTGTGTGTGTGTGTGTGTGTGTGTGTTCAAATTTGTCTTATCTATATGGACATGTCATATTGCATTAAGACACAACCTAATGACCTCATTATAACATGAACATTTGCAAGACTTTCTTTTCAAACATGGCTGCATACACAGGCATTGAAGGTAGGTCTTCATCTCATGCTTCATTCTTTGTGGGGACACAATTTAATCTGAACATAGCTCTTCTCCCAGACTCCTTAATCATATTTTCCAAACATTGTTCCTTTCATGATTGTGACTTTTCAATTGTATGCTGTTTCTTTATCTTGAGGTCTCTTTCCTTCCAAGTAAAGAGCACATCTTTAGATAATTCTTCTACTTAGTAGAGATTAAATATTGCACAAGAAATTCTACTTAGCTTCAAAAAATGTGTACCTGGCAATAACATTTGTAAGGGCTGTCTCTATCTTTGTTAACTGTTCACAGAAAATTTTGCATAAAGTCAAAAGCATTGGATAAGCAAAGGTGGCAGTACTGGAGAAGTAGAAAACAGCAAATAAGAGCCATCTGTTCAGGCTACTCATATGTCTTTTGAATAAATGCTTGGGATCATCCTGAATGTAAATTTGTACAATACAGAATATAGACTAGCATTTACGGCTTTCTGGATCAGCCAACACTCAGTTCAGGGTGGACAGCACCTGTCATAGGTGTGCCCATTATCTAGGATCAGGTTTCTTTGTCACCATGACTTCAAAGTGAGAATTAAAAGAAGAGCAAAAGCCACGAGCCCTGCTTGAGTTTACCAGTCTCAATGTGTACCCAGAAGCTTCACATAACTTTATTTCCTGGTTAAAAAGGCTAATGATTAGAGTTGCTTGCACTATTTTGTAGAAACCAAAGAGTCTTCTTTTTAGTAGCTATTGCTCTTAAAATTCAAGGTTTTGGTCATCTGGAGAATACAATGAAGCAATATGTTTTATGTGTAGATAATTTTTTTAAAACAAAGAAATAGTGTACCCTTTTCTTAGTGGTTGAGAAAACCCTTTTCTTAGTGGTTGTTGTCCTTCACATCATAGTTTACAGTATAACTTACCAAGATCACTGAACTCTCACAAACATTACTAAAGAGCTTTATAGTTGATGGATTTATCTTACACCTTTGTAGGAGTTAATTTTATAAAAAAGCCTCTCTTCTCTTTAAGGAAATACCAAAGCACACTGTTCATGAAAATGTCTGTGTTATCAATGCTAGGGACAGACTATGTGCTTTTCAAGGCCAGTAAGACTTATATCAACCACTTCATACTCTAATGAATCTTTGCTTCCCTAAGTTGAATGTAGCTGTTGATACCTTCAGTATGCTCTCTAAAATTAATATGATACAATTTCTTCATGTTTCTTGGTCTAAATCAAAGCCAGAGACACACACATTTAAGATATCCCAGGACATGTGGCTCTATCTTCTGTGACAGAGGTTGATGCAGTAAGTATTGTGTGTATTTTCCTTTATTTAACGGATGAATAATCTCTCTTCTTAAGAGATTCGGATAATCTCCATAAGAAAGGGTTACAATGTGCTGACAAATGTCAATATCAGATAGTTGGATCACCCATATAATAAAACAATGCATATTGTCCACCCAGCCAAAAGACTAGTTGTATAACACGAAATTCTAAACTCCCTTTCTCAAGTATAAATTCATCAATAAATATTATTGGCTTTGCCTAGAAAATGTATTCCTTAGATCTCTTCTATATATCTTTATTGCTCGCTTCAAAAATCAAGTCACTAACACTTTCTACTTATATTATAGAAATCACCTGCATTTCCACATTTTTTCTTGTTAGACTACTTACTAAATATTGATTTTTAAAATAAAACTCAAATCCTATCACAATTGTATACAAGAAATAAAGTCAAAACTCATTGGTTTAGTTTTCCAATGCACTTTTGTTTTGTACTGGGGATTGAATTTAGGACCTTGTACTTTTAAGACAGGCAGTGGAACCACTCAGCTAAATCCCTGGCCCTCCAATATGCTTTTGAAGTTTACCAATGCCTATAAAATCCTTCATGGTTTCAGTTTTTAGTGTCTGAATTATTTTAATACTATGCCATAGCCCTCACAGAACACTAGCAACACTGGTCTATATTTCTGCAGTTACACTAAACTCTTTCCACACACACACACATACACACACACACACACACACACATATATAATATATATGGAACTGTCATATATGGACCATCCATATTTTATATAGATTTATTCATTCATGCATCAAATATGTATTGAATGATCTTTTGGGGACCATTTGTAGGCACTGGGAAGATAGCAGTAAATAAATTCAGCTGATTCACCTTAGTATTAGTCTAAACTTTTTATATCAGTATTTTATGATCTCTTGTGATACTGTTGGTTGGCTGTGTTCTATTAGGCAGTTCTGAAATATATGGTAAGAGCCAGAGTTGTAATTATCTGAGATTTCATTAGTCTACAGAGGTTCAAGATGAATGCTCAAAAACATGCTTTCTTGGTGTAGAGAGGTGAGAGTTTAAGTTTGGGGCAATGAGTGTACAAGATTCCTCCCTCAGCCTTTTCATATCATGTCAGGGTCTTCCTTAGTCTGCCTAGTCTCTGCAAATGGCCCATCCATATTATCTGTCTAAGAATGAAAGCAAATGTCTTCCATAGCAGAGCAGGGCCCCCCAAAGTTCAAAGGTGAAAGCTGCTAGTTTGGCTACATTTATTAGTGACAGTGAGTCATAAGTCTAGTCCAGACTCCTTGTAAGGGGATCTCCACATGGCCACCTTTCTGGGAAGCTGAGATCTACTGGAGATTGTCTTTGGGGAGGAGCTATCCTCATTGGGATGAAAGGTAAACTGATAAAGAGGACCCCTCCAGTAAGTCAGCTGTGTAAGAATCTGAGGAAAGAGCACTTTTCTAGATAGAGTAAAAGCAACATTGAAATACAGGAACAAGGGAAAAACTGAGAACCAAGACCTGTCATGTAAAGGTACAAGATCCCAATAATGAATGTAACTGTACCATATACCTAAATGTACCAATAAGCTCAATGAGGGCAAAAACAGAAATATATAT
>NW_022900947.1:24761049-24791235 GCF_012274545.1 Fukomys damarensis | reverse complement strand
ATATATACACACACACACATACATACACACACACACACAGTAGGTTGTAGTTTTCAGTGTAGAGGTCTTTTGCTTCCTTCACTACATTGATTCCTACATATTTCATTTCTCTTGTGAAAGGGCTTGTTTCTCTAATTTCTCTCTCAGTGATTCTGTTTTTTGTGTGGAAGAAGACTATTGGTTTTTGAATGTTGACCTTCAACAGCTACTCTATTGAATCTGTCAATTAAGTCTAGAAGTCTTTTGGTGGAGTTTTTTGTTTTTTTTATGTAGACTAGCATATCATCAGCAAATAATGACAGTGAAATCTCCTCCATTCTTATCTTTATTGCTTTTATTTCTTTCTTTTGTCTTATTGCTATGGCTAATGTTTCCAAAACTATCTTAAATAGGAGTGGTGATAGTGGACATCCTTGTCTTGTCCTGAATTTACTGTGAAGATTTTCAGTTTCAGACCATTTAGTATGATGTTAGCTGCTGGTTTTTCATATTTAGGCCTTACCAAGTTTATGTAAAGACCATCTATTGCACTTTTCTTCAGGATTTTCATCATAAATGGATGCTGAATTTTGTTGAATGCTTTTTCTTCCTCTATTGAGGTGATAATATGGTTTTTGTCTTTGACTCCACTAATATACTGTATTATATTTATTAATTTACATATATTGAGCCAGCCTTGCATTCCTGGGATAAATCCAACTTGGCCAGATTGTATGATCTTCTTGATAAGCCTTTCTATTCTGTTTACTACTATCTAAATGAGGATTTTTGCATCTATGTTTATTCAGGAGATTGGCCTGAAATTATCTTTCTTGATTGGGTCTTTCCTTACCAAGTTTTGGAATCAAAGTAACACTTGCTTTTAATTATGAATTTGGAAGTATCACTTCCCTTTCAACTAGATGGAAAAGTTTCAAAATTAGTGGCAGTAGTTCTTCTCTAAATTCTTTGTAGTATTCAGCAGTAAATCCATCAGGAACTGGGCTTTTCTTTGTTGGTAAATTTTTAATTACGTTTTCACTTTCACTGATTGTAATTTGGGTGTTTCAAATTTTTATACCTTCTTCATTAAACTTTGGTAATTCATTTGTATTTACAAATCTGTCCATTTCTTATGTATTTTCCCATACAGTTTCTCAAAGTAGGTATTGATGATCCTCTGGATTTCTCCTGGATCTGTTATGATTTCACCTTTTTCATCTTAATTGCAGGGATCTGAGCCTTTTCTTTCCTTTTTTGATAAGGCTGGTTAAGGGTTTGTTGATTTTGTTTTTCTTTCAAAAAACCAAGTCTTAGTTGATTTTTTGTATCATTCTGTTATTCTCCATTGCATTCATTTCTGCTCTGATCTTTATAATTTCCTCCCTTGTATGAGCTTTGGCTTCATCTTGCTCTCCTTTTTCTAGAAGCATAAGATTCAGCATTAGGATGCTCATTTGAGCTCACTTTGTTTTTCCAGTGTGCACATTCACTGCTATGAATTTCCATTGTAGAACTGCTTTCATTGTGTCCTACTGATTCCTGTATATTGTATTGGCATTATCATTAAATTGTAAAAATCTGTCTAATTTTTTCTTTTATTTGCTTGATGACCCATTGCTTGTTCAGGAGAGTGTTGTTCAATTTCCATGTGTTTGTGAAGTTCCTGCGATTTCTTTTGCTATGGATCTCATTTACTTGCACTATGGTCTGATAATACGCATGGGATAACTTCAACTCCTTTACAATTACTTGAACTTGTTCTATGACCTAGTATGTGGTCTATTTTGGAGACAGACCCTTGTGCAGCCAAAAAGAATGCATATTTTGAATTTGTGGGGTGGAATACTCTGTTGATCTCTTTTAAGTTCAAAAGCTTGGTTCAGTTCTAGTATTTTGTTGTTGTTAATTTTTTTGTCTAGATGATCTGTATATTTGTGACAGGTATTATGGTCCCCCACTACAATTGTATTAGTGCTTATTTGGTGTTTAATGGCCCTTAATATTTGTTTTGTATAGTTGGGGGCATTAGTATTTGGTGCATGTATATTTATGATTGTCATCTCTTCCTCTTGGATAGTTCCCTTTACGAGGTTGTAGTGACCTTCTTGGTCTCTCTTAATTAGTTTTGATTTGAAATTTATTTTGCCTATAAATAAGATAGCTATCCCTGCTTTTTTCCAGGTTCCTGTCACATGGAAAATTGTTTTCAATCCTTTTACTTTCAGTCTATGAGTTTCTTTTGAACTCCTTGTGTTTCTTGTATACAACATTTTGTTCAAGTTTGCTTCTTATTCCATTCTGCCAGTCTATTTCTTTTGATTGGTGAATTGTGGCCATTAACATTGATGGCTATAACTAATATGTATTGACTTATCATCATTATGTTATTTTCCTGTTGTTGGCTGTTTTTAATTTTTACCCCTGTCTTTAATTTCTTGCCTTGACTGCTGGATTTGCTCTGTTGGGCCTCATAGAGTTATGATCTTCAATGTCTTTTGATAGGATATTATTTCTAATTGTTCAGAGTGCTGGTTTCATATTATTGAAGTTTCTTAGGTATTCTTTGTTTTTTTATTGAGTTTATTGGTACATTTTAGATATACAGTGCAGTTACATTCATTATTGAGATCTTGTACCTTTACACGACAGGTCTTGGTTCTCATTTTTCCCCTTGTCCCTGCCTACCTTTCATCCCCTCCTCCCCTCCTCATTTACAAACATTTTATTTTCATTTTTTCATTTTCTCATATTTTTTTTTCTTTTCCCTTTTTCCCTTTCCCCTACCCTCAGGCGTTCTTTGTCATGGAAGTATCTTATTTCCTCATCAATGTTGAAAGAGTCTCAAAGGCTACATCAGTCTAGGTTGGAGGTTGTTTTCCTTTAGGTCTTGAAATACTTCAGTCTAAGCTCTCCTTCACCTGAGGGTTAGTGTTGAAAAGTCTGCTGTGATTCTGATGGGCTTTCCTTTGCATGTGATTTGTTTCTTTGCTCTAATTGCATTTAGTATTTCATTCTTCTGCTTAGTTTCTGGGATGTTGATTATTGCAAGTCTAGGTGTAGATTTTTTTTGTCATCACAGCTCTTTGGATTCCTATAAGCCTCGTTTATATGTATGTCAAATTCTTTTGCTCTGTTTGGGAAGTTTTCTGTCATTAATTCTGTGAACAGTTTTTTTTTTTGTTTTTGTTTTTGTTTTTAATTTCACTTGTACTTTCTCCTCTTTTTCATGGACTCCTATCCTTTTTTTTTTTTTTTAACCTGTGATCAAATCCATGTCCTTGTGCTTGTAATCCAGGCAGTGGAACCACTGAGCTAAATTCCTGGCCTGCTATCATTCTTATATTATTCTTCTTTTCATCATCTCTGAGCTATTGGATTGACTTCTCATGTTCCCTCTTTTTAAGAGATATTCCCTCTTTTTAAGAGATCCTACTTTTCCTAGACAACCAGCCTATCTTCTAGATCTGAAATCCTGTCTTCAGATTGGTTCAGTCTGTTATGTATACTTTCAGTTGAGTTTTTAATCTGCTGGATATCTGTTTGAATCTGTTTTAATGATTCCATTTCTTTCCCTTGTTGGGCATTCATGGCTTCTGTCATGGTCCTGAGCTCATGTACATTTTTTACCTGTTTCTGTTCTAGAGTCTCTAATCATGTCTTTCATTCTGCTCACCACCTCTGGAATTACATTGGAAATTATTTCTGTTTTGAATTTTTCTAGAGTCTTATTCATCTATTTTGTTACTTCCTGTGCTATCAGTTCAGGATGTCTAGGTGGTTGATTATCAGATTTTCCACCTCATTTCCTTCAGAATTTTCCTTTGATGTACAGGCAGACTTTGTTTGTGCATGTGCCTTGCTTGAATATCTTCTTATTTCTATTTTTGTTGTTGGTACGGTCCTGGGTTAATACTTCAATCTTCCTGTTACAGCTTCCCTTTCAGATTTCAACCTCTAATGACTCTGAGGCAATCTCATTTTCATTATACCAGGAAGGACTACTGATTAAATCAATCACAACACCTTAGCCCAAGTAATACAATCAGCAACAGAATAGCAGCAAGCACCTCTTACAAAAATGACAGTTTGTGGTAGTTATTAATCTATCACCTTTAACCATGTGAATTAATCAAAATTGAGGCTAGAGATCAGAACATGGGCCTTTATGATCCCCTGTGCCTCTGTGGTATGAATCCAGTCATCAGCCCATGTGGGGGTGGGTGGGGCCATGCCTCTCACAGTTTCTCTGCTGAGGCCTAGAGGGGTGGATCTCTGGTACCAGTGTGGTGTGGAGTGGACCAGCTGCTGGATATGTCCTAGAGCAGCTGAAGTAGCAGTATATGATGTGGCAGCCTAACCATGGCCTAATACTTTCCCTTTCAAACTCAGCTCCATGTCAGACAAAAGAGAAATTGACTTAGAAGGCTGAGATTTATTACTTCTATAACAAAGCTCTGAATGATTTTGGACTACTGCTGCTTTTCTGCAGAACATTATTCCATCTTTTCTTCTTTTACTTCTCAATCTGTGAATTCCTTTACAGGTTAAGAATGAAAAAGCAAGAGAAATGTCATGATTTATTTAGTGAAGGGAAAATAAAAAAAATTTGAGACTATGGATTTAAAATTTATGAATGAAAATATATTGTACCATCAGGAGAAAATGAAAGTTCAAGCAAAGGGGTTTTAAGGATATAATGAAATATGCATTTTAAACAGTGTCTCATGTTATAGCACCTGGGAATTTATAACTTAGAGAAATTTACCAAACATTGCAAGCATCTCCTACATCCATTATGACATTATTACAATCATCAGTTACTTTTCTGATATTGAGTCATCAACAATTTAAATTAAGTAATTTCAGTCCATTATGAATTTGGTACCTACAGTTTTATACAATACAAAATAAATTAAATCTTCTTGAAAACATTAGACTGTTTGAAAATGAAAAACTAAAGTGAAAAACGGCAAATCCAACAAAGCAGAACATGCAAACATTGAAACAACCCTAAATGGAAAGGATTTAAAGAAGCAAATAGAAATGGTAAGTAAATATCTTTAATTATATATCTAGGAGAATAATATTGAAATTATGGTTTATAAATGGATTAAAAAACAAAGAATGACAGAATTTTCAGCTGCTTCTCCTTTAAAAATAAAACCATTTTTTATAATAAAGAAAAGGAAATTTATTTGAATTTCTGATTTTATTTTAGGTGCTGTCTTACTAAAGTCAATTATTATCTAGAACAGTTTAAACACCAAACACATTCCAATCTAATCAGAGAGAGATACACACAGAACTCCAAAATAATAAACACAAAGTCAATATGAAATGAGATGAACAAGCACAGAACCACTTTGCAAAAGACCTTGCAGTATAATAACCTATTAAACCCCTGCTTACATTTCACAGAAGCAATTAATAAAGTCAACAGAGGATTGAGAGAAATTTTTACAGCAGAAGACTGTAAATCAAATGCTTCTATGATATATAAATTAGTAATATTCCTATATAAGAACCATTCTTGTATCTGTAGAAGATCTTTAAAAGTAGAATAATAATTTTCATTGTTTGAGGAATACATTTTAAGTAATTTAAATAAACTTATAAATCATAACTGTCCAGAAGTTAATGATCCATGTACATCTCTCAAATAGAAAGAACTTTTAAGATTGTGATGGTGCATAGATACTTTTTCCCTCTGCTGTACTATTCAAGACAAACCACTAAACTATTACATAAGTCTTCTTATTAGCTATCTAATGAAGAAGCCTGGATAGTTTAGGAAATTACTAAAACCTTTCTAAAATTGGGAAGGACCTGGATTCAATCCCTAGCACTTCAGTAAAGGAAAGGAAGGATGCAGAGGTTTGGAGTACAGATACATTAAATACCCATTGAATAAACACAGAAATGGTGGTATAGGTAGCTGAATACATTTAGGGAGGTGTAGGAAAGTAGAGCAACAGCAAATCATAGACTAGAATTTTATTAACAATATAATTAATAAAAAAGAAACTGTAAAGTCAATTGTTCAAAATAAGGATACTACAAGCAGAAAAAAGTGTTCAAATGGAAAAAGCAAAGGTCTAATTCCCTGGCCTCCTTGGCTCTATCCTGTGTAATCCAAAGCTTTTCTTTGCTGATCTTCTGTTCTACACTGTCATCTGCGTCACCACTTTTCACCATTTTATGTGCTTTCTTTCCCACGATTATTGATGTCTCTTATGACCATGCCCCAGAGTCCCTGACCTGATAGTGATTTTGGTATTTTTTTTAATGCATTAACTTTATTAGTTCATTTTAGTTATACGCTATTATCACATTCATCATTGGGAATTTGTACCTGGACATGATATATTTTAGTTCTTCTTTTTATCCTATTATTCTTCCCTTCCTTCCACCCCTCCACCCATCCCCTGACAAAAAACTTTGTTTATAGTTTTTCCTTCTTTTCTCATTTTGTTCTTTCCTTTCCTCCCCCCACACTTTCCCTTCCACTTTGGACCTTTTGTTCCTATTTCACATTATCTATTATACCATTTTGTGTTCAGCTATACTTTCAGTTTCTCATACCAGAGAAACTGCTCAATACTTATACATGTGTGTCCTATTTATTTCACTTAAGACTATGACTCCCACAGCGATTTTGGGTTTAGGATGGGAAAATCAGTAGGATCATTGCCTATGAAAATAGTAAAGTTTGAATAAACAAACAAAATATATTATGTGATTCTGCTAGTCAATGCATATTTTAATGGTTCCTTTGCATTTAAGCTTATTCATGTATGTAGTTGTTATATTTGTGAAAGCGCTGAGTATTTCTGAAGATTGGGTCCCATAGAATAACTCACTATCTAGTGTCAACAGCTAAATCTGATGGAATTTTTTTTTCTTTTTCTTTTTCTCCCACCCCCGTTTTTTTGGTCCTGGGAATTGAACTCGGGATTTTACACTTTAGAGGCAAGTAGCAGCACAACTAAGCTAAATCCCTGGCCCAAACTCACAGAATATTAGAGGAAAACTCAGAAACAAAGGTCTCTTGATACTCTATAAGAACTGCCACTCTAATCTTCCCTATTACTAAATCAGTTGTCATAAAAAAATTAAACATTCTGAGTACTAGGTCCATTAAGAAACCATAAGCAGAATGAAATTAATGTTTTTATGCATCTTTGTGAAGTCCTTCTAAATAGTACCTGGAAGAATATTTTGATGACAAAGACATTGAAAAGGATCATCTGTGTTTAAAGGTCATAAAATACATATTGAACAATTGAAGAAGCCTGAGAGAAAAAGTTCTGGGAGTATGGGGAAAAATTTAATGAAGATGTTAGGGTTAGCACATTTTTTGTTACAATTTTCTCTTCTAAATTTATTATTTTCATTAATTTAAAGTAGAATTGATTAAAATGATCAATGTCAAATATTATCCTCTTCATCCTTTCTTTTTTAACTTTCCCTTTCCTTATTCTTTCTTTTATTCTTTCATTTCTTTAATCCAAGAACTTCCTCATGTACACTCGTCCTTCCAGGCATGAGACATTCACAAAATAAGGAGAAAGAAAGGAAAAGCATTCATTCAGTAAGGAATATCACGTGACTCTGTGCACATGACTCCAAACACCTAGGAGCCCAAGCCATGTCCACATGCAGCACTGAGAGCCCTGGGAGTGAGGCCCAGTGTAAACGTAAGGAGGCTTCTGAAACCATGTCAGGAATTCTCACTTTCAGGATATAATGCTTGTTTAGGAATAAAGAATAAAATAAAACTTGATGACTTTAATATGAAGAAATAATTTATGCTGTTGAACAAAATCATGTAATAAATAACTGGAGAGATTAACAGAATCAGTTTGTTTAAAGTATTTACATTTTAATAATACTGCACCAGGTTTTACTCATAAATATGTGAAAATACGTATAGACAAATTACTTAAAGGGCTATACTTAATAGTTAATTTTATGTCATTTAATTTTAACCAGTCCACACTTTTTAAACAGAGATGATAGTATAATTGAAATATTTTAAATAATATGGATTGCTTGAATCCAACTTTTTAAAAATGCTTGGACTTACTTTCATATACTTTGAATTATATTTCTTTTTTTTCCACTTACTTTTTTTGGTTATACAGATTAATTTACTTTGTATTTTTATTCATTAAGTTTATCGGTATATTTCAGTGTACAATATGATGACATTCATCATTGGGAATTTGTACCTTTACATGATATATCTTGGTTCTTATTTGTTTCTCTGGTATGAGAAACTGAAAGTATAAATAAGGATCAAAATGTACAAGACATAATGTGAATTCTATTATTTCTATTATAAGTAAATTATGTATGTACCTGAATGCAGAGGAACGAGGAAAAAAGCAAATAACCACAAGTTGAAAGTCAGTTTACTCTCAGTATCTTATTAAAAATGCAGTAATCTCTACCACCACCTGCCAAACACAAACAGGCCTCCATAGTAACAGGAAACTGTGTTATAGTTTTCCAAGGGCACAACACACCTCAATGTGCTTAGAATAATAAAGCCTATAAGAGACATATGGAGTGACATATGCTCAATCCTCTAGACACCGTGCACTGGCATGATCATGGGGCCACACATGTTTCGTTTTTCAAAACAGGAAAAGAAAAAGAAACAAATATTTGAGAAGGAAAGACAAATGGTAAATTTTTTGAAAAAAATCTGAAGTATTTAAAAAAAATCTTTACTAAATTAAAAGCAAACAAAATTTTTATCCTAATTTTGTGAGAATTGCATTTGAAGTTTTAACAATGCAATTAACCACTTTGCTTCTTTTATTCAAAGATCACTTACTTAACATATTTTTGAAATCACTGCTTGCAATAAAAAGCTATGAATGGATTCTTTTCTTTTTATTTTAAAAGAAGATCCAGAGTTTTGGGAAGAGGCAGCTGAAAAATTGTTGAAAAGAGATTATAAAGAATGTGTCAAATGTGATTCATTAAAAAGAAAGAAAATGAAAAAAATAAAGAGTAATGTTAAAATCATTAGTTGAAATTATTGTGGAGGTTTAATATCCTTTTATAGATAAAAGATTTTGTCTTTATGAAGACAGTAAAGGTAATTTTTGAAGCCGGAAAAGAAATTAATACCCTGACAAATAATTGAATGTTCAATAAACAGAAAAGAATGAAGTGTAATTAACTTTTTATGGTAATTTAGAAAATGCAAAAAAAAATAGATCACCATACTCATTTGACAGAATTTATGTTACGTGGTAATGAGAGAGAGCATGGTCGTTGTAATTGTATGATTCTGATGTTCCTTTGTGGTAAAAGTCTTGATCTTGATGCTTAGTATGAGCTTTCACACACTCCAAATTATTGGAAAATAGTTTGAAATTATGTAATAAAATCTCTGATACTCATATCCTAAGACCCAGAAGTTCTATCTTTAGATACCTAGGAGAAATCAATGCCTGCTATACACAATGATGTGTTTATAATAGCACCATTCAAGAACTCTAAATGGGAAATTGCTCAATTCTCATAAAAATTAACTTGGGTAAATAAAATAATGATGCATAGAAAGGACTATGTAATAATGATGAATGAATTAGAGAGGTGAGCAACATGTATACACATTTATACATTTACATGTCACATACACATATAAACACAGACAAACACACATTTTCTTGCAAGTATAGTATGTCTCATGATACAAAACGTAATGAAAGGAAAAGGTAATTGTAATTCACAATTGATGCCAATACACAGACAATTAGTATATAAATTTAGACCTTATGTGAAATACATTATATATAATATAAATATAAGTATAATATAAACTAGTCTATGAGTTTATACCTTATACATAATATAGCTTTGACTCTTCTGAAAACACCTGACATATCTGGCAATAATTATGTATTCAAAGTATTTTCATGATTATTATACTCAATATAAATATTGTTCTACCAAAGTTAAATATAATGTGGAAAATATCTCCTTTCAATCTTACCTAAATCCACAACTTTCTGATGTCCGTTATTAGTGCCATGCCCCCGCATTGTGCAGCCCTGGCATACTGTGAAGGCTGATCCTCTGGCACCTGCTAAAGAGTGCCTCAGTGTCTTCCCTACTATTGCTATTGCGAGCGGGCCTTCCATTCCACAACAGGCAGGTCATTCAGTTCTCTTGTGTTCCAGGCTGCATGATCAACTTCTTAAATCATTCTAAATGTCAAGCATAGCCTTTGTGAGAGAGAAGGTTTAAAAGAAAATTTTTTCGAGAATAAGGTTTCTTTTGTATTTTTCTGTCTCAAGCATCCACTCTCAAAAAAGTATTGCTCCTAGTTTCAAGGTCCTTCTCCTTTCTCTTTGGGATCTTTGTATCATATTGTCTTCCAGTAACAGTGTTAGTATCTATGCCCCAGTTGCCACACCAAGAATAATCAATAGTTTTCTGGTCTTGCCCTAATTATATGTGAATTAATTGCGTACCAGTATAAAAAAATTAAATACAAATGCATCTCTAGTTAGATTTACCTATGAAACTTTTCTAACACCTTGATTCCTTTCAATATAACTTCTCCAAATAGTGAGAGATAAATTTCAAACATAGTAATAGTGCAAAGTAAATTTTATCATACAACTTACACAAAAAATCTACAGACATCTTAGAAAGATGTAGCTGTGCTGGTGGAAATACTTTCTCAAAATTTCATGTTTGAGTAAATTTTCTAGAGATCAGGTTATCTCCTATGAAAATTATGTTACAAAGAATTGCTTAAACTCTCGTTTGAATAGCCCAGTCTTTTTAAAGTACTGTGTAATTTCCAAATGAATCATAAACTATGTCATTCTGAGTCTAATTTTTGGTTTTGTTTTCTGTTATTGATAGCTAAGCAAATAATGAAATCTGAATATAGATAAAGTGGGTTACTTTGGTAGCTAGGAGAAAATCTTCCAAGAGTAACAGGCACTCTGCAGGTATGCCTCAAAGTAGATTTTGATGAAAAATATCATTGTGGAAGTGACGCTTCTGCAAATGACAGGAGATAATCAGAAGAACGATTTTGCTTTTAAATCAAATGTTCATAAATAGGAAGCTAGTTGTATTAAGGATTCTGCATAATCAACATGGATGGAAATATCAATAACCCATATTGACATACAATACGTGTTTCTTATCTTGTAATTTTATTTTGATGAAATTGTGCTAACACATTACTTGTTTTCTGCAGTAAACTATACCAGGTAATGAGATCACTGTATTTCAATGAGATAAGAATATTTCTATCCTTCCAAAATGAAATCAGTTTTTGTCATTAGATATCCACAGAGACTCCGATGTTTATGAATTTTAGGGGGTTGTAATTGATTTTAAAAATTCCAACACATCTAATTTTCATCAAAGCAAAGTTATTTTTCTCAACAGTTTTGGTCCCTCCAGTCCAAATCTCTGCAATTTGTAATCACTAAAGCAAGTATAACATTACAATTTGAAGAGAAAATACACCCACTTGACCATAAAGAAGAGTAATTTCTTAGAAATGTGAGTGCTGTGTGATGATAAGTCCCTCAGAGAGGTAGTACATAGAATCTAGCCAAGCCACTGATTTCATCAAGTGATAACCAAGTCAAAATTCCAAAAGACAACTTAATTTTTCACACAAAGCTTTTGTTTCACTTTAAAGTTCTCAGTGGACATCCTATTTTATTTTTTTTCTTTGTTAGTTTATCTTGATATTTTGAGGAATATTTTATTATTGCAGGTGGGAAAAAATTTTTGAAAAAAATGAATATCTTGCAATATTATTTATTTGTTTGTTTGTTTGTTTGTTTGTTTATTTTGATACTAGGGATCCAACTTGGGTCCTTGCGCTTGCAAGGCAGGCAGTGGCACCCCTGAGGTAAATCCCCGGCCCCTCTTGCAACTTTAAATATTGAGAGTCATTACTTATTTCCCTTTAATTTTTATCTCCCAGAACTCAATCCACATAATGGAACTCAATTATAGAACATAATTCACATTAAATAACTTAGTAGAATATGGGTTTGCATATATTTCTACATTTTAAGGTTTTCCTTGGTTCTGACAACTATATCGGTTCACAATTTTATACACTTCCATTTTTTCATTTTATTACATGCAATCTTATAAAATGATTAATGTTTTAGAATCAAATGATTTAGATAAATACCCAGGAACATTTACATAATATTGCTCTGAAGAAATAAATATTTCATTTATTACTCAAACTAAATTTCTGTATCATTGCCTAATTAGCATACTTGATTTTAAGACAATAAAAAATGAATTTTCATTCTATCGAGTGAAACGAATCATCTATATCTTTAGCCATTTCAATGAATTAAAATATTTTTATGAAGTTAATGTTTAGACTACTTTGTGATAATATATTACGATTTGTAGTAGGTAATTTTCTCCTATAGGTTCAGCTAGTGTTTCCGCTAGTGAACAAAATTTTAAAAATTAACACAAAAATAAGAGATATACTTGTCACATGTGAAAATTCAGACCGTAAAGAAGTTGTCTTGTCTTTTTTCCTCTTTCAAAACACTTACATATTATTATTGCAATCTCAGTCCTCAAATTCTAATTTAATTTCATCCTCAGAGAAAACATAAGCTTATTAAATTCCCCATCAAGCACAAAGTAAATATGCCTATAAAGAACTATTTCTTGAATGTTTAGAGATGTCATTTTATGTTACTTGTTGAAAATACTCTCCTCATTTAATTCATAAAATTGGCTCTTTGATGAAGTGTACAACATATTGGTACAGCCTTGGAGGCCTCTGGCAACCAGTCTCCATGCTGAGACCCACTGCTCCTCCACAGAATATCAATAAAATGCTCCTTTTAGAGGCTCAGTAGTATTCTTCCTCATCTTTTAAATCACCACTTGTTCTTCCTTTCAACATAAATGTGTCAGTCCCTAAATCTTAATTAGCTATCACTCATCAATATAAACTACATGAGAAAGAATGATCTAGGAAGAAAAATAAAATCAGTAAGAAATATGAATATTAAGCTATGTGATTTATTTCTAGAAATCATGTATCTCTATGGACATTTAAAGTGACACTCTCACAAAAAGAAACCAACAATTTTAAATGGCCTATTATCTATCAAACTGTTTACTAGGCATTAAAGTAACATTTATTTGTATCAAAATAATGTCTGTATATTAAATCACATGATATAGCCTAACTAAACTATAAATCAAAGTAAAAATAAAATGAGGAAACAAAATTTATTTTGACCAGTCCATTAGTACACTAATTCCCTTCCTAACGATTATTGAGTTTGAGGCACTTTGATTCTCATGCTAGGTTCGTTATCTCTACAGTCTAACTAACTCATACATTAAAAAAAGTATACAGGTAGATATTAATCACTGACACTCTCCCCTAGATGGTGATGTAATTGCACTGTATATGTTAAAGATGTAACAATTTTAACCCATACACTCCCAACGGACATGAAGAGATCATGCTTCAATGATACCTGAATAATCTCGTGATCTACATAATTTTATTATGTAATGGTTGTTTATGGCTCCTGAAATTAAAGGCCTTTATATAAGATGAATCATCTACAACTAAATCCATGATATGTCACTTCCTCCCTCACCTCAATAAAGGCTTTATAGTAATGAGTCTTATATCCTATGCTGACAATGACAACATTGATGGGATAACATTTAAAAAAAACACTCATCAACTCAGACATTTCTTCAACTGTTATTTAGAATCCAGGCAAGATAGCATTTCAGTCAAGGATAAACTAAAGATTAGTCAATGAAATAGGGAAGATCTGACTTATTAGGGAATCCAGCTGATGGTCAGAAATCCATGTATGGAGAGGTATGTTTGTGAGATTGCCCTTGAAGAATCATTTTCATTTTCTGTGTTGCAGTCTTAATTAAGGGAAGGTATGAAGCAGTTTCACTGAAGCTGGTGCTTTATTTTCTTTATACCTGCTATTAAGAATATTGTGTAGCAGTATAACCTGTGAAGTTCTATGTAGCCATTAATTTTAGATAGTCTTTGTCATTGGTTTAGAATAGGTAATGAAAAATGCAACTAATCAAAAATGGTCCTTATTTCTTGACTAATAAATTTTTCAGACACCACAGCAATAGAAGCTCATATCTATATTACATTTTTTCTCCAAGAGTTTTTGATCTTATAATCTATTTTAATTTTGCTGTGTTTCAAAAAAGTGCCTCAACAAGCTGTTAAAATGGATGATGATGATGATGATGATGATGATGAAGAAGAAGAAGAAAATAAGTCTATGTTATTTTTCCACATGAGCCCTCCAACCAGGGGGACAAAGGAGAAGGAACAGTATTCATTAGTCATGACTGTAGTATAACAGGACACTTGATATAACCTTGACTCTCTTATTGTTGGAAGAATAGTGTAGCATTAATATTTTACACAAGGTCTCAGTACATATTGACATGCAATTTTTATTGCAAAGTTTGGAAATTATAACTGACAGTATAAGAAGGAAATTTAACTACACTGAACCCGTCTGTTAAATCCTGAAATTAGTAAAAGGATCTTAAATGCAACACTATGAACAACTATACTTGTAAGTTTAAAATCATCAAGTTGTGCCATGGGATAAATGATCCTATTTAGAAATAGCTTCCAAGAATACCTCTTCTTTATTTTAATATAAAAGCAAGACATCAGAAGATTAAGGAGAGTATATGCATTGCATGTCACTAAATTACATCACCACTTAATAGTTTAAGGTAACAAAAATTCCTGCTGAAAGTTTCAGTAAGTCTAGAAATCTAGTGTGTTGCACCATTACTAGTTCTTATCATACTCCCCAAAGTAACTACATGTGAAATATATATTTCAAATTTATTTTACTGAAATTATTGTTTCTCTTGTATATCTATATCAAAGCTGCATGCTTTAAATGCACTCATTCACAATGAAAACCACATTTATCATACATCTTTGATGAGTTAGGTAGGAGAGATTTAGAAAAATATTTTCATTCATTTTTAACACCCAAAGTTGAAGTTAAGATATTTTAATATTCAACCAGGAATGAATGTACTGAGGAATGCTGGTGCTTTGTTCCAAGATAGCCTATTCACATAAACACGGGCTTTCCTCATTACTCCACCTTCCTCCTAGGCTTGCTTAAGGGGCCCTCAGGATGGCAGCTGGCTTTTTGAAAAGTGAAAAAGGGTGAGAAAGTGAAGACTGAGTCAGAAGACAAAGAGAGACTGACTGATGGCGTGCATTATTGCCTATAGGTGCCAACCTTGACTCAGTGTGAGAGGAAGTACAGGAATATTGTAAGGCAGAAATTATTAGAAAGTAGTTTGAAAAAACCAAAATAATCTGAGAAAATGCCAAGAAAAATAAAATGAATTTTGGTGTCCAGGTATCATGTTTAATGATACTTCCCATCAGAAAAGTATTTAAACATCCAAATGAATAGATATGAAATAAATTTATGGATTTATCAGCTCCTTGAACAAAATTTGGAACATTTTATTCATTCAATAAATGACTGTTGGATCAATGAATTTGATTTATTTTTAAGACCATAAATGGACAAGATGGCTACTGATTCAGAATTAAAATGCAGCAATGCTAAATGAATTATTTTCTAGTGATGATGATCAATAATAGATTTGATTACTCATTGGTTTGTAGAAAAACATTTAATGGACATACTAAAATTTTTGCCAATTCCCTAGATTTTAAAAGTAACGTCAAAACAACAAAAAGTAATATTTTAGTAATTTTATATTTTGATCAATTTACTAAAATTTATCACAATTTCTTTCTCATTGTTATATCTCTTTAATTTCATTCTTATAATAGGTCATACAATATTTTTTTGAAAAAAAGGACTAAGTGAAACACCACATAGTATTTTTTTGCTTAAGATATATTTGCTTATTTCTAGATATTATATGATATAATAGTTATTAACAGAATTGTGAGTTTAATGTATTTATTTCTAGCTCTTTAAAACATTATTTAAAAATTGTGTATGTATATATATATTTTTTGTTGTTGTTGTTTTGTTTTGTTTTGTTTTTGTTTTTGTTTTTGTTTTTTTTTGTACCAGTGATTGAACTCGAGTCCTTGCGCTTGCAAGGCAGGCCACCAAACCACTGAGCTAAATCCCCGGCATTTGTATATATTTTTGCTTGAAAGTCTTCTCTGAATATAACATTATTTTTTCATGTATTCTCCATTTCACGTTTTATTTTATTTCTAGTATTTTGAGGTTATAAAATTAGATTTTTAGGGAGATTGCTGGATACTAGAGGACTCATATATCATGTGTCAAAGGAGGGTCACTACGAGGGAAAAGTCTCCCATGCTTTCACTGAAAGCAACATGGCCAAGAAAGGCTGTGACACATTCTGACTGCTGACACTGACAGAGGAACTGAGAGGCTCTCTGCCTGGTTCCAAAATAACGCCTGAAGAGACTTAACTGACCTTGACAGATAGCAAGAAGTTCATGTTGATTGACACTGGCCTCACTTTAACTTGGTCTTAAACACCCAGAAGAAAAGAATAACCAAAAGAGGTATAAAATAGTGTCGTAGTAATAAAGCTAGATATAAAAAGGGGCTCTAGTCACTGACCTCTTCTGGCAGTTTCCAGCTCTACCAGTAGCTGACCATGCTTGTGGACTGTTAGGAAAATACTACGGTAAAATCTGTAAGACCTCAGCCAGAGTTTTATATTTCTCAATGAAATTTGTTCTTCAAATTGTCTCTTATCTTACAGCTAAAACTAGAGAGACATGACAAAGTGTCAGACTTATAGATAATCTCTATTAATGAGAGAATATAAGTCCAGCAGTTTCAATCACTATTTTAATTTCTTTGTGTTACTTTCTCCCCAAAGTTCCCTTTCATTCTAGTGTGCTGATGCTTAGATAATGTATACTCTAATCTCTTAACAGTTTTGTTTATTCTTGCCTAGAGGTGCCAAGCTCCAAGTGGTCATATAAATGTAACCCATGACAAATGTGCTAGGCTTCTTTTACTGGAATTCACCAGACTGACCTTGTAAACAGCTCGTAACTGATAAACCATATGACTTCTATGTTGGAGTCTGAAGTTCCCTGAACCTTCTCCTTTATCTTCTTTGTGAGCTATATTCTTAGCAATCCTGCTGACCTTATAATTTGGCCCATGCATTCTTAACTATTTCTTTGGCTTTGTCTCTTCCAGATTTAAAAGCTATCCAGCTACCAAGATGACAATGCCAGGCACCTATCAAAGGCCTTTAGATAGACCCTTTATAGAACAACTCTAACTGCTGATCACAACTATGACCCTCTTCAGCTGGAAGTAGCCAGAGCTGTCTTTGCCCTTTGCCCTCACAGCAGTTAGGGGTACTTCTTCAGAGGGTGGAATATTGCAGATAAATAAGTTAATTAGATATCTTATAGGTACTTAGACAGGACCTCTCTCAAGGAGCTGCCCACAAGGAGCCAACATAAAGGACAATAAAGACAGATTCACTGTGGCCAGAATTGTAAAAGGAGAGAAACTACTATATCCTTGTGCTTCCCCTAGGGATAACGAGCAGTAATTGATCTTCTAAATAGTTATAAATCACCTGGGTGGGGGGGTGAGGTCTTAGCCCAGCCTTTCCAGGAAATATGTCTGACCCCCACCCTTATTGAAAATCCTTCTAACCTTGCTACATGACTTGCTCCTCCATTTGATCCCCATTTAATGAATTGACTGTACTTGCAATATTTTTGTTTGTTCATGGTTTTGCCCCACCTCATGCCCACCTTATAAATTTCCACTGGGTCTCATAGTCTTGACCACATTGTACCTGCCTCATCACATGATTTTGTTGTATGAAAAATCTTGGAGAAGTGGAGTCGCCCTTCTGTCTTTCTTACACCAAAGCTTTCTTTCACTCAGTAAATTTTTCCTACTTTTAAAAAAAAATTAGATTTGTGGTCCTACTTCTAACTCAATGCTCTTCTGTATTTTTAAATTAATTTTACTTGATATGGAAACATTTTTTAGCCTGCCCTCCCTAATTCTTCTTTTATATTTTCTCTTTCTGGATATTTATTCAGCATTTTACCATCTATCCTACTGAACTTCTTATTTGCATTTCTTATTTCTATACCCTATCATATCAGTGATTTCCTGAAATCACCTTTCCACTTGATTATTTCTGTAATGTTTTAGTTGTCTGTTCATGGTATCCCTTGTTTTGGTGGTTTTAATTGAAACCCAGATATTTATTGAGGTATAACTAATATAAAATGATATTAATTGACTAGGAAATTCAGGTTAAATTATTAGGCACTGTTACAGTTTTGTAACCAGCATTGAATTAGAAGAATGGGCATATACCCTTATTTCCAAACGTTCCCATGTACCCAGGTCTAGGCAACAGATGCTTGCATATCTATCATTATTTTCTTGAGTTGTGTAATAATGAAATTATATGCCTCATTTCACATTAAGGAATGTTCTTAAAATTTATACATTATTTTCTTTATAAATACTCCATTCTGTTTACACCTGAGAAGTACTTAAGGATAAAAAAGAAAACCAAACCAAACAAGATTTTGCTTAGTTATTAACCTGTTGATAAACATTTCATTTTATTCTAGGTTTTCACCATTACAAATACTGTTGCTACAAATATTTATAGATAATATATTTGTTGTCATATATTTTTATTTCCCTTAGGTAAATACCCAGGAACTGCTCTAATATATATTATATGCATATTACATATGTTTTTTGTTGTTTACATTCCAACAGTAAGTGATCTATTTAAAATCAATTTCATATAAAATGTTTTTTTATAAAAATGGAATACTACTCAGACATAAAAAATGAAAAATCAGAGACATAGCTAAATGGATGCTTCTTAAGATGATATTCTTAACTGATGTAAATCTACACACATGTAAATCGTGAATAGTTTCTCTGGTTTGAGAAGCTGAAAGTATAAATAATGAGTAGAAGATATGATGGATGGTTTGAAAGAGGGGCATAGGGGAAAGGGACATGGGATTGGTAGGGGAAAGGAATCAAGGGAATGGAATTAATATGAGAAACAAAGTCTGTGTTGATAGTAAGGAAGGAAGGGGTTAAGGGAAATGGGAGGGGAATGAAGAAAAAATAAGAACTGAGATTGAGGATGTAAAGGTACAAATTTCCAACAACGAATGTCATCAGATTGTATATATTAAAAGTACCAAAAATAATTAAAAAATAAAATCAGTTTAACGGTTGTTATGAAGTAAGATTGTAGGTATGCTTTTTCATAATGTGAATATCCTGTCATTCTAGCAATACTGGCATTAACGCTATCTTTTTACCTTTAGAATCATTCTGGCCACTTTTTGAGAGGCAAGTTAAACAAAAACATCTGTATCTTCTACTCCTTTTCATTGATCTACATTTTGTTCTTAGGAAAAAATTATACTGTCTACTGTCTCAAAAATCAATAGATAATCCCAAGTATTTCTAAAATAGTAACTCATAATTTTACAAAAAAGAGGATGATTTTGTGGAGAAAAATATGTACTAAGAAGATTTTCAGCTATTGTTTTATATTTATAAATCAAAGGTGTAGTTAATAGCATGCTTTGACAGTTTTACATTATATAATTTCTTTATAAATCATTTCAGTATCAGAAATGAGAAAACTTTGTCTAATATTTAGAGATTAACACCTTGGTTCGATTTAAAGTTACTTTTTAACACTGGCAAAGTAGAGAAATCCAATCATGGACAAATAAAAATGTTTCAGTTTGATAGAAGCAAATTATAACATTTAGTATTTGCAAATTTATACTGTGGTACTGTAAAATAAATACTTAAACACCCGTATTTACCCAGAAAGCCCTTTTTAAATCATTTCAATCACTAAATTTTAATTTCAGAATCCAAAAGTTTTGCTAAAAATACAAACAGAGCTGGCCACAAGAAATTCACAAAATTGTAACCGTGAAGTCTAGTACTTGACTCAGGATATACCCTGATCCATGAATTAGATGGCAAGACGATACCAAATAGGAGTCCAGGTGGTGAGTTCTGCTCTCAACCCAGGAAGCAGAGAGTCAAAAGAGGACTGATTAAAATATTGTAGGGTGAAACCACAAAGCAGCATTTATCACAAAGCAAATGCAAATAACCCTTGGCAATTGAATTCAGAGGGAACCCAGATTTATAAAGAAAAATGACTACATCTCAGCCAAGTTCAGGTGAACTAATGAGGCTACAAATAGGAAAATCTGATTTAGATGAGGGTTTGTAGGAACTTGGAGTAGGTAGCTGGTGAACTTTTGGAAGCAACAATAATTGTAAATTTCCTAAAATTATTAAAACAAACAGAACAAAAACATTCTTTAGAGATGTATCAATGTCTTATTACTGAGCAAGAAAATCCCACCAACCCAAGGAGCCTTTGGTTGTTGTCCCTGGAGCCCTGGCGGTGGCCATAGAGTCTTTCCCTGACTCATCCAGACTCCCTCTCCTGCTTGGTTTTTCCCTATCTGCCTTCCCCTTCTTTGGACTTCCCTTTGCCAGAACCCTTCTCACACTCACCTTCCCTTATGGGCCGTGGTCACTTTGAGAAATCCTCTCACCTTCCCACACACAGGGCCTGCTTATTCCAGTACACATCATGTCTTACACAAAATGATTGTTAATATCACTGATGGAAGCCTGTTGTTAGTTTAGGAAAATGGCCCAACCCTAAGAAAATGGAACCTAAGCCCAACCATGACTATGGAGGGCTCTTGGATCATTCTCCGCAGTCTCTTGTTACTTCTGTTTCACTAAGGAGGACTCTAAACCATTTTGTTAGCATGCGTTTTCTGAGAACTGTGCTAAAAAACGAGTATAACTGTAGCTATTGACAAGAGTTCCTGTGTCTGTGAGGTTAGGGTCTTAAACATAAGATTTAAAACATAATATTTCAGGGTGTTTATTTTTGTTCAGTTCAATTCCTTTTGGCCTAAATTCAGAAAGCGCTCTTAATATAAATAATTGTTTTATTCTATACAGGAAGTTATTTGATGATGGACATGTAACTTGGAAAAATGCAAGTTAATAAATATTTTTCAGGGCTGGGGATTAAGATCAGTGGCTCCACTGCAGTGTAACTGAGCTACATACCAGGCCCGGCTTTTCAAAAAAAGAAAAAAATGACTCTATTATTTACTTCTGTTTACCACTCTTTCCAACTTATAAATCTAACCTGCTTCGATTGTTATCCATCTCCCCTTCCTTTTGTGTTTTTCTAACACTTCCATTGCACACAGTGATGTGTTTCCCTGACTTGGTTCTCAGTTCATTGATCTGCACACCATTCCTCCTTTGAACTTCAAATTACCACGTGTCCTATGATGCTTAGCAATGTCACTATTCTCCATCCCAGAATTCCAGCTTCAGGACTCCATTCTTATCCTTTTATTAGATGAATTTAGATACCTCGGTATTAAGAGGATAAAAATTGAACTCATCCTCTTCCTCAGAACTGCAAAATTTCATCCATTTTCAAAAATATATTTATATTATCCAAATATCTTTGAAATAAAGTTGCAGTATTTATTATCTTTGTTTATTTCATCTCCCCTAAGTTTCTAAATTTTTTCTCTATTTAGTCATTCAAAGCATATCATTCACCATTCAATTAATGCTAGGCACTGTTCTAGGTGCTAAGAATACAATGTTGAACAAGAAAAACAACTGTTTTCTCATGGTGCTTGTGTCTTACAGGGGAGATGGTGACAATAAATAAGTAAAAATAAATAAAGCATATGGTTTTAGATAATGGAAAGCAATAATGATAATTAACATGGTTGTCATTTATTGCTATGACTAGAATTAGCCATGTACAACAGAAAATAGCAGTGATCTGAAATTGAAATTCAGTTCTCTCTCACTGTAGGGAAAATTCATTCTTTTTACAATCCTCAGGTAGAATAGTAACATCAGTTTCTTCAGGGACTCTAAAGTTACTTTCTTTTTTGCAAGACTTACTGTGAGTCAAGGTTATTTTTCAGTTCATGAAAGCTACAGGGATTTCCACTATCTAGACTCACTTCCAGTCAGCAGAAGACATAAAGCACAGCAGAGAGAGAGAGGGGGGGAAAAAAAGACAGATAACAAAGAGATTGACACCTTTTGATAATAACCATGATACTCCAAAAAACATGCCCACTTAACTCTAATTGACTACATGATGCTGAAAGAGATGCTGTCTTTTTGCTGGTTTCATTGTCACTCCCAAGGAGTCTGCACTATGTTATTAAGGAGCTGTAGAAAAGATCTGGGGTAGGCAGACATCTCTGCCAGGTAGCTATTTAGTTGGTTTTAACTGGAAGGGCTTTTCTGAGGAAGTAAAATCTCAGCACGTATTTTTGATGATCAGCTACTATTGATTTCATTCTACTTAATAAACCATTTTGAATCTGTTTTTTAGCCTCCATTCCCCGTGGTCCTACCCTCCATTAGTAAAGGTCCTCACTACTCCTCTCTCTTTAGAGTAACATTTCCCTAACTATTCCTGTATTTTCAGTCTGATCACTGCAGAATCAATTCTCCGTGATGGTGTCCCAGAGCTTTTCGAAACACAAATTTGATCTTTGAACTTTCTTGATTAAAATCCTTTAATGTTTCTCTATTGACTCAAGGAAGTATCCACAGAAGGTTTTCATAGTAAGCTCCGTGACTGCATAATATATTACTCTTTTATTTTACCTTCCCCCGCTAAATTCTAATTGTGAGGCATGCATAATCAAAGCATTAAAATGATCCTTTTCACTCTTCTATGCCTGGTTACCGGCCCCCTCTTTTCTAAAATATCTATCACCCTTCGGCTATGTTTAGAAAAAACATGCCCATTTTTCTTTGTAGTCCACTCAATGGTAAACTACTTGTTTAACTTTTACTAATCACAATATTATCAGGACAGAATACCATCAATGAAAATAGTTTATAACTCTCATTGTTTATTTTTATCATTTTAACTATTGACCTTCCATAATACACTGAATTATCTGACATAAAAATTGTGATTTTTTTTTGTTTCTCTATTCAATTGCCTTTTTCTAAGGCAAGCAAAATTGAAATGCTTGGTAACATTTCCTTGAATTAATTAAATTCATCAGCCTCCTAGTGTGAAAATTTTAAATCATAGTATGCTACTACCTTCCTTTTGTTTTTGGCATGATTTTTTATGTGCTGTCTCTGTAGTTTGATTCTCACACTCATTCTACCGTAGGTCTCGATTCACCTGTCCACACATGGCCATTGTCTCCATATATTTAGTACATTAGCAAATTCTCGATCTATTTATCCCCTTTATTTGCTCACTAACTTGATGTTCTTTACATTATCAGAGATAGAAAATTGATAAAACCATATCATAGTCAACTCAGATCATTTATTTAATAAATTCATATTTTAAGGCAGAATGCACAACTTTTAAAGAATTAGTCCTATGCTTTTTGTAAGAATACATTTTATTTTAATTTCCACTTCCTTCACCTGCTTTTTGATCTGTGTCCAAAGAGATGTCTCTGTGAAGGAGGCATCACTGGGCCCAATGTTCTGCCAGAGTTGTGGATGTTGTGGATGCAGGGTACACTTGGGGATATGAGTGAGCCCAGTGGCATATAAAGCTGCTGATCCAAAAGGGCCTACAAGTTTCATGGGAGTCTGAACTACCAGGTTGCCATCACAGGCTGATTAGTATTGTATTCTCCTGTTGAAGTCTTAAGTAAAAGTGACAAGATCTGAGCAGAAGAAGTTTAATTTGAAAATACATTCAATGCTTATTATCTTCAGGGACTCCAAGATAAGGAGCTAAGGGCTGGGCCTGACAGTGAAGAAAACAAAAATATTATTTAGCCAACTGATTAAAAATTATGTGTTTTATATTGATTTACTACTCCCATTGCAAAGGAATCCTTTAGTTCAAAATAATGTTAGCCTCATTTTCTTCCACAGATTCCTTTATAAGAACTCAATAAAACACAAAAGTGTACTCTTACAACATTAATTTTATAAATCCGGTAGGTGATATTGCATTCCATCAAAATCACACACAATTAAAAGGAAGTTGAGTGTGTTGTATACTTTAATGTAGAGTGGCACGTTGAAATAAAGTGCTTTCCTAGTAAAAAATATCCACGAGACTTGATTTTTCCTTCCTGGTGGCAGAGTGTGCTTTGCCTTACAAAATGAAAAAAAAAAAAAATCTATCCATGCCCACTAGAGTTTTTGCTTCAACCCATATCAACAAAACACCATCTTTCTCTCCCAGTGTCAGAGTGATGAAATGCTCAAAATTGTTCCTCTTCTTCAAAATCAAAATTAAAGATTACCTCCTGTATGAAATTGTCCCCAATGTCATCAGCTCAACTTGCCTCATTCCCCGCTGGTTCCCAGATCATTTGGTATATATCAGTATTTCTATATCTAAATATATATATGCATTTAAAAATGTGTCAAACTCTCTGTTCAATGATATTGATTCAGATTGGTCTTTCTCACTTTATGGTTGTCTTTGTAATGTCAACTGGAAATATTCAGCCTCTAAATTCAGTGTGTTACAGTTTTTCTCTGCAGCCATGCTGCTCTGGTAAAATATTTGGGGATCCAGAGTGCAGCTGCATGAGATTGACCAGCGAATCAACTCTTTCCTAGTTTCCTAGTAACCTTAAGCAGATTATTTAACCTGTATCTTCCCTTAGTAACCTTAACTCTAAAATTGAGGGAGGCGGGTAATGTACAAATATCTAATAGGATGATTATAAGTTTAAAGGTGAGATAAAATAATAAAATTGATGCTAGTGCTTGAGCAGTCCTTAAGCTCTATTTATAGATGCACATATTTGATGGTTACATATAACAGTTAGGAAATTGAATTTAAATATACCCCTTTTTCATTTTTTAAAGACAAATTCAATGTCAAGCTAATTTTTTTCATTTTTTTCTTTTATTGACTTTATTGGTACATTTTAGGTATACAGCGCAATTACATTCATTATTGGGATCTTGTACCTTTACAGGACAGGTCTTGGTTCTCATTTTTTCCCTTTGTCCATGCCCTCCCTTCACCCTTCCTCCCTTCCCTATTTACAAAGACTTTGTTTATATTTTTTCATTTCTCATATTTTTTTCTTTTCCCTTATTTCCTTTCCACTACCCTTCCCACTTCCCCTACACCTTTAGCCTTTTTCTTCCTATTTCACATGGTCAATTATCTCATTAGGATCTTATATACTATTATAGCTTTTCACACCAGAGAAACTATTCGATATTTACACATGTGTGACTGATTGATTTCACTTAGGGGTATTTTCTCAATATGTATCCATTTTCCTATAAATGAATCTAATTTCCCATTCTTTATGGCTGAGTAGTATTCCATTTTATAGAAAAACCACATCTTCTTTATCCAATTTCCAACTGATGGACAAACGGGCTGTTTCCAAAATTTAGCTATTACAAACTGTGCGGTTATAAACATGTGAGCACAGATATCACTGTGGTATGATTCTGCTGGGTATCTGTCAAGCTAATTTTTAAAAATTTCTCAATTGTGCTGCTATATAATTCTTTTATCTTTTTAAGCTCTCCTAATATTGATAGCAGAGATAAAAATGCTATGTATTTGATGATGAAGTATTTTTTCTTATACTCTAAATACTTCATGTTTGAATATTGCGATGCAGTTTCGTGACTGAAGATATAACCCAATGTAAATGCACTAAGAACTTTACAAGGAAAACTCATGCTAACTGGAAAATGAGCATAAAAGAAAAATAAATATGGAAGTTGAAGCTTTCCTATATCTTAGCAGAGATAAAAATGCTACGCATTTGATGATGAAGTATTTTTTCTTATACTCTAAATACTTCATGTTTGAATATTGTGATGCAGTTTCGTGACTGAAGATATAACCCAATGTAAATGCACTAAGAATTTTACAAGGAAAACTCAATGCTAACTGGAAAATGAGCATAAAAGAAAAATAAATATGGAAGTTGAAGCTTTCCTATATCTTCCTTTTCCCCTCATACACGCCCATAAATTTAAACCATAATGTCTTTTGAATTTGAAGATAGTATTTCTCTTGATTAACAATGATATCAATCTGAAAGACAATCCATTCTCTCCCTTATTTGAGGAAGTGTATGTGAGCTTACATCTCCATGTTTGAGGAGTTATGTTAAACAGAGCTTTATTTTACAGTCCCAATCTTATCTGATAACTGGTTTCCTTTGAAAAAAGCCTCTGTCAACTAACACAGATTATTTTCACTTTATTTCATTTGGTCCAAAGATTTTCTTTATATAAATCTTATAACTTTTGTGCCCAAACATTTGAACTGGTATGCTTTCTGCATTTCAGAATTATGAAGAATATAAGTTCAATCTTCCATGACATGATAATTTCAGGTATTTGGAGAAGGTCCTCAGATTCTCCTTTAGTTAGCCTCATTAGATTGTAAAATTAATGAATGAAAATAGCTCATTAGAATAATTTTGGCTATCTTCCTTTGCACAGACAAGAATAAATTAATATTTAAAACTGTTGCACTTCAAGTGAGTACCATTCTTGTTCTGCAACATGGCCATGTTAATGCAACCTAAAATAAATGTTATCATTCTTTAAGGCAATCTATTTCAATTAACAATGCCTAAAAACCATGTGTCATTGTCTTCATTTCATTACTTTGGTATCTTTATCTATAAGATGTTGTATGTTAAGTCTGTTATTAAAACATTAGATTGTTTTTCCTGAAGAAATAGCTATATCTATACTAACCACTAGGCAAGCTTAAAAAAAAAAAGGATAGCTATGTAGTTCATAATTTTTCTCTTGACTAATAAATTGACCTAATCTAAGGCCACTTGGTTGTCTTTGCATATTTTTTGGGGGAGAGTGGATAGTTTTTTTATTGGATGATGGCTAGAATTATGAAATATGCCATCCCTCACATGGTAGGAAGTTGTGAGATTTTTTTACCCAGGGCAATAAACGTCTCAGATCTCATGTTTAAGGAATTTACAAATGGAGGTCACGGAACTTCAGTAAAACCTTTACAACCTTAGGAGACTGCAGTTTAGAGTTCCATAGCACTATTCATCATATTCAATAAATTAGATCAAGTGATAAGGCAAAAACATTTCAAGAATGAAATAATGAACACTTTTCAATGAGAGGAGCTAAAAGTATGTAGCTCATTCTATAAAAGATATAGAAATGTATCTTATACCTCCATAATAGTTTAGGTGCCTAAAACAAAAGTTATGAAATTAACAAGGTAAGACTATCTATTTAATCTTAAAATATTATATGTCTCATTTTATAACACATACTGAGATATTTTATGTAAAATAAAATTCTGCTAACCATGACAAACTTATAATAATAATTATTATTAATGAACATATCCTAATCATGCTGATATAGGGCTCATCTCAGTTAATATTAATGTTTCTAATAAGATTAATTGTTCAAATACTTGCCAATCTTAGAAACTATATTTTTGCTATATTCTGACCTACTACATATCTGTAATTTTTTCACAAATATTCTATTAAATATTGTGTCATATGTTTTCTGGGCACATATAATCTATAACATTTTTAACTGTACATAATTTCTAATATATATGTATTTATATGTGTACATGATTTAAGTTTTTTCTAAGTACTTTTCAAAAATAAGTTAGAAAGATAATATTACATTATTGCTGATCCCTCATTTCTTTATTCCCATCACAATTTCTCTTTAATCTGCCACTTCTACAGAGTGCCTACATTTCTGTTTTCTTCTACTCTGTCTTCTACTCTATAACTCTGTGAGCACAGTTTTTATCTTCCTTTATCACTGAGCTTATACGACTGTAACCTCAGAAGTGTTCTGTTGTAGTTTAGGCTTAAAAATTTCCCAAAAGACTCATGTGTATAGAAGTGAGGCTTTTGGAGAGATTGCGTCATGGCAGTACTTTACTCATTAGTGGATTAAACAGTTGATGAGTTCTTGCTGGAATGTACTGTTAAGAAGTAGTTGGAGGATATGGAAATCTTAGGTCTTGCTTTTCAAGGGTATAACTCTTGATTTGCTTCCTGATTTCTCTCGGCTTTATGACTGTCATGAATTGGGCAACTTACTGAAACCATTCCTTTTTTCTCTAGGATCCAGTGGACAAAGGATTGAACCCTATAAAACAGTGAGCCGTTGATAACCCTCTTCACTCCACTCCACTTTCTGTTGCCTAAGAGCCTAGATACTGTTTGGTTGTTTGTATTCAATCAAGTATTTACAGCCATTCTATGAAGCAGCTGTGGATATAGTTCTAATTCTTTATTTTGTTGATGGGGAAAGTAAAGCACAGACAAGTTTTCCATCATCATATTTTGTTAATTTTTAGCGGCTTTTTGTGCTCTATCACTTAAATCATCTACTTCTCAGTATTTTGAGCTTTTCTTCTTCAGTCATGTGTTTTCCCCTTCATTTTTTTTTCCACCAAACTTCCCTAGTCAAATTGCAAGTAAGGCACAATCCTTGTATTTCCACTTCTAGATACACAGACTGATTCTATTCTGGAAAACTAAATATATCCTCATCTGAAGACTCAACTAGAAAACAAAGTTTTCAAGCACATCCAAGCTGCTGATGGAATTCATGTGTTAATAGATGTTTGACTGAGTTCCCATGTTCTTACTGAATACCTACTGGGGACAGTGTTTCAGCTTCTGAAAGCTACACTCAGGTCGTTGACATGTGGACACCTTTGATAGGTATTTCACTGTGTCACTGTTTACTTCTTCAAAGTCATTAGAGCTGAATGTTTCATGAGAACATTTTTGATTCTATTCCTTCCAGATGGGTCAAAACATTTTGAAAGCTCATTTGATTGTATAACTTGGGGATATCTTCAGTCTTTAACTTCTCATTCCTTCCTTTCTAACCTCCTGATTCATCACTCAGAAAATGACTTTATTTCTTAGGAATTAGAGGTAAAAGTCACCAAACAGAATGCCCTCATTTACAAAATATACACGTCTGCTCTCTTCTTTCTGTATTTGCCCTTTTCAAAGAAAGTACTTAATATTTTTATTTTAATATATTTGTTTGCCTCCCATCCTTTTATCTGTCATATAAGTATCTTCATATTTTGCAATTAAATACTTTTATTTTTTCCTGCAAATATCACTATTTATCTGTTTCTCAACCTATATGGTTATTATTATCATTATTGTCCCCATCAAGGGAACTTTTAAAATATTCCCCTAATTTTATCACATGAAATACACACACACACACACACAAGCACACACACACAGTGTCTTTTCTTGTATTTCACATGTACCAGTTCTTTATGCAAAAGGTCAATTTTTTCAATCTGTCCCCTCTAAAACATTTCAGTTTTGTCCCACATAGGTTAAATAGTCTCCAAGAAGAACTATATAATAATATATGGCTTGCAGTACAGTCTCTTTGACATTCTAACTACCTTCTAACCTTCCATCTCTTCATGATAGAAATTCTTGAAAGACCAAAGCCTTCCTTCTCATCCATTTCTCAAATTCCTTCAATTTAATTTTTGCCCTTAACTTTTTAATGAATTCTTCACAAAGGTCATCACTGCCTTATTCTTTGCTTAATCTAATAAATACCTTTTATATCTTATCATATTTAAAGTCTTTTTGACATTTTACACTGATGAGCTTTATTTTTCTTGAAACTATCTCTTTCCTTGCCTTGCTGGACAGTGCTAATTTCACTGTAAACCAGCTTGTGTTTTCCTTGGTGGATTTATTTCCCTCTATCTGTCCATATCACCTGTATTTCCTTTTGTACTCACAGCAAACCATGTCTTCACCTCCCACTATGAAGCAGCTCTATCTCCCTATAGATTTCTTCCTAGATCTCCAAAAGTATTTTCTTGATTTTATTTTCATGGCCTAGAAATAGTTCAAAAACTGAATCCTCCTCTTTACTGCTGGTACCAGTCTATACATTCTATTTTGACAAATATTAACTTCAATAGTATTTCCCTGCTCTTAGTGTTCCTAATGAATCATATATATCTATATATATCTATATATGTATCTATATATAGATATATATATAAATTATAATATATATAATGTATATATATCTA
>NW_022900947.1:24738459-24760920 GCF_012274545.1 Fukomys damarensis | reverse complement strand
TAATATATATAATATATATCTATATTCAGATTGATATTCTCTTAATTTAGTGTTCATTTAATATATGAATGTGTGTATCACCATCAAGTCATTAATAGACTTTTGTCTTCAATGCCATTATCGTATAGAATAGTATTATCTCTGTACCATACGCAAAGTCATTATCAAAAATACAAATTTGAAGTCGGGCATGATGGCTCACACTTGAGTAATCTCAGCATTCAGTAGGCTGAAGCAGGACAATCACCTGATCCCCATGAGTTCAAAGCCAGCCAGTGCTAAGTAGTGAGTTCAAGGCCAGCCTGAACAACATAGTGATGACTGTCTCAAAAACCAAAGTAAAAAAGAGAACAAACCAAAACAAAACAAAAAATACAAATTTGATTATATGGTCATTTTGCTGAAAGCCATTTAGGGATGTGACTAGATCCAGAATAAAATACAAATGTGCATATATATTGTTTATGAAGAATTAATTGATGTAGAGTAACATAGTTTATTTCTTGAACTCTGCTTTTTAAAGATGTGTTATAAAATTCATGTCTGGAAATTAGACATGATTTTTATATACCAAATTCAGTTTCTCTTTGTAATCTTCACTTTACTTAAGAACTTATTTCATTGCAATTTCACAGCATTACTGTTTGCTCTCTATTTTATTTTATTCCATCTTTCAATTTTTTGCAATGAAATAAATTAATTATAATAAAACTAACCTTGAAATCTTTAACCTATTTTTTTATGGAGGATGAAACTAAGGTCCAGCGAGTTACTTTTCTTCATGACAAGAGAGAAAAAAATCTGTCACAAGATGTGTCATGGTCATCTGTTCAGACTGATGTTATCCTACTGCCTGTGTGTTTTCTTATTATTGCTTCATCTTCTAGAAATATATACTTATTTTTGCTGCAGGTTTCTTTTATGCATATATCGCTTAATAGTTCTCAAGATCATGTACATACGTTCCTTAGACACAGAAAATCTGAAGTGGAGCTTTCAGGGACTCTGTAAGATAGATTCTGTCCTATATCATACAAAGGGCTGCTCGTTCTAATCTACTCTTAAGTGCCATGTAGCAAGGTTCTTCGTGGGGTTTTGAATCATCCCAGAACGACATTTGGATGGACTTCAGAATATGGATGTCTTTACTGTCATAGCCACATATATAATGTACATTTTAATGCTGGTTCTTTTAAATAAACTCTGCTATTTTGGAAAAGCAGCTCCTTATCATTATCAGATTTTAATTTACTTGTCTCCACTTATTTATATAATTTTAGCTGCACTTTCTGGAATGCCTGGCTAGGAGGATAAATGAATTCCAGAATTTAGTCTTCACCACACTTTCCAAGTTTTGCATCCTTGTTAAGGACAGCTCAAGGGAAATCTACTATTTGTGCAATTTCTCCACCAAGAGGAAGTACTTTTCTTTAATTCACATAAAAGTACCACATTTGTTTATAGGATTTTCATAACTCCCAATCACACCATGGAATTCAACAATTCCTACATCTACCCAGCTCTACTGCCTACGTACCTTAGGTATATAATTTTGTCCTTAATATCTAACTATACAGCCTTCAAAATTCTATTCAGAGATAGTATCAGTGACGAAGCCTCTTTAGGCTTCTCCTTTCTTTTTCAACCATAAATCTTTATTTTATAATGGTGATTCTCTATTTAGGGTGTTGCATGTATTAAGTGAATTAGTATATGTGGCCTGCTTAGATACATATTTTTGGTATCTATTCAGCCCTCAATAACATAATCTCTCATTTGTGTTCAGTACTCAATAAAGTTAAATAAACATTGATTACTTAGATGAGTAATCTGAACTGTTACTAAATCTTCATTCTAAGTCTCTGCTGAAAACTTTATACACCTGACTTCACTCTAACTTGTCCTTTGGTAGATGATCTTCACAATGTCCTCTTCTCTCTGCAGATCTCTTGAAATTAATCTACCTTTGTTCTTACTGCAAAATAAATTTTAATTTTACTATTGCTGCCTCAAACATAGCCTTCTCTGTAATATTTAAATGCAAATTTAAGTATTCTGTATATTTAATTTTTAAACAAGTAGTAATACAGTTTTTTTTTATTTTTGAAATAGGTAAATATGTGTATTGAATATTTTTCATGTCAAACAACCTGGGAAGAGAAAAAATTCAAGGAGAAGCTTGGAAATTTTCATTTATGTGCCCTGAATGCTAATATGTGTATTCTATATTGTGAGTGAATATGAGCAAATGTGTATAAATCTGCAAATGTATACCCAGAAAAGAGAAAAAATGCATTTTGTTTGCATAATTTACAAATATCCTCCTATGATTTACAGAAGCCTTTGCTTAATCCTATTCTTTTCATTATTTTTGTACAAGTCCTATAAATCTGATGAGAATCCATACCTGTGATTGTGTTACCTTACATGGCAAATGGAGTTGCTAATCTACTGATTTAGAATTAGCCGAATAGAGAATTTTCTTGGTTGGTTTGGTTCTAACCATTTATACTTAAAATAAAGACCCCTTGGAGGAGGAAGATATCATGAACCATGTACCTCCAATCTTGAGGTATCCTCTGAGAACTGGAAATGCAAAACAGAGAATTCAGTCCTACAAGTCCAAGGAAAACAATTAAGTGAAATGTCCTTGTATAAAGAAGATAAGTGTCAGACAGAAGTGTAGTCCTGCCTAGTAAAGTCCCTTAATTTCCTTCTAAAATGAGGGTCTAGCAAACTTGTGTCCAAACTTCTGATCCACAGTAGGTATGAGTGCTTTAGTTTTATATTTTCCCCCAAATATGTATTTTGGTATCTTAAATTCCAATCAGGTACTATTAAAATTCCAATTGACTGGTATTAAAATGTGGAATCTCTTGGATTTAATTAAGTTTAGATTAGGTCAAGTTGAATGAGGCCCCCATGATGAGATTATTGTTCTTGTAGGGGAATGAAGTCTTTCCTTCTGTATCTGCAGGTAAAACATAACAAGAGAATAGCTATCTGCAAACCAATAAAAGGGCCTTTACCAGGTATCAAATTGACAAGCAAGTTGGTTTTCAATTTCCTAACTTCCTAAAGAATGTCCAAGTTAACCTGCCTGGCATTTTTACTACAATAAACACCCATAACTACCGTAGTTATGTCACCTTTTTATTATTTTAAGCCTTTATATTAATGGTCATTTGTCAAAAAACAGTTGAAATAACACAAGTATTTTAACTAAACCAATAAGAAACTTGGTTATCTTATTAGGATTTATATGTACCTTACCTTTGCTTAGTTACAGCATAAAAAGCACTGAAATCATTGGTTATGTCTTGTATCTAGATGTCCACCCAAAGCCTTACTGCCCATAGGTGTTGCTCTTCAGAGATGACTGGTTCTACTGTGTGCAAAGTGGGTTTAAGGGTGTGTGGGTACTGCATTGGTCCAGTGATTGGTTTACCATAGTTCTAGGTGCGGATAATGGGAAGGCCCAAGCTGGATGTGGGTGGCACCAACCAAAACACTTGTAGCCTGGATTGGATAAAAGGAAAAGGAAGCTTGCTGCTTTCTCCCTCCTTCCTGCTCTTCCATGGACCGTTGGAACTGATGTTGCTCTGCCATATCATACACTGCCCTGGAACCAGACAACTATGGACTGAAATCTCTACAAACTGAAAGGTGAAATAAACCTTTCCTCCTTTAACTTTTCATGTGAGGTATTTTGTCCTCACTACATGAGAAGTAACCAAGATGCCATTCAAACAAAACAAGCAAACAAACAAAAGACTACACTACAAAGGAGGCCAAATGCAGCTTTAAGGATCAGTATTTGGGAAGTGAAAACTATGGCATTCATCTTAGATCTGGCACAATAAATGTATATGTGTGGGAGTGTGTGTGTGCATGTGTGTGTGTGCGTGTGTGTGTGTGTGTGTGTGTGTGTGTGTGTGTGTTAAGAGAACCTGTTAATCCTTCTGGAATAAGAATGAGCTCCCTTTTAATGACACCATACTTAGAGAGAAAGTTACTATGTGAAATCATTATACCCCAAGAAAAAATTAAATGGGCCACCTATATTTATCTCCTCTCTCCCCAAAATACCTTGAAGTGACACTATGGAGAACTCATTTTAGGCTAACTGCAGAGTGACGGTTTTCTCCTTCTGCAGGAAAAGGATAATCAGCTTCATTAATCCATTCAGACCTCCAGGGCATCATTTATTAAATTGCTCCCAGTGTGGCTTATTCATTCCCAGGAAATAATTTACATACTAGGCAAATTTGATTCACTATCAAGCATATCCCATTTTAAACAATTCTCATTTTCATTCCTTGGTAGAAGGTAATAATTTATGCAAAATATGCATAGGCATAGATTATGCCACGCTGGGAAATTATTTAAGTACTACTTTCAGGATGCCAATATTCCATGACAATATTTGTAATAAACAATTCAATGAATTTAATGAGGATTTTGTTTCCTCATGTTGTTCTTGCCCTACTTCTTACTCCTAAAATAAATTTAATTTTATATAAAATGGCAAGACCTGAAAGCACAGGCTCATTGAGAAACAAAAGTGAAAATCACAGAAGTGAATTCTTTATTTCATTATTTTGTCTCTACATCTCAGTTGAATCATGGATGAAGTTAATTTTCTGTTCCATAAGCCACCGCCTTAAGAGTTAGTTGTATTTTTAAAGTGCTTCAATTCCTACCATTGTAAAGCAGTACTAGCCATCCTATTCATGGAAAGACATCATTTTATTTCATGCTTCATTAATTAAACCATTTTTCAACATTCACTTTAAAGTTTAGCTTTAACTATTTTCTAGAACAAGAATGCTGTCATGATAACACTTATGTCTACCATGTACCCAGGGCTTGGTACAAGTACGTCACACATCTTCATTCTGGAACTTTGGAACAAACCTGTAGAGCTGATACTACTGTGAGAAGGTGAGAAAATGGAATGATAGCAAATAAGTGAAACTCAAACTCCTTAAATACCTTTTCATGATGAACAGCCTCTGCTAAGACTAGTCAGTGCTTTTAAGGTGAACGTTGGACTGTGGTGGAGATACTAAGCTGCAAAATGTGTGCATAACGTATTGAAGAAAACAGCAATGAAACTCTTCAGCTCTCCACTATTACTTGCTGCTTTCATTTGCTAAGGAATGACTTCTACTGAGAAAGACCAGATCTGATTCCAGCACTTCCATTACCTAGCTCTTCCATGCTGTACTCAGTTATTTTATCTGAGAATAAGTGGATGAAGCTGACAGAGATTCTTTGAGCTATGATACTATGCTTGTTTCCCTAAGATTTATCGTGTATCTATAAGTTATGCATGATTTGACTAAACACTTCCAAATAATGCTATAACCAAAAATATGTTAAGGTGTAAATGTACCCAAATATTGCCCTTTCTATAAAACAACCAAACAAAAACACAGTGCAGAATTATCATTTGGGCCACACTTTATACAAAATACAAAGATCAAATCTTCTAATGTATTAGATGTGCTTCTCAATAAGCTTGCCAAATATCCAGTTCCAAGAATGATTCCAATTTATTTCTTTAACTCCTTAGCAAATCATAGCTCAAGTGATCAATTTGCCTGCTAGCAACAGATAGATTGTCCTGCACCCCAAAATATTCTACACACATAGTAAAATCTTAACATCAAATAGAGATTAAACCTTCTACTCCTTTTTCTAGCATCAGAGCAACAGTTTATCAAACACCGTGAAGTTCAGGTCACTTTCCCTGCTGCAATCGGTCATGTATTTAAATCTTAAAAAGATGTAAATTGTAGGCTTAAAAGAGTGAGAGCAGCATGTCTGTGCAGGCAGAAAATATTTTAAATAATTTTCTGACAGTGCAAAAGTATAGCTCCTGGGATTTTTAGCTGATGGACAGTTGGAAATTTGGAGTGCAAATTAGAAAGTTAGCCAAGGAACAGGGTTTTTCTTATTGTTTGGTGTTTATAATTGCTACTCTTTTCTTCCCTTGAGTGCTAAGTTTTTAATCTTGACATTTGCAAGACAATGTCAGGTGAACCTGTGTCAGTTTTACAACGTGGAATACTTCTAATAAAATAATTAATTTACTGAGTGGATGTGCCTGAAACTTTTAGTGTTCTAAATGCAAATTGCTGTTTGTCATTGAACTACATTCACACACACACTCACACACACACACACACACACACACACAGTCACAAACACAGAAAGCTCAAGAAAGAGAGGCCAAGCTGTCTGGTAGGGTTTACTAACCTAAAAAAAGATCTTAAAAAGATCTTCAAAGTATGCAAGAAAAGGAATAACAAATCCTTGAGTACATATCTTGACATACAAACAGCAATCAAAAATAATGTTTTATGAAGTCTGTGCCCAATAATAGTTCCAATAGGCTTAAAAGTTAAACAAATATTTTCTGAGGATCTTCAAAAGTACTGAAGCTGTCATTTTCTGCAGCATTAGGGTGAGGTAGAGACCAAGGACTGAACTTTCCGAGACTCCTTGGAAGATGACAGGAAGGAGGGAGATACAAAGGAGATCTAAAATACGGTAAGTTGTAAAACCTAATAAATGTATAACACTTAGGACATATTCCCTTGAATCTTCTTCCGATGCTCGCCCTCGCTTCTGACACACTTAGCCCATCACTTCTATCTATCAAAAAATATTTGTAAATCCTCTTTTGTGAGTGTTGTTATGAGCTGCGATTCAAAATATAGTAACTGCTGCTCCCACACGCCGTCCGATGGAAAGGTGGGCAAGCTCCTCAAAACATTGTCACGTATTCTTACTAACATTATTCACCAGATCTGGCAACATGCAACTTCTGACTATCATCAAAGTAGAAGTGAGCCAGGTGTGATGGTGCATGTCAGGAATCCCAGCACTCAGGAGGCTGAAGCAGGAGGATCACTGCAGTTTTAGGCCAGCCTAGGCTACATAGTGAGTTCAAAGATAGCCTGAACTACATAATGAGACCCTGTCAAACAAAACAAAACAAACAAACCTGTCAAAATGGCCATGGGTGATAAACGCTTTGAATTAATTCAGAACACTGAGGCAGTCATAAGAGCACATCTAAAGACACTTAGAAAGAGGACTTTTAGAAGTTTTTCAGAAAGCACAAGAATGGGATAGCCACGTTGGGGTTCAATGGTAATCTGTCTTTTGGTGTAATTTTTTAAAAAAAATTAAATTCACTCTGTTTTGGAATAATACTTCATACTCCCATTTAAACAGAATTATAAAGATTACAACATGAAACTCTGCTACAAAGCTACTATGATTAAAAAAAAAATAAAAGCAAACATGGTACTGGCAAAGAAACAGAACCAAGGATCAGTGGAACCGATTAGAGGATTCAGAAATAACTCCTGACATACTCAGCTACCACATTTTTGACAAAGGAGCAAAACAACCTCACGGGAGGAAAGATAGCCTCTTTAATAAACTGTGTCTGAAAAACTGAATTTCAACTTGTCGAAGACTAAAACTAGACCTGTATCTTTCACCATGCACAAAAGTAAAATCCAAGTGGGTTAAAGATATAGGTATTAAAACAGAAACACTAAATTTGCTGAAAGATAAGAGGTAGAACTCTTGAAGATATTGGCATAGAAAAAGACTTTATGAACAAATCTTCAGTAGCATGGGAACTAGCACAAACAATCAACAACTGGAATCTCATCTTTTTAAAAAACTTCTGTACTGCCAGAAAAATCACAAGCAGAGCTAAGATATATCCCAAACTGTAGGTAAAAAATTTTATGAGCTATTCCTCACACAAAAGTCTACTGTCTAGAATATATAAAGGACTAAAGCTGGGGATTTAGGTCAGTGGTCCCACTGCCTGCCTCACAAGTGCAAGGTCCTGAGTTCGATCCTGGGTACCAAAAACAAAAAAGAACTGAAAAATGCCAGATATCCCCCCCATACAAAAACCCAATTCAAAAATAGGCATCTCAAATGAACAGACATTTCTCAGAAAACAAAGAAGTAAAAGCAGCAAATAAACATTTGGAAAAATATTCAACATCTCTGGTCATTGCAGAGATTCAGATGAAGAGATTCCATCTCACCCCACAAAGAATGGCTGCTACCCAGAAATCAACTAATAACAAATGCTGGTAGGGTTACGAGGAGATAGGAACTCTTCTCTATTGTTGGTGGGAATGCAGACTGGTGCAACCACTATGTAAATCAATAAATCAATGTGGAGATACTTCAAACAACTAGGATTAGAAGTCCTATTTAACCCAGCTATTCCTCTTCTGGGTATCTTCCCAAAAGAATTAAAAGAATCATACCACAGTGATATGTGCTCACCCATGTTTATAGCTGCACAGTTTGTAATAGCTAAAACTTGGGAACAACCCGATTGCGCATCAACTGGAGAGTGGATAAAAAAGATTGTGTGTGTGTGTGTGTGTGTGTGTGTGTGTGTGTGTTAAATAAAATATAGTACTCCTCAACCATAAAAAATGATAAACTAGAGATATTTATAGCTAAGTGGATGCACATTGAGGCCACACTCTTAAGTGAAATTATAAGTCACACGTGTAAATACCTAATCATTTCTCTGGTGTGAAAATCTAAAAGTAAAAATAAGGATCAAAATGTATAATTGATCGTGTTCAATAGGAAGAAAAGGTCTAAAAGAACAGAGGGATTGAGAGAGGTACAGGAAAGGGAAAAGGAATAAGAAAACATATGTGAAAAGGAAAAACATGGAAAACAGGAAAGTATGGACGGGCTGAAATGAGGGCTGGGAATGGAGATAAATAAGAACCTGATAAGTCATGTAAAGGTACAAGATCCCAATGATGAATGTAACTGTATTGTATACCTAAAATGTACCCATAAACTTAATAAAGATTAAAAAGAAAGAGTACAGATTAGACTGGATATCACTTCCCTAGGATGAAAAGTTTTAAATATATTATTACAATAATATTATAATATAATTTGGTTTTTGAAAAGTAGTCAGGGATTATTATTCAAAATATTTATATTTGTAAAGAAGTGACTTAAATGGGCAAGTAACTACCAGAAATTTCTAGCAATGTAACTCCTGTACTTTATAAAGATTTCTAATACCTTTTGAAGGAAAAATATCACTCATTTCCTCTGTGTTTTATTCAGAACTAAACTAAAAAGATAATAAGCAGGCCTTAAAAACTAAACTTAAAGAAATGGTAGAATAGTAAGAGTAGAAAATTTTAATATCTTATCTTACAGAGAATCGTTTCTTATATTCATTATGATTCCAAAATTTGAAGAAAAGCTTGAATAATTTGAATATGTTACAAGTGTCATATTCAGAACAATTGCATAAATGTATGGCTAGGAAAAAGATTCTACACAATTATTATTGGACAATAGGAATATTGATTGCAACTAATGTAAGTTTTAAAAGACTCGAATCAAAAATACCTTGTTTTGATGGTCCTGTAGCCATGATCCTTTGAAGTATAATGAATTTTGGACTAAACTTTTAAAATAATATTTGATAGCATATAAGCCTAGGCAGATGAATATAGTTTTGCTCAAACACCAAATTGATTAGTCTGTGAAAGTTCTCTATAATGCAAGTTTCCTTACAGTGCATTATATTTTGCCATCTATTTCCATGACAAGCAAAAAAATTATTCCCGTGGGAAATATCTTAAAAGACACAGACATAAGGTGAAACATGGGTTTACTTGCTGCCTACCAATGCATTCATTCTGTGAAAATGTTAAAATAATTTGGGATTTTTGCAGAATGCCTTAAGACTCATTCATAGTAGCCATTGTTCGATGCCTCTGATTATTCTTTATTTTACTATTATTAACAGATTCAGAAGACCCAGAATTCTTAGAATGTTTTCCCATACTCATCCCCATTAATGTTTGAATACTCTTTTCTGTCAGCTCTTAAGACAGCACAAAACTTTACCAAACCTTTATTTCTGAAATTTTCAATTATATTCGTAACCAGCCATGATTCAGATAAATACTCACAATTTAGGAGCAAGTAGTTCATATTTCCTAATTTTTATGTTTGAAAATTCTATGATCCTAGGACAATCCCTCAAAGTGAAGGAGAGGCTAACTTTGTATCCAAAAGTCTGTTTGTAAAAGAAGAGAAAAAACCATTGTAAGTCCCCTTCTATTCACACCTGTCTATTCACATGAAGAAATGATTGACCTTTACAAAGAATTCCTTTATGGGACAATCTCAGCTCAAACCAATTATCATAAAGCATTCTCCTAGCCTCAAAAACCCAAGCTGGAACTCTCTGTGGTAGGCCAAGAACACCAATCACCTATTCAAAATATAAAGTTTATTTAAAAATCTAAATGATTGATTCTTTTGGAGTGTAGTCTCAAGTCAACCCATTTCTTAAAGGAACATTTAACATATCACTTTGAGATTGTTGCATCAAATAAAAATGAATATTTTATTTTAAAAATTAGACTACTTAACATTTTAATTATAAAACTTACAGGACAGGGCCAATCCTGGTAGCTTTGCATGAGAAGTTCTTTTAGGAGAATTGACAATGACCATCCTAAAAATGTTTAAATGTTCACAAGCTCCAGATATTCACTTTATAGATATTAAAATAAATGAATGGATATCAATAAATATTTAAAAAATAACTCAACTGGATAACTCATTGAATTAATAATTCATATCATAATTAATTATACATCAATCAGGATGAAAAGTATTTCTGTAATAAAATGAAAGTGACATGCACATACATATATATCTACAAATACCTAAAAATAAAATACAAGGAATTATTATTATTAGTAGTAGTAGTATCAGGGATCAAACTCAGGCCCTTGTGATTGTAAGGCAGGTGGTAGAATCACTGAGCTATATCCCTGGCCCCCAAGGAATTATATTTTTAATGAATATTAAGTTGTGCTTATTCATAGATATTTTTATTATCTTTTTTGTTTTTCTTCGATGTTAATTTCTATAAAAATAATGAAATTCAGACTCTAAAATAGGACTTACTACAGCAGAAAAAACATTAAATAATGTCAGTAGTCATAACTACAATGTTTTGATTTGTATTTTTTATTGACAGAATCAGCAGTGTATAAGGCATTATATGCTCTCCTTGTCAATTTTTCATATGTGATGTCTTAGTCTATATGGCTGCAAGAAAATATGTGAGACAGGTTAATTTGAAAAAAAAATATTTCTTGATATTCTAGTGGCTGAAAAGTTCAAAATTAAGGTGCACAGATGAGGTTTAATGTCTGGTGAAGAGCCATTTCCTATTTTCAAGGTGTTGTCTTGAACATTATTTCCCAGAGGGAAGCAAGACAGTTCTTCACACTGCGAAGATCAGCAGGGTAGCCACTGACAGTCTTCTGTGTTAGGCTCCGTCTTGTGATTTGGCGTCAGTCTATTCATCCAAGCAGAGTTCTCATAGCTAAACCGCTTCATAGAAATTCCACCTCCAAGTATTGCGACAACAGAAATTGAGTTGCCAACCAATGCCTTTTTGGAGGGTTACATCCCAACCACAACATGACTGACTCCTTAACCATTCATGACATAAAAAAGAAATGCGATGTTAAGGTAAGCTGTAGAATCTATTTCGTTTTTAAACAGTAAACATGCATTTGTTTCAAGTCTAAATGATTCTGGAAGCAAGGGTGAATGACGTCTTGAATACTTTTTCACATTGTAGTGTCCTTATAGATTTGAGATGTCTTTACAGTCTAATATCGCTTTCTCAATTTATCTAATGGCTCTGTAATGGTAAAAGAAATTTGTATATATTGGATAAGAAAATATATTATTCATCTCAGTTCAAATAGCGGTGCTTTGTTGGTTTTGGGGGATTTTGTTTAGGAAGAAGCTTTGATAGTAAGGAGAAAGTTGTATGTTTTCACAAGGAGAAAATTTACAGAATGAAGAATTAAATAAATTTTCATCTGTATTTATGGAAATGTACTCTCCTTGTAGATGTAATTGTTAACAAGACAAATACATTTTGTGCTTCACCACTCTTTCCAAATTATCTGTTCAAATTAGTGAGTTGAATGAGTGAATGACTACAGACAAAATTTTAAATACCTAAAAACATGTATTTGTGCAGCAAGAACTCATACTGTTCTGTATTTATAAATAATTTTAAACTATTATTTCTTCAATAAAAATTTTGATATTTTCTTTATTTGCCATTGCATAAGATTTAAACCAGACTACCTGGGAATACTCAAAGAAAATGGAAAAAAATTCCTGTGTGAGTGTTCGGTTTTGCTAATTTATTAATACATTCATAATTATTATGAATGTATTAAATACATTTATTGATGTACTTAAAAACACTCCATTTTGCTTACAAATAACACATTAAAAGTCATAAGGCAAACTCGCTGTTGTATGTTACTTTAAATTGTTTTATTAATGCATGTTTGCAGTGTATAATGTTTACAGTCCTTGTGTATGGTTGGCACATGTCATATACGTATTAATTCCTCTTATCATCTACTTTTCCCCATTCCTCACCCTCCCTCCATCTCTTGATCCTGTCTATTCAAGGAAGACTCATCTGCCTACTTTCTATTATCTATCTTCTATTTTGCTCTTTATTTATGATTGGGGTTCTCATATAAGCGAAACCTCACAATATGTAAGCCTTTGTGTCTAATTTATTTCACTTAAACTTATGATCCCAAAGCCCATCCATTTTCTCACAAATGATTAAGGTGTATCTTTTTTAATGGCAGATTAGTACTTCACTATGTGTGAATATCACATTTTCTTTATCAGTCACCTGTTGGTGGATGTACAGGCTGCTTCCAACACTTAGCCGTTATAAATTAAGCTGCTATAAGCATGAATATGCATGTATCATTATAATATGATGAATTTAATACTTTCAGAAAGATAGAAGAGCAATAGTTAGGTCTCATGGAATTTGGAGTTTTAGTGTTTTCAATAAATTCCATACTGATTTCCATAGTAATTTCACTAGTTTACTACACAACATTATAGAAGGGTTCCTTTTTCCCCTGTACCTTTGCTATTAATTGATTTCTTAATGACAGCCATTCTTTCTGATGTAAGATGGAATATTAGTCTGTTTTAATTTAGATTTTTCTAATGGGCAGTGGTGTTGAGGATTTCTTCAGGTATTTATTTGGCATTTGTTCTTCTGTGAAGCATTGATTCATTTCAATTCCCCATTTATTGATTTAATCTTTTATTGGGGTAATTTATTTTTTAAAGATATATATATATATATATATATATTTAAACAGGTTAATCTATTTTCTCTTCCAACAAGTTAAGTGTTCTGCTTTAATAATTAGTTTTTTGATCCATTTTAAATTTAGTATATGGTGAGAAATATGTTTGGATTGACTTTTCTGCGTGTGAATAGCCAGTTATTCTAGCTTCATTTTTTGAATAGTTTATTTTTCCCCAAGGCTAACATTTTGTTCTGTGGGTCAAAGTTAACTGAATGTGCCTGAGTTTGTTTGTTTTTTTTTTCTGCATGCCCTATTCTGTCTGTTCCACTCATCCACATTTTGTTTTTGTGCCAGTATCATGATATTTTATCATTGTAGCTTTGTAATAAAACTTGAAATTCAGGATTGCGATGCTTCCTGCTTTGCTCTCCTTTTCCAGGATTGTTTGTGCTACTCTGGGTCTCTTCTGTTTCCATATGATTTTCATGACTGTTTTTTCTAGTTCTGTGAGGAATGGTATTGGTATTTTGATTGGAATTTTGTTAAATATATGTTAGAAGTATGGCCGTTTTAATGATATGGGTTCTGCCTCTCCAGGAAGAGGGGTAATCTTTCACTTTCTGATCTTCTCTTCAATTCCTTCATCAGAGTACTTTTGTTTTTATTGTGGAGGTTTTGCACCATGTAATGATAATTGCTAAGTATTTAATTTTTCTTAGTGCTATTGTAAATGGTATGTTTTTCCTCATTCATCAGTGGATTCATTATTAATATTCGGGAATGCTATTGATTTTTGCTTGTCAATTTTGTTTTTTTAATTAATTAATTGTATTGGTACATTTAAACTATACAATGTAATGACATTTATCATTGGAAATTTGCATCTTTACGTAATCCATCTTGGTTCTTATTTTTTTCCCCATTCCCCTGCCCTCCCTTCAACCCCTCCACCCTTCCCTATCTACAAAGACTTTGTTTCCATTTTTCCTTTTTCTCCTGTTAATTCCATTCCCATCTTTCTTTTCCCCTCAACCTCCCATTTCCCCTTACCCTTTGCACCTTTTCATACAATATTACGTCATTTGTAAATAATGATAACTTTAACTTCTTCCTTTCCTGTACCTATCCCTTTTATTTCCTTTTCTTTACTAATTTGTCTTGCTAATGTTTCAAGTACTATGTTGAACAAGTGTAGTGATAGTAGACATCATTGTATTGTACATAAATTTAGAGGGAAAGATTTTAATTTTCCCCACTTAATATTATGATGGTAGTAGGTTTGTCACAAATAGCTTTTACCAGATTGAGATAAGGTCCTTCTATACCTATTTTCTTCAGGACATGTATCATAAAAGGATGTTGGATTTTTTTCAAAGGACTTTACTAAATCTATTGATATGATCATATAATTTTTGTCCTAGATTTTGTTTGTGTGATTGTATTATATTTATTGTTTCAATATACCCAAGTATGTTGAAACATTTTTTCATTCCTGAGATGAAACCTACTTGGTGTAATACTTTCGATAATTCTTTGCATCCTGTTTGATGTTATCTTCTTGAGGGTTTTTACATCTATATTCATGAAAATGATTGATCCATAGTTCTCTTTTGGTGAGATCCATGGCTAGTTTTAGAATCAGAATAAAGCTAGCTTCCAGTAATGACTTTGGGAGTACTTTTTACTTTTCAATTTCTATTCCCTTTAATTTCATTAAAGCCTGAGAGGTATTGGTGTTAGATCTTCCTCAAAGTTTCTGGAGAATTTATTAGTGAATGCATCATGATCTGGGCTTTTCTCAGTTGGTAAGTTTTTTTTTTTATTACTGCTCAATGTAATTGCATGTTATTAGATTGCTCAGGGTTCTTAAATCTTCTTGATTCAGTTTTGGTAATTCATATATATCTAGGAATCTATTTATTCCTTCTGATGTCTCCAGCTTATTGGTGTACAGCTTTACAAAGTAGTTGTTAATAACCTTTTTGATTTTGGCATTAGCCATTATGACTTCACCTTTTTCATTTGTTTTGGATCTTTTCTCTTTTTAAAAAAATATTAGATTGACTATAAGTTTAGTTTGCTTTTTTGCAGAACAAATTTTCAATTCATTGATCCTTTGTATTGGGTTATTTTTTGTCTCAATTTCACTAATTTCTACTCTGATATTTATAATTTCTTTCCTTTTAGTAGCTTTGAGTTTGAGTTTTTCTCAGTGCATCCTAGTTTATTTTTTTCTGTTGGTACTGTTTTTGTGATGTAAGCATACATAAATATGAACTTTCTGCTTAGGACTTTTTTTTTTTCTTTTTTCCCCCATAAATTTTGGCATGTTACCCTAGCTGTATGTTCAGTTCTAGAAATTATTTTTGCCTCCCTTATTTTTTTCTCTAACTTATTGTTTATTTGAGAATATATTGTTTAGTTTCCACATATTTACACAATTTCTGTGTTCTATTGTTGTTGCTTTCTAGTTTCATTGTAGTATTATCTGATAATATATATAGTATAAATTAAATTATTGTACACTTACTTAAGCTTGTTTTATTGGCTGTTATGTGGTCTGTTTTGAAGCAAATCCATGTGCTGCGGAGAAGAATGTGTAAATTGTTTTTTGGGGTGGGGCATTCTATAGATATCTACTGAGCTCATTTGTTCAAAGATTTCATTCAACTCTGGTATTTCTTTGTTGACATTTTGTCCAGTTTTTTTCTATCTATTTGTAATTGTTGTATAATCATGTTCCCAACTATAATTAGACTTACGTTTATCTGGTCCTTTATATCAGCAATACTTCATTGTTTTAGAAGAACAAATTAAAACATAGTTTCAAGGAGTTTACATTCTCAGCTATGATAAAAGCAAAGTAGATTAATGTCTAACAATGTAAGTAAGAATCAGAGTTCTATGCCATACTTTAAGCATTAAATTTAACAAATAAAAACTGAAGATACTAAATTATAATTTGAGTCTAAGTGAAAAGTAGCAAAACTTTTAAAGTTCAAGTATGACATATTTATAGTAAACAAATATTCATTGTTTATCTGAAATTTCAAGTATCTGGGCAAAGTGAAGTTTCTTTAGTCATCCCTGAGCACATAGAATTCTATAATCTTTTCTGCCAATCTACAAAATGCCATATTCCAAAGCATATTTTAGGTTTAGATCTAGAGAATTACCTTACGTTTAGAGGAATGGCACTGTGTTCACTACCACTGTTACAGGAAAAAAACTGTTCCTGAAAATGCATTTGGTATATCCCAATTTACATTTACAAAAACAAATGGCTTTATATATTAATGTCCTTTCAAATTGTGTTTTTTTCTCATCACAAAACAAAACATGTAATTACTATAGAGCATATTTTATTTAGTAGATTTTTATTCCAGAAATAATAAAATGCGTGGATAACAATGATGTCTTTCTTCTATAGTGAATTAAAATCATGTGTCTCTTATTGAATCTTGAACTAAAAGTTTTTAAAACATACTTCTACGTAACCAATAAAATTATTTTCAAAGTTATATATTCATTACCAATATATAAATAAAACATCTTAGATACTCCATGAATAATTTATGTGTATTCTGATACTGAATTTTTAATAGATAGACATTGGTTTATCCTAGAATTCTTTTTTCTTTTGCACCGGGGATCGAACTCCAGACCTTGCGCTTGTGAGACAGGCAGCAGAAGGAGCTAACTCCCTGTCCCTATATTGAATTTGAAGAAGTAATTTGATAAGTTTAACATCTTTTGTTCTGACATTTGCAGGCTGGAAGAAAAAGTATTCTTTTTTAAAAAAAGTTGTTCTTTGGGTTATTTTTGTGTTGTATAAAAGAGAAAGGCAATTCACTTTATATTACTAACATACTTCATTTTATGAGACTTAATATTTTCATATGAATAAAAGTAATGTAATGTACTATTCAGCTATAAAGAATGAGAAATCAGAGTCATTTATGGGAAAATTGGTACATTTTCAGGATATACTCCTAATTGAAATAAATAAGTCACACATGTGTAAATACCGAATAGTTTCTCTGGTGTGAAAAACAATAATAATAGACAAGATCCTGAGATAATTAACAATGTGAAAGAGGAAGAAAAGGGCTAAAAAGATAAGTATGGGAGGAGCGGGTGAAGGAAGGGCAGGGACAAGGGAAAAAAATGAGAACCAAGACCTGTCCTGTAAAGGTACAAATCCAAGTAATGAATGTAACTGTACTGTAGACCTAAAATGTACCAATAAACTCAATAAAAAGGAAAAAAAGGTAATGTAATGAAAATATAAAGCATTATTTTTTTTGTCTTTGGAAGCAGGTGTGTGCCATTGTTAGCAATATTCATGTTCCAGCTTGATTACCTAGGTTCAGATTCTGGTATACAGTTGAGCACATGAGGAAGACTGGATAAATTATATGAATTTCCTTTCACCATTTATTAATCTTTAAAATGGGAATAATAAGAACTTCACTTAATAAAGCTGTAATATGATTTGAATGAATTAATTCTCGGAAAGTGACTAACAATAAATAATTAGTACTCAAATGTTAGCAGATTATCTTTATATTTTGAATCACTTATTTCTAGGTTATTCTACATTGGAGCACTTTACAATTAATTGCAATTACCTACTGAAAAAATTGTAGTTATTTCACTTAAAGATATTTGATGGGATTACATCAATAATATTATACAAAAGTACCATACTTACTTATTTTGAAATTTAAGCATGTACACATACCTACATACCTATGCAGAATATTTTGAATAATTGTCAAAATGAATACGTCCAAAGATAAGTCGAAAGTGTTCTGAAATGCTAGTGTTAATATAGTATAGTCAATTCTTGCCTTGAACCTAAAAAAAATAAATAGAAATGAGGTTAGTACTATGAATTCAAGGAACGTAGTTGTTCTTGGGCTATGTCTACATTTGGGAAATAAAATAAATCTTATAAATTATGGGTAATGCCACATCATAACATAAAATAATTTTATATAGTTAACTTTTTATGAGGTTTTAAGATACTTGAATTTCTTAAACCGCATACAAAATGTGTCAGCATGGGTTTCAAATTACATAATATCCAGTTAATACATTGTCACAATTTTAAAACATTTGTTGATTTTAAGATACTCAAATGTCTGAATATGATTCTTAAACATAAATGGGAAAAGAAACAAAGCTTCAAGCTATTTCTACCTAAATAGCAATACATTAATATGCATATTAAATTTTTCTCAATATTTTTTTCTTTTGTATTTATTGTTTTGGTTGTCACTGTTATTTTAATTTTCTTTCAGAAGATGGTAGCGTCTATATTTTAAGTGCTTGGCAAAGTTCTCCAGACCTCCAAATGACAGTATCACTGGTACTTTACAGTCACTCTCTGGCATTAAGAAAAATGTGGGTGCACTATAGCATGAAGAAATCATCAGAAAGTGTAGCTTCAGCCTTTCTCTAAGAGAATCTTAAACCCTACTTCATTCATCCTCACTTCTCTCTTCATTCACAGTTAGAAGGGCAGGGTAGATAATCCATAGTTACTATACCCCTTGTTTGACACAGTCCTTCTCCCTGCCTTTCTAAAACATAAAATATTTCATTTTACATTCTAACTCTCCAATTTATGATCAGCAAAATGTTACTTTGTATTCTTTGCAATAAGTTGTCAGATCACCTCCTTCAAGTCTGCTTAAATGGAGTCTGGTTTTTAAGCTATCGTTATTATTCACTCTGTTGTACCTCTTAAAATGCATACAGGTCGTTACCTCCTCCAAGTCATATTTCTTTTCCTCCTTCAAAAGCTTTACAACTAATGATTGCATTCCCGAAGACACAGTGTCACCTACTTTGTCTTGTTTCCATTTTCCTCAGGTTTCCTGCTGCTTTTTTTCCCCACAATCACTAATCAATGGATTGGCCTTATTTGCCTCTTCACCTTTTGCCCTGTGATTCTTGAAAGCATTTCATCCAAGTATATGGCTGCTGTAATAACTAGTTTCCTCAGTTCCCTGACCTTGCCTCTGAATTTTCTTCCACCATTCTGACACTTATAAACTGGAACTTGTTATGTCAATAACTGCCATGTTCAAAACCTTGCTTTCTAAAACTTCAAAACTCTACTTCTTCAGCTTTCCCGGGTCATTTATCTGAAGAACTATAATTACATCATTTCCTTTAGGATAAAACCTCTGAATTTCTAACATGAGGGTTTTCAGTGATTTTTACTCTTGTTTTTCCCCTCAATCCTTACATGAAAGTTTTTTGTTGAAGAACAAATTGAACAAGAACATTTACCTCTTGAAAGTTGTTGAAAGAAAAGCACCCATTTAGTTAACTGATTTCATCTTAAATTTAAGAAAATAAATCTCAAGTGGGCAACAACACTAGATACGTCAACTTTGTCTCAAATCTATTTTATTTTGTTTTCAGATATCTGTTTTATATCTTTAAGTTTCTCTTCCTTCAATCTTTCTTCACAGTTTGTGATTTTGCGTCAAAATTTATTTTAGAAAAAGAATGATCCAATCAAATATGACCTTTCTCATTATTCTGCCATTAATAATCATAATTATATTTGCCTTAATATTCTTTATCTAATTAAATTATTCTCTATTATGCATTATCTTCCAAATATGCCATTGGGCTTTTAGTTACTTCTAAACTATACTCCAGCTGCTACCAGAGGGAAAGAAACACATGCTGTTGTATACTTCTCCTGGTCTTCTGTCTTATTTCTCTCTTTCCATTTACTGAAAAAGAATCACATGAAAAAGTGCTGAGATTTTCTCCTCTGTCAATGACATTTTAAGTTACTTAATGCGACTTTAAACATACCCTTTAGAAATCTTTTCAAAGTCACAAAAAAATATTTTCAGGCCAAATCTATGAAAGTTGTTTTGTCTTCATTTTAAGCCACTGTTCAGCAGTGTTTGATACAATTGATCTCCTTAAAGCATTCCCAATATTTCTCACTGAGTACTACTACTCTGTATTCTTTAACAGTCACTGTTTCAAAGTAGGCTTTAAACTCTGAACCATTCCACAAGACACCCTTGGGTCCTTGTCTGTATGTATTTTTAATTCTCTACATTAATTTCTCAGGTCACTTAATCTCCATTTAACTTACATCTAGGTACTTACAGATTACCAATATACATGTGTACTTGTAATTCAACTGTACATATAAAACTTACTGCATATTTGTTATACTTCAATGTCTACATCATCACAACATAGTCATATATATAAAATCAGTGGTTTCATCTACCAAACCTAATCTTTCATCAACTTCTCATTTCACGATTCTGCCCTGGATAAGTTCTAGGATCCTCCTTTCTTTTTGCACCCCCAATGTTTCCAATGCAAGGCATTATTACTTATTGAGCACTGCATACTTCATTACAGTCACTAAGTAGTACTTTCAAAGAAATTAACTTCCATGAAAGGAATGCAAAGGTTCCTAGTAAAGCTAGGTGGGAAAAATTAATTTTGACATATGAACTAGAATTTTTCCATTATTACTTTTGTATTTTTTTTAATATATTGTTTCTGTTATTGCCATAAGATGACATTGTTTTTTATGTGACACCTTTATATTATGATGATCCCACAAGAAACAAAAAGAAGTTTGAGCATTCTTTCTCATTATACTTTTGTAACGAAAACAATCCATTAGTTTATCACACCTAAGAGACACTTATGTGATGTATGCGCCTTTATTTTGTTATCCTCAGCTGTTGGCCTCATACCAAAAGTCAAGGTGAGTCTGTTTCTATTTTAACTTATACCACATACAACTTTTTAAGTATGCTTCAATTTTGAAACTAAAGAACTTTAAAATAAGTTAGTTAAGGTTAATAAGGTAACTTTAAAACTTCATAGAATACTCATTGTAAAATATAATGAATTCATCTTAGAGGACCTAATAAAGTGACATTCATATTTTGCTTCTAAATAATGTTGCCAAGCATAATCACTGAAAATTAAAATTTAATTATGGTAAAATTTCACAAGACTTATTTTTCAATACTTACAAGTACGATTTAAATTTGTCATTAGTCTACCTTTACTTTTGTATTTACATCCAATTACAAAAGTTGGCGTCATTCACTTTCAAACGTGAAATTTCAAAGCTGGAATGTAATGTCTTAATTCCTCTTTTAATTCAATATTAGTAAAAATGACTTCTTTCATTAAAAGTAAACAATTTTTGTCCTAATCACTGAATGTCTTTTATTTGCAGATTAGGAATGAATTTATTTAGATAACAGAAAGTGATCTTGCATATCTTTTCAAACACAGATTTGAACATTTATCTCATTTGGATCAGACAAGGTTCTCCACAAGAAGATTCCCTTTATTAATTTTCTGTCCTATCTTTGAAAATTACATATTTGTGGGCCAGGTGCTTTAATATGTTTTCATATCTATTATGGTTTTGGTATTCTAAGCATAAATTAAAATTTAATTGCATTTTTTGTCACTTCTTTACAACTCTCTGCTAATGCTTTATCCTTGGAGACTGCAATGATATTAAAGAGTTGGTTCATTTGTATTTTAATGTATTTTTTGAAAACAGTTTTAAAATTATGTTTGAGTTTATACTTTTATGCAGCAGTTACAAATAAAATATATATTTAAAGCAAATTTTAAAAGAATCAAATATGATTTCATAAAGATAATTACTCACAGAAATTGCCTCTGTGTTATGAAATTTGTATTAAACAGTGAACAAAATGAATTTCTTTTCTGGTATTGTATCTTGCTCAGTTTGTTAAAGATTTATATTCAGGGAGTTCTAGGTTAAAAAGAAAATAACAAAGACTAAGATGGAGAATGAAGTACCAGAAAATACAGAAAGCAAAGTCACTTAGGAAATTATATTTTGGTTTACAAATATTTTCAATAATGATTTCTTTTTTTTAAAATCCTGGAAATTAGCATCTATAACCAGTTTTTAAATTTTTATCCAAAGATATGATCTGCTATATGATACTTTTCTTTGAAGTAACTGAAAAATCAAAATAATTGAGTAGTAAAGATACATATTACTTAATAGAACAACAGTCCTGCTGGTGAATTTATGTCCTAACAATGTCTCCAGTATATCATGAATTTCCCATGTTTTTATACTCTCGACTTTAGAAGGTTTTTTAGTTCTTTTGGCCTTACAATTGCTCCAGTGGCTTGACACAACACAACCATGTGTATTTTAGTTAAGAGACAAAAATATAAAAAG
>NW_022900947.1:24724978-24732510 GCF_012274545.1 Fukomys damarensis | reverse complement strand
AAGAAGAGAAACAAGAAGCTTTCTATTTCAACTGCAGAGAACTTTCTCCTCTTTTCTCTTTCTTTCATGCCTATTCACTTTGTCCTTCAATTTCCTTGACCTCTTTTACTATAATTTCCTATCTTCCCCTCCCCTTTTCTTTTCTTAATGTCTTTGTGTGCCCATGGCTTGTACAGAGCAGTGTGATGAACCCATTAGGAGAAGGGGCGCAGTATGGATGAAGATCTCAAAGAGTAACGTAGACCTCAAGTAGCTTATTACACTCAGGTCAGAGGGAGACAACATGTGGGGAGTGATTGAAAATATGGTGAATGTTTAAATATTTAAAAGTCACATTAACAGGCATATTGCCATTAATTGGCCTTAAAAGACTCATTTTGCCTTTGAATTCACCTATCCTAACTTTCTTGCCCCTTTCGGAAGCAGTTCTGGAAGTTCATGAATGTCTATAGTTGCACTGTCACAGCTGCCTCCGTGTCCTGAATGGATTCAATATATTTTTATGGTCATTTTGATTTTTTGAAAGAGCCAGAAGTTGCATGGTGTGGTATTCAGTGAGGAAAGGTGATGAGAAGCCTAGTGAGGTTTTTATGAGTCTGCCTTCCCATTGGATGGCACCAGGCATCAACATTCTCTGTGCATTTTTTTTTTTTAATCACTCCTCATAAAGGCATTCCTGAAAGAGGCCTTCTGGAATTGCTTCAGGAAATGATAGTGTAAGTGTGTTAGAAGTGAGTAAGTGAGTGTATTGGGAGGGCGGTTAGTGGCTTTGTGTCTTTTCTGTAATATATATATATATATATAATTTAAACATTACGATACATATATTTTGACCACTCCTTGTATGGAAACATATCCAATAAAAGGCAGTGTATCACAGAAATGAAGAAAATATGAAAAACAGAAAAGTTAGATAAATCTTAGAAGCTTGTAGAATACAGATAAATTACAGAAAAACAAAATATATAATGAATAAAAGCTTCATTAATAAAAATATATAACGGATATTTGTCTTACTGATATTTTTAGCAAAAGGTAATACTAAAATAAGAAAAATAATTGAAATATAATAAATAAATATAAATGAGGTAGAGATAATTATTTTAGCAATTTATAAATGTACTAAATGTTCTATATGCGTTATGCCATACAATCCAACATTTTTTGGATAAATTGGTATTTTTCATATTTTCAAGTAAAAGAAAGATGTTTCAAATGATACAACGTCAAGAATTGAAGGACTAACATTTCAAAAAATTATTACAAAGCTGATGTTTATTACGTTTTTTCTTATTCCCATAGTTTGGATTCAGTTAAAGATTTCAACTTATAATTATTACAAGCTTTTAAAAAAATATGGGTTTTATACTGGGACCCTTCTCCATTGTTGGTGGGAGTGCAGACTGGTGCAACCACTATGGAAATCAATATGGAGATACCTCAAAGAGCTTGGACTAGAGGTTCCATTTGACCCAGCCATCCCTCTTCTGGGTATCTTTCCAAAAGAACTAAAAGAATCATATCACAGTGATGTATGCGCACCCATGTTTATAGTGGCGCAGTTTGTAATAGCTAAAAATTGGAAACAGCCCGTTTGCCCATAGGTTGGAAACTGGATAAAGATGAGATTTTTCTATAAAATGGAATATTACTCAGCCATAATGAATGAGAAAATAGATTCATTTATAGGAAAATGGATACATATTGAAGATATACTCCTAAGTGAAATAAATAAGTCACACATGTAAATACCGAATAGTTCCTCTGGTGTGAATAAACTACAATAATACATAAAATCCTAATAAGATTATTGACATTGTGAAATGGGAAGAAAGGGGCTAAAGGTGTAGGGAAGGTGGGATAGGTAGGAGAAGGGTAATAAGGGAAAAGAAAAAAAATGTGAAATAAAGAAAAGATGGAAATAAAGTGCTTGTATATGGGGAGGGGAGAAGGGGGTGAAGGGAGGGCAGGGACAAGGGGAAAAATGAGAACCAAGACCTGTCATGTAGAGGTACAAATTCCCAATAATGAATGTAACTGTACTGTATCCAGAAAATGTACCCATAAACCCAATTAAAGCTGGAAAAAAAAATACAATGAAATGAAGTGATTCAGGAAAAAGTATTAAACTTTTGGCTATTTAACAATGCACCTAAAATGTATCAATAAACTCAATTAAAGCTGAAAAAAATAAAAATGTAAAAAAAAATTATGGGTTCTAAAAATATTGGAATAAAATAATTTTGCTCACTTTTTTCTAGCAAAGACTATGTCTTAGTCAAATCTATGGGGATCTATTGTATCAACTGTCATAATCTTTACTTCTTTTTTTTGTGGAGGGCAATGGGGATAAAACTAAGGTCTTCGTGCTTTCGAGGCAGGCGGCAGAACTACTGAATTAAATCCACAGCCCTTTACTTCTTGAATTCTTAGAACATGAATGCTTACTTTCGCAACTGCTAGGTATAGGATATTTCTTTTTAATAATTTCATACCATAGTATAATTCTTTTTTACTGTTAAATGTCAATACCTTAAAAAGACAGCTTTTATTTAAAGTTATGGCTAATGCCTAGCAGCATCTCGATGCAAGATTAAATGTATAAGCATCGATAAAGCTCTCTTAAACTTTAAATCATGATTTACATATTTTAATAATGTATATATTCTCAAAACTTTGTGGAAATGAGAAGGGAACATTGGATGGGGAGAGGAAAGATTAGAAGGAGAAAGAAAAATGGTTAAAATATAATGCAATATGCATATGTACCAATTCTCCAAGATGAATGTATCACAAACATATACCAATAAAAACATATTAGAAACACATATATTCTATGTATATTTGAGAAAATTGGCCAAATAAAATAGAAAAAATATATAGACACTAAACTGGATTAATACTAAAAACAAAAGTAGAAAAGCAGTTTTGAAATAGTGATTTGAAAAATGTGGTCTCCTCTCTTGTTAACGTCTAAATTTGAAAACAAAGGCCATCCAGTGTGTTCTCCACCTCACCTCTCCCTGGTGATAAGAATATAGCAATGTTCAGCTTATTTTATTTTAAAGTAATACAAGTAGATACTAATGGAAAAATATTAAAAAGTACTCTATGAAAAAAATCAAGTTTCATAACGAAATAGAGAATAGCAACTGTTAGTATACCGTGCATCACAATACTAACAGAATCTTGAAAATATTACTGAGAGTAGTTCGTCATAGACAAGGACTCTCTTACAAAGAAGGAAACAGATAAAATCACAAAACTTTCTCTTCAATAAACTGAAAGAAACTACTAATATACATGAAAACAATTTTCATATACCTTAAAATATTCTTGAAATGATGGAATAGATCATTTGGTGAAATATTTGGAATTTTTCCTATTTATCCAGTGTGTTGTGAAAGTGAGTTTTCTGATCTCAAACCTAGACTTTTCTGAAGGTGAAGATTTCAAATAGAGATTATTACAGTGAAAAAAGAATCACTAGAAGAGCTGTTTCCTTAGTATGAGTAAGGCATCTAGCAAAAAAATAACGGATGAATTACCTCATCTACTTCTCACAATAGTTCTGAAAATAAGTACATATATTTTTATAAAGTAAAATTTAGAAATCATTCAGCAAATCACAGAGATTATGCACTGTGGTATAATTAAGCCCAAGATTGAATGACCATTTATACTTTTTTAGTTTTTTTTTGCCTCATAAAATGAGATTTATCACATTCTTAGATTTCTCACTTGAGATGTTCCCTGGAGTTCTATTTTTATGAAATAAGTAGATGACAGATACTGACATGGAAATAATATGTGAAATACAAACACAAATTTTAATTGTCAGAATAGCTATACCTCTTATTTGACAGGTATAAGATACGTACCATTTAAAATTGTATTTTAAAAACAAGTATTTTCTCCCTCTCCCCCTCCCCTCTCTCCCTGGTTTATTTTCCCCAAGATGACATCACTAAACTCAACATAATTTCTGAAGTACTTTTCAAGATTCACCATTTTCTGAACTTGGTGTTAATTTGTGAATTTTCAGTAGTGCACAAGGTTATGAGGAAGCAAAGGCAGTCCATAGTGAAAACTGTCTATTCAACTCAGCCCTGTTGCTTTTCCTTCACCAGTCACACTCAGAAACTCCACACATGAAAATAAAAGGATATGAGATGTTTAGTGTTACATAAAATGTGCTCAGTTTTAGTTTAAAGCTGTTGCATCTGGAAAGGTTAGTGATGCAATACTCCTGTTTGGAAGTGGGAGGAACAGTGTTTTGATTTGCTTTGCTTCCCTTTCAAACAATTTAAAAGAAGGTGAAATAGAAAGAACTCAATTGAACTCGCGTTGATACAAGTAATGTTTCATATCATAGCGTTTTAATGGGATCAAATATCCATTTAGATAGAGAATGGCCTTGACAAATACATGAATACTAGAGACACAAGGGTTCCTTGATGATAGTTTTTTCTACCTGTGAAGCCTGTAATTTCCTTTTATTGACAATGGGAACTTCATTAATTGAATTATGCCATTGAAAAATGCGGTAGTTGGTCAGAGGAAATGTTCCAAAACAGAGTTTTGGTTTAATATTTTGAACATAGGATTATTTGTCCATGTGTTTAAAAAATACACTAAATCTTGGAGGAGGAACATGTAGACCAATGTGCTACTATATATCTGGCTTTCCTTTCTGCTGTTCAGGGGCTTATATGTTATTCTTTATCTGAGTACCATACTGTTTTAGACATAGCTTGTTTTTTTAGCTGACTGTTCTGCAGCTTCTAAGGCCTCTGTTACCCTTAAATTGTGGATATAATTAAAATGTAACAAAATATTCTCTAGCATGTATCAAGATATTAGTGGCTCTTATTTCGCAAGCACATAGTTTTTTGATAGTTGCATCGGTTGAATATCTTCTCCAAGTTTAGTACTGAATTTAGTTGCCACAGTGATTTTACAGTGAGTTGAGACCTTCAAGATGTGATTAGGTCATAAGCCTCATGATTGAGTACACCTCTTATGAGAAGTGCAGTATTTATTGTGAGGATGGGTTGTTGTAAAAACAAGCTTAGCATTCATGAAAAAGTTTCCTAAAATTGCTGTTCATGTTTCTTATTTATTTCATGCACATGGTTGTTTGAAAAGCATCCATTACCATTATACCTATGAGTACTTCCATAAATGTACATACTTGCTAGGATAGATTATTGTTAGATGAATTCACTTTTAGCCCCTTCAATAAAAAATAATTTTTGAATTGAAAATTCAGTTATACTTTGGAGATTTTTGAGTGTATCATAATTGTCTTAAGTGTATTATTTCCTGATTTCCGCATTTAAGAATGTATTGTTGTACATAAATCATTGACTCAGAAAAATAGATAAACATTTTAAAATTTTCTTAAAATTTGGTTGCCTCTAAATAAAAAGATCTTTAAATATCAATCTCATGTCAGGAAACTAACTATAGCTTCTACTGTGCACTAAGTATATCTAAGCTATTTAATATGCAAATTTAATACAGATACAAATAGAAAGCATAAAAATATGGTCACTTTACACTCATAGAAGACAGAAACAAATTTTCTATGTACTATTAAATGAATAAACCTTTCTCCAAGTCGCACTCTATTAATAATAAAATTGAAAATTTTACTTTAAAAAGGATAAAAATTAAATCAGCTTATTAGCTTATGTATTTTAGGAAATTTTGCATCTTGCCTGTTCATTAATTTCCTCATTGTATATTCTTTTATATTTCCACTGGAGTGTCCCTTGTTTTAAGCCTTTGGCAATGATTAGTGTGCTTATGTTTATACACCATGAATTGTTTCTGCATTTGTGTTGTGTTACATCACTTATGGGAGTCAAATGTGCAGGCATTTGTGACTGGAAAATTGGTTTCCAATAATTCTTTCTCATCATAACCAGAGTGTACTGTGTGAGTGGTGATTCTCATAGAAACTGACAGATAATAAATATAACTCTTCTAAGTAACCTGAAGGTATTACAGTAACTATTTTAAGTACTCTCCTTAAAATAATTATATGTGTGTCTGAATGATATACAAGAGACAGAGCTTTTCCAAATAGTAGCACTGCAACTGAGATACAGAGCTTATTAAGTTGAAACACGTTGCTTAATAATGATTAAATTTTAGCATCATATTTTGCTACCCTGTTCAATTGAAGATGCAGTCACTTCACAAATAAAAATGAGACATTATTTAACTTTCAAGTAAACACTAACAAATAAATACGTTCACTGCTTCACATTGAGTTCCAAGATGATAATATTAAGCTTATGGTAAACACAAAATACTACATTCCTTGATATTACAGACAATGTGTGTGTGTGTGTGTGTGCGTGTATGTGTATATATAAAATGTTAATGTTTTGTTTGTTTTCTAAGTAATAATTATTATTTATTAATTAGGTAGTATTTTACCTCTTAAAGGCAATAAAAATAAAGAACCACATTCTCACATTTTTCTCTCCAACAGTAAACTTTTGGCTTGTGTCTTCTGATGCTTCCTGTACAGGTTATAATTTTAATGTAGTAAGAAGGATAAAAATTATATTTGATTTGTGAAATGACAAAAATAGTTTCTCTTAATTTTTTTCTTTCTTTTTATTGAGTTTTTTGGTACAATCTAGGTATGCAATACAGTTACATTCCTTATTGGGGTCCTGTACCTTTACATGACAGGTCTTGATTCTCATTTTTGCCCCTTGTCCCTGTTCCCTTAATTTTTAACCAACATTTTTATAACAATAGGAAGAGAGAAAGGGGGAAAGAGGGTGAGAATGATTTTGTATTAATTAATAGAATACAATAAATCTGTACGATGGTTAACACTGTCTGTCAACATAGATGGAACATGGGGTGCCCAGACCTTTAGCTAATCATAATTCTGAATATATCTGTGAGAGCATCTCTGTATTAGGTCAACATTTGAATTGATGGATTGAGCAAAGTTCATCACACTCCCTAATGTGAGTGCACCTCATCCAAATTATTGTAGACTTGGTGTTACACCTTGTGTCCCTGGAAAGCAGCATGAACTCATTCATAGGTGGGCCTTTGGGGAGGTGGCTCTATCGTGCTGTTTCATTAAGGTTGTGTGTGATAAGTGGATTAGTCCACTGACTGGTTTAGTATAGTTCTAGGTGGAAATGATGGGCAGACCTATCCTTCTTGTGGGTGGCAATGACTGATACGCTTACAGCCTTAGTGGAATAAAAAGCAAAGGGAAGGTTCATTGCTTTTTGCTTCATACATGCCTTGCATGGATAGTTTCTCCTCTGCCATTTCCTCCTGCCATACTTCATTGTCTTGGAGCCAGCTGACTGTGACCTGAAATCTCCACAAACTGAGAGCTAAAATAAACCTTTCTTCCTTTAATGTTTGGGTATCAGGTATTTTGTCCAAGTGATGAAGAACGCAGCTAAGATACCTGAGGTTAAAAAAAAAAACTGGCTTAGTATGAGGGATTTCCTTTCGTCTGTTTTAAACTAGGGCATCAAACG
>NW_022900947.1:24710484-24724478 GCF_012274545.1 Fukomys damarensis | reverse complement strand
ACATCTTGCTTCAAAACCAGTGCCTTCAATTTTAAAGTTTTCCTTTATAATTGGAAGGGATACAATCAAAATACCCTTCTAAATTCACCACATAATGTTCCTATAAAATTATATATTAGTAAGATATTTGAAGCATATATTACTGTAAGTCTTGTCACTAGTTGGGTACATAAAACATAATTTAATCACATTGATAGACTCTGAAATCTAAGCAATTCCAAGGAGAAATATTCAGTGTTAAAAATTCCAACCAAGTTGTATTTTAAACAAAACATTTTTATTTCATCTTAGCACTTCTTTCTATAGATACAAGCCTGTATATATCTCTCTCAATTTTTTAACTCAGAGGGGCAGGTTATTATATCAAGGCTATTTGTTTTTTTCTTATAGACTATATATTTCATATACACTTTTATTAAGACTAATCTTGTGACATTTTTATTCTTTATCAAATATATAAATGAAACTTTTCATTAGAGATGTTTTGGAATTAATTTAGTACTACATTTTCTCATAAACTTTCTAATTTTTAACATATTATAAATATTAATGCTTGCTTTAAAAATAATACCCACCCAAAATATAGCCATTATATATTAACTCTCATAAAAATTCAAATTTCAATAAATAAACATAGAATAGATAATTTTCTGAACATTAGATTAAACTACTTGGGGTACAGAAAAATTGCCTCCTAAGGTCCAAAACAGTAGATTGCCTCCTAAGCTCCAAAACAGCAAATTACACCTACCAAATTTCTGTAATAAAATGCAGATTGAAGAGTGAATTTTACTTAGATATCAATACCTTTCATATGTAGAATTTAGGAAATAGCCTATACAAAGTTATGTCAGTTTCCTAGTTCTGATAGGAATCAGGATTACTGAAGTTCAAACCTGAATTATGTATATACTATACAGGTATGCACATAAAAGCTGGAAAGGGAATAAAGGTATATTGAATGCCCAACATTGTTTTCCAGATAATTAAAATATGGATAAGCAATACCTGAAATTTAATTTCAACATTTTTTCTGTGATCAAATTAAAATATTTTAATGCAATATGTGAAATGTAGGTATGTATTATGCAGTTAGGCAACAAATAGTTGCAAAAATAACTTATAGCTATGAAAATAAACATGATCTAGGGATATTTTGGGATATTACAGGGAAATAATTTTTTAATGTATTAATTGGGGATTTAAAAAAATGACTATCCCTTAAAATTAGACAACTTCAGCTAATGACTCTTAGTTATAGAAAAAGAATGGAGTTCTAAGACTTTTCAAACTCTCATTAATAATTTCAGTCTCAAAATACTGAACCGTTTTAAATAGATCACTTTGAAAGTGCCAACAGTGAGATTAAGGTCAAAAGAGCTGCACTTCATGAAAGATTAATTTAGATAACATGTGGATAGCGAGATTCAAGTTTTAAGGTAATCAAATTGCATAATCAAAGCTCTCTCTAGATAAATATAATCCAGCTTAGTTATGTCTTGATACCTAAATTGCATTTCTTGTTAATTCAGTATCCATATTCTCCAAAGTCCAGAGATGGAAAAATCGAACAAAAGAAAACTTGCACTTTCTAGTTTAATGTGAATGCTCACAAATTTCTCACTTTTAAATCAGCTTATTTGTTCTACAAAGGAGCTAAAATCTATTGGTAAATGAATAGATCAAAAGTTAAGTAGAAAATTGACACATGGAGAGATAGTACAATCAACCCATGCCTCATTAGCCTTCTCATTAGCCTAAATTAGAGCACATAAGATAATGAAAATATATTTTTGATCATGGCAATCATATAAAGAATATGGTTTCTTCATTGAATCATATGTAAACTAAAAAAATCCAAAAGGTACCTATATTCCACACTAGCATTGAAAAATTAAATGAGATAAAATTCAATAAATTTGAATTTGAATCATAAGGTGGTATTCTGTATACATATACAAATACTATATATGTATATAAAAGAGATTCTTCTAACTGCAAATAAAAATGCAAAGATAGTGGTACACATTTTTCTGTGACTCCATTCATTAATTTATATATATATATTAAGTTAATCATGTATGTGAAGTTTTGTGAACAACTGTTTTCAGCACAATGTCATAATATGTACTAGCTCTAGAAATGAATTGTGAATTCAGACAGGTACTCATTGTAATTTCCAGATAGCATATAGTTTTTAATAACCACACATTCATATACATTTTATTTTTATTAAAAATAGAATAAAATTAAGCAAAGCGAAACATACAAATAGGCATCAATTGTATTTATTTTTTAAATGTTTTTCATTAATTGTGTTTTTGTTGTTGTTTTGTTTTGTTTTGCTTTGGTACGGGGGATCTAACTCGGGTTGTTGAGCTTGCAAGGCAGGCGGTGGAACCCTGAGCTAAATCCCCGGCCCTCACTGGTATTTTTAAGTATACTGTACAGTTACTTTCACCATTGGGGTTTTGTACCTTTAAATGATATATCCTGGTTCTTAGTTTTTGTCCATACCCTTGCCCTCTCTTCACCCACTCCAACCTTCCCTATTTAAAAAGACTTTTGCATTTACTTAAACATGTTTTATGTGGTTTATTTTGGAAAATGACCTGTGCAGACAAAAAAATGGATATTCTGATTTTGTGGGGTGGAAATCTCTGCAGATATCTATTAAGTCCATTTTTTCAAAAGTTTTGTTCAGTTACAGTATTTCATTGTTGATTTTTAGTGTAGATGATCTGTCTCTTTGTGACAGTGGGGTATTGAGGTCACCCATTGCAATTGTTATTAGTGCTTATTTGATTTTTCATGTCCTCTAATATTTGTTTTGTATAGTTGGGGGCATTAGCGTTTATGGCACATATATTTATGACTGTCATCTCGTCCTGTTGGATCATTCCCTTTACAAGGATGTAGCGATCTTTGTGTCTTTTAAATAGTTTTGGTTTGATACTTGCACTATTTACAAGTAAGATAGCTACACCTGCTTTTTTCCAGGTTCCTGTCCCATCTAGAACTGTTTTCCATCGTTTTATTTTCAGTCTATGAGTTTCTTTATGAACCAGGTGCATTTCTTGTATATAGTATATTGTTGGATTTTGCTTCTTAATCCATTTTGCCTATTTCTTTTATTGGTGAATTGAGGCCATTGTCATTAATGGTTATAACAGATATGTATTGACTTATCATCACTGTATTATTATCCTGTTGTTTGCTCTTTATAATTTTACCCTTCTTCCTTTAAAATCTTAACTATTGGATTTGTTCTGTTGGGCCTCATGGAGTTGTGACCTTCATTGTCTTTTTCTAGGATATTTTTTAAAAATTGTTTGTAGTACTGGTTTGGTATTTATGAAGATTTTCTGGCCTTCTTTGTCATGAAAGTATCTTATTTCTCCATTTTTTTTGGGGGGGGGTTGAGACAGGGACTCACCTTGTAGTTGAGACTGATCTGGAACTCATTATGTAGACCAGGCTGGTCTCCAACTCACATTGATCCTCCTGCCTCAGTCTCCTGAGTGCTAGGATTACAGGCATTAGCCAGCACACCTGGCTTTTTCCACATATTTTGAAAGATAGTTTTGCAGGATACATCAGACAAATTTGAAGGTTGTTTTCTTTTAAGGCTTGAAATACATCACTCTAGGCTCTCCTTGACTTGAGGGTTTGTGTTGAAACATCTGTTGTGATTATTTTGGGCTGTTCTTTGCATGTAATATTTTTTTCTGTAACTGCTTGTAGTATTTTGTACTTCTGTTGAGTTTCCAGGATCTTGATTATTATATGCATAAGTGTAGATTTTTTTTTTTACCCATACTAGTTGACTTCCTATACAGTTTACTTATCTGTATGTCAAATTCTTTTGCTTTGTTTGGGAAGTTTTATACCATTAATTCTGTGAACATTTTTTATATCATTTGTGCTTTCTGCTGTTTTTTCTTGGACTTCCTTGAATCTTATACTATTTTTCTTTGCATCATCTAGTAGCTGATGGATTGATTTCTCATGGTCTTTTACAACTTTTAAGAGAGCTCTTTTTTCATGGTTAATGACTGCCATCCTGTCATCTATATCTGATATTCTGTCTTCAGATTGGTTTAGTTTGCTATGTATACATGTAATATAGTTTTTAATCTCCTGGATATCAGTTTGAATATGTTTGATGGATTCCATTTATTTCTTATGTTGCACCTTCATGATTTCCGTTTCTTTGAAAAACCAAATAAGCACTAATACAATTGTAGTGGGGAACCTCATTAACCCACTCTCTCAAATAGAAAGATCATCTAGACAAAAAAATCAACAAGGAAATACTAGAACTGCACCAAGTTTTTGAACAAATGGGTTTAATAGATGCATACAGAGTGCCCCACTCCACAAATTCAGGATATACATTCTTTTCACCTGCATATGGATCATTCTCCAAAAGAGATCACATGCTAACTCATAGAACATGTATAAATAAATACAAAGGAATTGAAGCTATCCCGTTTATATTATGAGACCATAGTGCAATGAAACTGGAGATCAATAGTATAAAAAAATTCAAGAACTCCACAAACACATGGAAATTGAACAATACTCTTCTGAATAACCAATGGGTCACACAGCAAATTAAAGAAGAAACTACAGTTTTTGCAAATAAATGATAAAGTCAATACAACATACAGGAATCTATGGGAAACAATGAAAGCAGTTCTATGATGGAAATTCACAGCAGTGAATGCCCACATTTGGAAAACAGAGTAAGGTCAAATAAATATCCTAATGCTTAATCTTAAATGGCTAGAAAAGGAGGAGTAAGACAACCCCAAAGCTCATAAAAGGGAGGAAATAATAAAGACCAGACAAGCAGTTAATGCAATGGAGACTAAGAGAATGACACAAAAAATCAAGAAAAAAAGGAGTTAGTTTTTTGAAAGAAAAACAAATCATCTAACCCTTTGCCAACCTTATCAAAAAAGCAAAGAAAAGGCTCAAATTCACACTATTAGGAATGAAAAAGGTGAAATCACAACAGATCCAGGAGAAATCCAGAGGATCATCAATACCTACTTTGAGAACCTTTACTCTAATAAAATGGAAAGCACAGAAGAAATGGACAGATTCCTAGATATATATGAATTACAAAGTTTGAATGAAGGAGATAAACATATTCTAAACATCCCAATTACAATTAGTGAAATTGAAAATGTAATTAAAACATTACCAATAAGAAAAGCCCAAGTCCTGATGGCTTCAATGCTGAATTCTACAAGACATTTAGAGAAAAACTACTGCTACTATTCTTTAAATTTTTCAATGAAATTGAAAGGGAAACAATACTTCAAAATTATTTCCTGGACACAAGTGTTACTTTGATTCCCAAACCAGGAAAAGACCCACCCAAAAAAGAGAACTACTGGCCGATTTCCTGAATGAACATAGATGCAAAAATCCTCAATACGATACAGACAAACAGAGACAGAGGATCGTTAAGAAGTTCATACAACCTGACCAAGTTGGATTTATTCCAGGGATGCAAGGATGGTTTAACATACAAAAATCAATAAGTGTGATACACTATATTAACAGAGTCAAGGACAAAAATCATGAGCATCTCAATACATGCAGAAAAAGCATTCCGCAAAATTCAACACTCATTCATGATACAAACACTACAGGAAAATTGGAATAGATGGGCAATATCTCAATTTGATAAGGCTATCTTTGAAAAAATCATCAACTACACCATACTAAATGGTCAAAAACTGAAACCTTCATGCTAACATCAGAAACAAGACAAAGATGTCCATTATCACCACTCCTGTTCAATATAGTTCTGGAAACATTAGCCACGGCAATGAGACAATAGACAGAAATAAAAGAAAGACAGCAAGGAAAAAATTAAACTGTCATTATTTTATACAGGTATGATACTCTAAATAGAAATTCCAAAACACTCTGCCAAAAGACTTCTCAACTTAACTGACAGACTCAGTAGATTAGCTGGATACAATGTCAACACTGAAAATTCAATAGGCTTCTTGTATACAAATAAGAGATTTGCTGAGAGAGAAATTAAAGATACAATTCTTTTCATAATACAATAATAAAAAAAGAGCTATCTTGGAATCAGTCCATCAAGGATAGCAAATGGCCTCTAGATTGAGAACTACAGCACTCTGAAAAAAGAGATTTAAGAGGATATTAGAAAATGGAAAGACATCCCCTATTCCTGAATAGGAAGAACCAGCATAGTGAATGTGTTCATACTTCCAAAAATGCTATATAGTTTCAATGCAATCCCATTTGAAATCCCAATAGTATATTTCACAGAACTAGTGAAAACAATCCAAAATTTCATTTGGAATTGGAAGAGACAGAGAATAGCAAAGCAATTCTAGGCATGACAGGGGGTATCAAAATCCCCCATTTGAAACTATACTACAAATCCATTGTGACAAAACAGAATGACTCTGGCAAAAAAAAAGAAAGAAAGAAAGAAAGAAAAAGACAGTCCTTTCGATCAATGGAATAAATTAGAATATACAGAAACAACTCCACACATACTTAGCTACCTCATCTTTGACAAAGGAGCCAACCATTTTCACTAGTGGAAAGATTTCCTTTTCAATAAATGGTGTCAGAAAAACTGGATTTCAACCTGCCAAAGATTAAAACTAGACCCTTATGTTTCACCATGCACTAAACTAAAAGCCAAGTGAGTTAGATCTTCAATATCAAAATAGATATACTAAACTTGTTGGAAGTTAAGTTAGGTAGAATTCTTAAAGACATTGGTGTAGGAAAAGACTCTATGAACAAATCCTCAGTAGTTTGGGAATTAGCACAAAGATTTGCTCTCATTTTATTAAAAAGCTTCTTCACTGCAAGAGAAACCACCACAGAACTGAGACAACATACATTGTTGGAAAAAATTTTTATCAGATGTTCCTCAGACAAAGGGCTACTATTTAGAATATATAAAGATTTTAAAAAATAAGACTCCCCAAATATAAAGACAGTTAAAAATGGGCATCTGACATGAACAGATATTTCTCAGAGAAAGAAGTAAAAACAACCAATAAACATATGAAAAATATTCAACATCACTAGTCATTTGAGAGTGCAGATGGAAACAACACTGAGATTTGACCTCACTATAGAAAAAATGGCTACTATCATGAAATCAACCAATAAAAATGCTGGTAGTGCTGGGGGGAAAAGGGGACAGTTCTTCATTGCTTGTGGGAATGCAGACTGTTGCGACCATTGTGGAAATCAGCATGGAGATACTTTAAGCAACTAGGATCTAAAGCCCCATTTGACCCAGCTATTCTCCTGCTGGGTGTTATCCCAAAATAATTAAATAAATCATACCACAGTGGTATGTGCACACCCATGTTTATAACAGCACAGTTTGTGATAGGTAAAATTTGGAAACAGCCCAATTGACCATTAACTGGAGACTGGATAAAGAAGATGTTTTTTTGTTGTTGCTGTTTTTTTTTAATACAATGGAGTACTGCTCAGCCATAAAAGCAGAGAAACTAGAGACATCTATTGCCAAATGGATGCACATTAAGGTGATACTCTTACGTGAAATCAACAGGACACGCATTTATAAATACTGAATAGTTTCTCCGGTGTGAAAATCTAAAAGCGTAAATAAGGATCAAAAGATCTAAAGGAGAAAAAAAAGAAGAAAAGAAAAGAAAAAGAAAAAGAAAAAAGAAAAAGAAAAAAAGAAGAAAAGATCTAAAGGAGTAGGGGATGTTAGAGATGAAAGAAAAGAAGGGAATAGAAAAAATATAAGAAAAGGAAATGGAAACAAAGTCATTGTAAACAGGAAAGAGTAGAAGGGACGAAGGAGCATAGGTGAATAAGGAAGAAATAAGAATCAACACACATCATGTAAAGGAACAGATACCAATGATGAATATAACTATATTGTATAACTAAAACATACCAATAGACTTTTTTTGGTCTTTTTATTGAGTTTATTGGTACATCTTAGGTATACAGTAAAGCTACATTCATTACTGGGATCTTGTAACTTTACATGACAGGTCTTGCTTCTCAATTTTTCCCCTTGTCCCTGCCCTCCCTTCACCCCCTCTCCCCTCCCCATTTACAAAAACTTTTCTTCCATTTTTTCATATTTTTTTCTTTTCCCTTATTCCCATTCCCCTGACCTTCCCACTTTTACCACACTGCACAGGCCGGATCTCATCCAATATTAAAGAGGAAAAAAGACTACTAAAGTGAGTAGGTACCTACTTTTTCCCATATCAAGTAAGTTTAATATCACAAATAAGCATTTAATATATAGATCTTAATTTTTACAAAGCTAATAATACTTATTGCATTCATGTGACTTTTTAATGCAATTCTCTTACTCTCTAAGATTCCCATTCACTTTTTAAAAATACAGACACTCATACATTTCTTAAGAAAGTAAAAAAAAATGTTTATACAAAATTTTGAAGTTAGGGAACAGAATGGTTTTGGTCTCAACTATCAACATTTTTAACAAGTGTGCCTAGATCAGAAACGGATTTACAAATTTCAATAGGAATACTAGTTTCCTTATTTCATTTCTCTACCTCTACATAACCATAAATCTCTGTGCCAAGTTAAAATAGTTTTCAGGAAAGTAATCATTTATGAAATATGATTAGTGTCATTATGATATTTTTATAGTCCATTACAAAATGTTGTAAATACTTTTACAATAAAGCTTGTCTTTCAAAAAGACATAGTTGATTTTTTATTGAATTTATTGGTACATTCTAGTTATACAGTACAGTTACATTCATTACTGGGATCTCGTACCTTTACATGAAAGGTCTTGATTCTCATTTTTTTCCCTTGTCCCTATCCTCCCTTCACCCCCTCCTCACTTCCCCATTTATAAACACTTTAATTCCATATTTTCATTTTCTCATATTTTTTCTTTTCCTTTATTCCCCTTCCCCTACCCTTCCTACTTTCCCTACACCTTTAGCCCTTTTCTTCCTATTTTATATTGTTAATTATCCCATTAGGATCTTGAGTACTATTATAGTTTTTCACACCAGAGAATTTACACACGTGTAACTTATTTACACATGTGTGACTTATTTATTTCACTTAGGAGTATATCTTCAAAATGTATCCATTTTCCTATGAAAGAATCTAATTTCTCATTCTTTGTGGCTGAGTAATATTCCATTTTATAGAAAAAACACATTTTCTTTATCCAATTTCCAACCGATGGGAAAATGGGTTGTTTCCAAATTTTAGCTATTACAAACTCTACTGCTATAAACATAGGCACACATATGTCACTGTGACATGATTCTTTTAATTCTTTTGGAAAGATACCCAGCAGAGAGATGGCTGGGTCAAACGGAACCTCTAGTCCCAGTTCTTTGAGGTATCTCCATATTGATTTCCATAATGGTTGCACCAGGCTGCACTCCCACCAACAACAGAGAAGGGTTTCTTTCTCCCCACAACCCCGCCAACATTTGTTATTGTGTGATTTCTTGATAGTAGCCATTCTTTGTGGGATGAGGTAGAATCTCAGTGCTGTTTTCATAACCATCCCCATTGGAGGAAAGATAGCCTCTTTAATAAATAGTGTTGGAAAAATTGGATCTCAATCTGCCAAAGATTAAAACTAGACCCTTATCTCTCACCGTGCACTAAATTAAAATCCAAGTGGATTAAATATCTAAATATTAAAACAGAAACACTAAACTTGCTGGAAGATAAGTTAGGCAGAACTCTGGAAGACATTGGCATAGGAAAAGACTTCATGAACAAATCATCAGTAGCACGGGAACTAGCAGAAAGAATCAACAAGTGGGATCTCATCTTATTAAAAAGCTTCTGCACTGCAAAAGAAACCACCAACAGAACTAAGAGACAACCTATAATGTGGGCAAAAATTTTACCAGCTGCTCCTCAGACAAAGGACTCTTATCTGGAATATATAAAAAACTCAAAACAATCACCCCCCCAAATATAAAGACCCAGTTCAAAAATGGGCATCTGAAATGAACAGACATTTCTCAGACAAAGATGTAAAAGCAGCAAGTAAATATACGAAAAAATGTTCCACATCAATGATCATTGGAGAGATGCAGATGAAGACATAGTTAAGTTTTTGAAATGATGTACACAAATTTATTAGCCCACCACTGATAAAGCTAATGCATATTTTAGAAAATGATTGGTGTATTTAAATATAGGTTTGGAATCTAGCAGAACAATGAAAATATTAAAATTTTTTTGTTTTTTAAAAATAAATAATTCTTTAAAATACATTGCTCAATTATGTCACAACTTAACCTATGAAAGAGATTTTAGTAGCTGATATCACTTTATTTATATATATTATATTTTCTTCACCAATAAACATATTCCATATGGCCAGGTATCTTAGCTGTGCTTTTGCTGCTACTCCCATATGTTGAGAATTTTGCTGAGAACAGACTGGCAGCCAATAAATATAAGTGATATAAACAGAGAATAAACTAATTAATTGAATTAATATACAATTATCAAATTTCAATCTTCATATACATGCATACACTGAACTCTTTTTTAAAGTATTTTATAGATATATTTAAGGTATACAATATAATGATATTCGTTGGAAATTCATAACTTTTCATAATCCGTCTTGGTTCTTATTTTTCCCCATTTCCCTGCCCTCCCTCCACCCCTTTGTCCCTATCTACAAGGAATTTGTTTCCATTGTTTTTCATTTGCTCATATAAATTCCATCCACTTTTTTTTCTCAGACCCCTCCAATTTTCCCTTCTGCTTTGTCCCTTTTCTCCCTATTTCACATCTTCTATTATATGTTTAGTTCTTACTTACAGTTTCAGGTTCTCACAGAGAAATTATTTGGTATTTACACGTGTCCTATTCATGTCACTTAAACATATTGCCTCACTGTGCATCCATTTAGCTATACATGTCTCTAATTTCTCATTTTTAAGGCTGAGTAGTACTTCATTTTATTAAACACATACACAAACACACACACACACACACACACACTCCCACACTCACAAGCACACATTTTATTTTTCCAGTCTCCAGTTGATGGGCAATTGTGCTATAGTTTATAATAGTTTTATCTATTACAAATTGTGCTGCTATGAACATGGATGCACGTATATCACTGTGGTAAGATTCTTTCAATTGTTTGGGGAAGATGCAGAGCAGGGAAATAGATAGGTCAAATGGACTTCCAATCCTAGTTACTTGAGTTATCTCCATATTAATTTCCACAGTGGTTGCACCAGTCTGCACTACCATGAGCAGTGGAACAGTTTTCCTCTTTCCCCAACCCCCACCACCATTTGTTATAGATTGATTTCATGATACCAGTCATTCTTCCCAGGGTGAAGTGGAATCTCAGCTTTGTTTTCTTTTGCATTTCTAGACTGACCAGTGATGTTGAACTTTTTTTCATATGTTTATTAGCTACTTCTACTTCTTTTTCTGAGAAATGCCTATTCATTTTAGAAGCCCATTTTTGTATTGAGTCTTTAAATTTTGGAGGTCTGATGCTTATTAAGTTCTTTATATATTCTAGATAGTATACCTTTGTCTAAAGAACAGCAGCTGCAAATTTTTCCCACACTGTGTTTTGTCCCTTCCCACTGTTGGTCATTTCTCTTACTGTGCAGAAGCTTTTTAACAAAAAGACATCCCACTTGTTGGTTGTTTGTGTTAGTTCACAGACAACTGAAGTTTTGTTCATAAAATGTTTTTGTATACCAATATCTTCAAGAGTTCTACCTAACCACTCTTCCAGCCATTTTATTGTTTCCGTTTTAATATTTAGATGTTTATTCCATTTTTATTTTAGTTTATGGTGTGGTGAGAGATATAGGTCTAGTTTTAATATTTAGCAAGTTAAGACCTAGTTTTTCTTGCACCATTTATTGAAGAGGCTGTCTTTCCTCCAGTGAGGGTGTTTGGCTCCTTTGTTGAGATGAGGTCATTTAGTGTGTCTGTAGTTGTTTCTGCCTTGTAATCTGTTCCACTCGTCCTCAGATCTGTTTCTTTGCCAGTATCATGCTGTTTTTATTATAATAACTTTGTAGTATAGTTTCAATTGGAGGATTGTGATACTCCCTAACTTCTCTTTATTGCCTAGAATTGATTTTGCTCTTCTAGGTCTCTTGTTGTTCCAAATGAATTTTTGGAATTTTTTCTTAAGTCTGAATTATGCTACTAGGATTTCAAATGGCATTGCATTGAATCTATATAGCAGTTTTGAATGTATGGCCACTTTTACTATGTTGATTCTTCCTACCCAGGAGCAAGGCATATCTTTCCATTTTCTGGTATACTCTTCAATCTTGTTTTTTCAGAGTGCTGTAGTTTTCAAAGTAGAGGTCTTTGACTTCTTTTGGTAGGTTGATTCTTAAGTATTTCAATTTTTGGGATGCTATTGTGAAAGGAATTGATTGCCCTGTTTCTCTCAGCAAGTCTGTTTTACATGTACAGGAAAGCTATTTAATTTTGTGTATTTACCTTGTATCCATCTAATTTACTGAATTTGGTTGTTTTGTGGAGTTCTTCTATATGGAATATGATGCCATCTGCAAATAAACACTTTCCTATCTTTATTCCTTATATTTATTTCTCTTGTCTAATTGTTGTGACTCATGTTTCCAAAACTGTACTGAAAAGGAGTGTTGCTAGTGGGTATCCTTGTCTTGTTCCTGATTTTAGTGTGAAGTGTTTCAGTATTTGTCCATTTAGTATAATATGGGCTGTTGATTTTTCATAGATGATTTTTCTCAGTTTGAGGTAAAGACCATCTATTCCAATTTTCCCTAGGGTTTTTATCATGAATGCATGTTGGAATTTGTCAAATGTTTTTTCTGCATCTATTGAGATGTTCATGTGGTTTTTATTCTTGGCTCTATTAATATAGTGTAGTACATTTATTGATTCATGCATTTTGAATCATCCCTGCAATCCTGGGATGAACCCCACTTTGTCAGGGTGTATGATATTTTGGAGGATCTTCTGCATTCTATTTGCCATTCTTATTTTCTATTAAGGATTTTTACATTACCTTGTTTTAGCTTGGTGGATCTTACAAATCTATGAATCTGTCCATTTCTTCTCTATTTTCCATCTTATCAGTGTAAATGTTCTCAAAGTAGGTATTGTTGATCCTCCCGTTTTCTTCTGGGTCCATTGTAATTTCACCCTTTTCTTTCATAATTGCATGGCTTTGGACCTTTCCTTTCCTTCTTTTCATAAGGTTAGCTAAGGGTTTGTCAATTTTTTTTATTCTTTTGAATATCAACTCAGCTTAATTGATTTTTTTTTGTATCATTCTCTTAGTCTCTACATTGCATTGATTTCTCCTCTGATCTTTGTAATTTCCCCTCATGTATGAAATTTGGATTTATCCTGCTCTTTTTTTCCTAGAAGATTGTGGTTCAGCATCAGGTTGTTTAATTGCACTTGCTCTGTTTTCCTAATATGCATATCCACTGCTATGAATTTCCCTCATAAGATTGTTTTTATTGTGTCCCATAGACTCTGATATATTGTGTTGTCATTGTCATTTAATTTTAGGAATTACCTGATTTCTTCCTTAATATCCTCTGTGACCCATTGATAATTCAGGAATCTGTTATTCAATTTCCATGTGTTTGTGAATTTCTTGCCCCCCCCTTTGGCACTGGGGATTGAACTCAGGTCTTGTGCTTGTGGGGCAGGCAGCAGAACAACTGAGCTAAATCCCTGGCCCATTTGTTGTTTCTTTTGTTGTTGATTTCCAATTTCATCACACTACAGTCTAATAATATACAGAAGGTCACTTCAATTCCTTTGCACTTACTTAGACATTTTCTGTGAGTGAGTATGTGATCTATTTTAGAGAATGGCCCATGTGCAGCTGAAAAGAATATGTATTCTGACTTTGTGGAGTGGAACACTCTATAAACATCTGTTAAATTCATTTGTTCAAGAGTTTTAGA
>NW_022900947.1:24705141-24709843 GCF_012274545.1 Fukomys damarensis | reverse complement strand
TTTTTTTTTTTTTCTCTGACTGCTAGTAGAATTTTGTTCTTCTCTTCTGTTTCTGGAATCTTAGCTATTATTTGTCTATGTGCAGATTTTTTTTTTATCATGGCTAGTTGGTATCCTATATGCCTCACTTATCTGTATGTCAAATTGTTTTCCTCTACTTGGGAAGTTTTCTGAGATTACTTATGTGAACAGTTTATGTAATGTGCACTCTCTCCTGTTTCTTCATTGACTCTGATCAGTTTTATCTTTATTATTCTTTGCATCATCTAGCAACTCTTTGCATTGATTTCTCATGCCCTCTTACTGTTTTTAAGAAATGTTTCTTTTCCTGGCCATTAACTACAATCCTATCTTCTATATCTGAAATTCTATCTTTGCATTGGCTCATTCTACTATGTAAACTTTCAATGGAGTTTTTAATTTTCTGAATATCTGTTTGCATCTCTTATATTAATTCCATGTGTTTCCTATGTTGGGATTCCATTATGCTCCTCAGCTCTTCTATTTTTTTTTTCATCTGTGTCCACTCTAGATTTATTAATCATGTCTCACACTATGGGCACAATCACTGAAAAAGAAAAAAAATTCTTTTTCCAGATCCTGTTTTGTTGCCACTTGAGGTAGTCCAGGTAGTTGTTTATCAGATTGCTCCATCTCATTTCCCTGTGGGGTTGTCTTAGGTCATCTGGAAGTGTGGTTCTGGGACTTGTTTTCCTGTCTTCTCATTTCGACAGATGTAGCCTGCTGTGCCTTTGTAGAAACAACTTTTTGATCACCCAATGGTCTTCAGTTTTCAGCAAGCCACCAAGAGGCCTTTTCTCTGCTGCTCGCCAGTACACCAATTATTGGCTTTAGAATGATGACCTCTGGATTCCTGAGCTCACCTGTTGTCTGGGCAAGCTTCTGCCTGGGGATTCAGCATGCTTGAGATTGTGCCTCTTGCTGGGACCTCTATTTACCTGTTTTCTGAAAGTGCCTTTGACTGGGATCTGTGCTCCCCAGTTCCTGTAGTTGGAGAAGGCTTCTGGCTAGGGTCTCTGACAGAGACTATAAGGGTGAGCCTCTCACTGAAACTTGTGCACCCATGTAGCTCTTTTCCAGGTGGACCTTGGCTGGGTGGGGTGTACCTGAACTTCTGTGGTTGGGGAAGATCCTTGGATGGGATCTGCCTTCAGCAAAACTGGTCTGGACCATGCTCTATATCTTGAATTCTTTATAAAATCATATACTATTTGAAGACCTTATACAAAGAAAACTAAAATTGTCTTTATTACTATTGGTGAATTTTAATTTGACTTTCAAAAAGATATAATTGCCTGCTTTCACTTCAAATTTGTGGGGTTTTATTTTTTTTATTTATTTATTTTTTTTTTGGTACCAGGGATTGAACTTGGCTCCTTGCACTTGCAAGGTAGGCCACAGAACCACTGAGCTAAATCCCCGACCTCAAATTTGTGTTTTGATTTATTCTTTTCAAACTATTATGCTATTTTTCATTCTCTGTCTTCAAGCACTAAGGTAAAAGATCATTCATTGGCCTACCACTCTGATTCATGCATTAGTTTGCCAGGGTGGTTATAGCAAATACCACAGACCAATTTCCTTACACAAGTGCTTTCTCACAATTTTGGACACTCTAAATCCAAAAGGAATACATTATTAATTTGATTATTTCTGCAACTCTTGAAGGTGTAGATAACCACCTTGAAAAAGTGACCTCACATGGTTTTCCCTCAGGTTGCGGTATCTAAGTGCTAACCTCCTGCACTGAGGACTTCAGTTGCATTTGATTACCCTTCCCCACCCATGACTTCACTTTACCTTGGTCATCACTCTGAAAGACTTATTTCCAAAGATAGCTACATATTGAGGAACTTGATATTAGGACTTCAACTTACTAACTAGGTAAATGATTCACAATTTAGCTCATAATAATTCTGTGATTTAAAAAAAAACTGTAAAATATTAAATTACTAAGGAAAGCTAATATACTGGCTTAAATTCATCTTGGAATTTTAGTGACTGCAGAAAACTGCAGTGGGTGTGAAAGCAGAAAGAAACTTAGAATGATGAGAAATACGAACTAGGAAGACCAAAGGGGTCTTGTTGTGAACACAAAGATAAACCCTCTCAGTCCTAGTTACTTTTCTCATTGCTGGCACAAAATATCCAATACTCATGAGTTAAAACTGAGGAGATCTTTTGCAGCTCACAGCTTGTAGAGGTTTCAGTCCATATTCAGCTGGCTCCAAGGCAAGGCAGTATGGCAGAGGGGCATTGCAGAGCAGAAACAGTGCACAAATGGCAAAGCAGGCAGGAAGCAGCAAGGTGGGATCCTGCATTTCTATTTTATCCCATCCAGTCTAGAAGCCTTTTGATTGGTGCTACCCATACCCAGGGTGGAGCTTTTATCTTCAGTAAAGCCATGCAGCTACACTTAGAACTATGTTAATTCCAATCCGGGGCCTACTTGAATACCACAGAATCTCAATACCAGTGCCACACACCCTAGATGCAGCAATCTTCAAATGCCCCATCTACAAACCATTGGCTTTGGAGATCATTGAGATAACTACCTTAATGCTACCTATTTCATTTTTTTCTTTAGCCCAGGGCTTGTTTAGGAATGAAAAATAGATAGAGATAAATATAATGTAGTCAGAAAAAAAATGCTTGATTCATCACTATGTTTATTACAGGTTTAAAACAAAGGTTCCCAAACACTATCATACTAAGAATGACTGACAAATTCTACTAATGATTTTCATTTCTGTACTTCATTCTCTAGCTTTTCATCCTAGCCTGATTTAGCACCAAATAATTTATTATCTTAGTCAGTGTCTAAGAAAACCTGAGAATTAATCATAAACTATATTTTAAGAAACAATAGCAAAAGCAAAACACAAACTTACTTTCTTTAATATTGTACAGTTCTTCTTTCAAGAAGAAGATACTCTCAGGCTAATTTATTGCTCCTTGTTCCAAAGACTCCTTAATATTTTTTGGAATTACACTGAAGCATTCACTGTATGTTTGAAATTCCCATATTTAAATGGAGATACTAATGTTTAATATGTTTATTGAAATCAAAATTTTATTAAAAGCTTAAAATATACCTCAAGAGAATGCTATATACATAAAAATTAATGAACTTTTCTTATTATTGTATGAAGAAAGGTTGAAAATGTCAAAGTCAAGGAAAGTTAGGATGTATCAAATATTCATATTTTGGTAGAAACAGATGTAGGATTACACAATATTCAATTAGTAGCCCAGAATACTGAATGTAGATTAAGAAAAATGACAAGAAAACACAACATCAGTACAGTGTAAGAGTAGAGGTTTAGGAAGGGGAATGGGGAATTATTAAGAACAAAGATACATTACCTTAAGGTACACATTTATAATTATTGTAATATTATATACCTAAAATGTACCAATAAAATTAGTTTTTTTAAAGTAGAGATGTTGTGTAAATTGTGATATAAAACAAAACAGTTCTGATTGAGAATTTTATCAGTGTCAAACTCCTGAGAATAGAGCACTTTAGAAAGACAAATAGGAGTGTGGATTTGGCTCAGTGGTTCTGCTGCCTGCCTCTGAAGCACAAGGATGTGAGTTCGATCCCCATACCAAAAGTAAGTAAATAATAAATACAAATAAAAATCAAAACAGGTAAAAAACATAGGTACAAAAATTTCTTAGATAGATTTTTATAGTTAATTTGTATACAAAGATATGAAATGTCAGAGAAATTAAGTAATCTGCAAACAAGCAAAACTCTGATAATTGGTAAAGAAGAAAATGAAAATTTTATCTCATTGATGCAGGAAGGTTCACCATCAGTGTAAATTTCATGCAATGAACTTTTTTTTTTTTGAGACAGGGTCTCATCATGTAGTTGAGACTGACCTGGACTCACTATGCAGCCCAGGCTGGTCTCTAACTTACAATGATCCTCCTGCCTCAGTCTCCCTATTGCTGGAATCACAGGCATGTGCCACTGTGCCAGGCTAAGTTTCTTAATCTCCTTTCTGCCCTGTAGTACCAAGGAAATCAGAAATAATTCATCAACAGTGAAATTTAAGGAACTTTTAAGTAACTTTTTTAAAAAAAGAAAACTTCTGTTGATAAAGTTTCAGAGAATCACATTCACCTAACGTTCAACTGTGAAGTTATATGAACAGTGAATATAAAAATCAATGCATTTCTGGAGTGATATTTGATAAAATAAAAGATAAAATATATTTGTAACAAAATCCAAATGCCCACCATGTATTCTCTGCCAATATATCTTTTTCTTGTAAAAAGGAAACAATGGGGAAAACTCAAGTCATTTTTGTTTGAAAAGTAGCTATGTTTTGAGTACTACAGTCTGAACAGTGAATCTTGTAGACCATGTGGACCCTGGCATAAGAGTAAACCCAGAAATACAATTATTAAAAGTTAAACAATTAGTTGAATTTTGGGCTGTTTTACTTCTGTTAGCAAGTGCTGTGCTCTTGTTTACGCAATGAACTCAAGTGGTGAAACCAGGGAAATAGGAGAAAATAATTTTTATCATTTATCCCTTTGTCAGTTTGTATTGCATTAACAAGCTATCCCACATGTGGATATTGTAAAACAGCAATATGTTGTGTCTTCTCATACCCTTGTGTAGACTGTGTCTAGATAGTATTTTTTTTTTTTTTTTTTTTTTTTT
>NW_022900947.1:24667030-24704907 GCF_012274545.1 Fukomys damarensis | reverse complement strand
TTTTTTTTTTTTTTTTTTTTTTTTGGTACCAGGGATGGAACTTTGGTCCTTGCGCTTGCAAGGCAGGCCACCGAACCACTGAGCTAAATCTCCAGACCCTAGATAGAATTTTTTAATTCATATAGCTCATGTCATTGCTATTAAATGGAAATTGGGTCCAGATTTTTCTGAAATGTGAATGGGCTGGACTAATTCAAATGTGTGTAACCTTCACCAGGAAGATTGTAGCGACTCAGTCAGGATTGGAAGATCATCTTTTTCTGTCAGTATTGCTCCATCTGGCTTTCTGCACAGCATAGATATGACCATTAATTACAATATGTCAACTTAACTGGATTCGGAAAAGCCTCACACAGTAGTGAAGCACAGATCTGCTTTTCTGTGAAGATGACTAGCGTGTAGGCAATCAAAATAGTAGGGGGGAGTGAGACCAACGCTACTTATGGGTGGCATCACCCAATAGATTTATACTCTGTGTGTAATGAGAAAGGGAGAGGTCTGAAGGAAGTTCACCTGTTTTTGAAGACCTTGAGTTTCATTGAGTGTGTGGATCCTTCATTGATATTATATACGTGTGTGTGTGTGTGTGTGTGTGTGTGATGTATATGAGGCTCCAGTTTCTCCAGCTCTGCAAAGCAATTTTGCACAGCAACTCTCCAGTGAGTTTTCAGGCCTTAGTGCCTGTCCAGGTGCTGCATCCATCCATCTATCCATCCATCATGTCTCTGTTCTTTTCCCCATCCCCTTGGTGGAGCAGCTGCTAGATCCTAATTCATTCAGACAGCCATGTGGATTCTTCCACCTCTGATCACATCTTAAGCCCTCTGCCTGTATCTTTAATGCTGCTTCCCTAGTATTGATCCATTCTAAATTGAAATCATATGGAAAGGAGGTTCCAGATGTACACACTTCCAAATGCAACAAAGTTCACCGTAGGAAAATACAGTACATATATCACATGACTTTGATCAAGATTTACACATATATCTACAAGAGCTAAATATTTTAAAACATTTTACTTGATTAGGAAAACATGTTGAATGAGTTATTTATTTATTTATGCAGCCATATACTAGTGAAATATGACCATAGCTATCCAGGGTCATTGGCACTATGCAAATGGATATATAGGCACATAAAGCCTAATTAAGTTTATGACTCAGCCCTGCTAGATTTTCACCATGTACCTCTGTACTGTTTTAGTATCAGTTACTTAACTTATATTCATTCTTTCCTTTAAGATTTATTTATTATTCCCACATGACTGATATTTTCTGCCTCTGATGGCTTTACCTACATTAAAATATTTTTCTTCATATTTTATGCAGATTGTGCGTTTGTGAAAGACATTTCTAATTAGGGATTCATGTGTTTGCACAAAGTCATAAATTTACAAAGAACTGAAAAAGCTTAATAAGGAAAAATATTTCTAAATCATTGGTCTTGTTCATGTTTCCCCTGTGTAGCTGGCACAATCAGGAATGGAGCAATGAACCAACCTGAATGATGATGTGTCAACTTCCACTAATAGTAGAATTGATGTACAAAGGTTCTGGGGAGTGTCTACATTAGACCTGGAAATACATTCCAGTATATTAGAAAATTGTTTCTCATTTCAAGCTGGGATTTTTAAAGCTATGTGATTTAACATCTTGTAAATGCATCAGGGTTGTGAATAGTGCTGACGTGGGGAAGCACATTTGTAATGATTCCTTTGCCTTCTTTTGCCTTGAGGTGTAACTTAAAATTATTTTAGCTTTTAGGAATATAAATTATTTGACATTTCTGTATTTTATCTCCCCTTTTAATTTCCCACATGCAAACCTCTTCCAAGAATGAGACACAAAGGCCATGTTATTGTCCTGAACTGGTAATTTCAGTAAACTGGAAGACTGCTTAGAAACCACTTCTTTTCTTCTCCATATGATTGATTACCATAACATCTTCAATTAGACAATGGTCTCCTCCATCTTTTCACAAAGTAATTATTGTTAAAAAGCAAATGAGCAAGATTGAAAGCAAGAAATTTTGATTTTTTGTCTTATTTGCCATGTATCCCTTATATTATTGTTGCTTAGATTTGAACTCAAGAGGTTATGTTTTACCTGTTACTTTCTGTAAGCACAGTGGAGGCTCTTTCATGTCCGCATTATGCTATATTTTTTACTGAGGCAATAAGTGCTTCGGTCATTAAGGAATAATTTTCTTCTTCTCCTCTTCCCCATAACCCTCTGTTTTCTCCACCTCCTTTTCCTCCTCTTCCTCTTCCTCCTCCTTTTTCTTCTTCCTCTTCTTTTGTGCTTCTGGGGATCCTACCCAGGACATTATGCATGCTGAACACATGCACTACATTCTGAACTATACCCCTTGTCCCTCCATTTCTTTAATCTAAAATATTTAGTATTTTACTTTTTTAAAATCTGTAACATAGCTGTACAATTAAACAAAATTTAGTCTTTAGGTCATAAATTATGAAATTATATAAATGTAGCCTTAAATGACAACATGTTCAAGACATCTAGTTTATGACCTAACATAATAAACACTCAAATTTTAACCATCCCTTCATGAAAAACCTTGTTTCTTCTCTACCAGTGATATGAATAACAATAATTTTTTCTGTCATTTAAAATTTATCAATTATTTCTCCTGAATTTCATTATTTGGTCCAAAGAAATGGGAAATACTATTCCTAATACATGTAATATAAGCATTATTCTTATTTTCTCATATTGCCAGTTGATATATTTAAAAGTTTAGTTTCAGCTTATGCATAGCACAGAATCTAAAGAGTTACAGAGGTATTTCAGTTCACAAATGTAATTCTTTTCACAGTTCTGGGGAAGATGATCATGGTAGTGTTCGTCTCCTGAGGCAGTTTCTGAGGAAGCAAAACTGTGTGGATTTTTGTTTGCAAACTGAATTATGTGCAAACAGCAGTGTCCTAGACAGTAATATTACTATACTTTAAATACATTTATCTTTACATTCACACATGTGCTTGTTCCAAATCATTCTCTAAGTGCTTAATAGACGTTGAATTAAGTCCATGTATTCTCTTGTGCAGTTAGCCTCTTTTTAAAATGTAAATTTTTATTTATTTTTTGTCTTCCCACTGGGCCAAGAACTCTATAAAGGCAAGAATCACATCTCAACGACTTTTGATCCTTGGAAACGACTATAGTTACACATATTTATTGAGTGAACCTATTTACATAGGCGCCTCACAAAATATTAAGCTACCTATCCTTGGTATATTAGACAAATGTGTTTAGTAAGTGTCTACTGCTTTATTCATTCATGTGAAAGGAGATCTTTTTGCATCAATAAATAAAACTACATGTTGACTATTTGAACAACTGAGAAATATCCAACAGTCAGGAGCATCCTTGAAGGCAGTGAGTTCTTTACCAATGAAAGCATTTGAGCAAAAGGTAGACTGATCACTGGTATGACCTGTTTGAGAATCAAATTGAGGATAGAAAGGAAAGAATTATTATACTATATACCATCTCAAATAATTTTGAGACTCAAAAATTTTTTCAATTAGTTTTTTTGTTGTGTCTATAAAATAACTTCACTCCCATAATTTCCATGAGGAAATGACTACATAAAACACACTCTTTAGATTATATATCATTCATTTCTTTCCTTCTTGAATGTTATTTTGTATCATATTTAAATAGACTTTATCAGACTACAAATGTTTAAAATGTTTAGAGTGCAGATAAAAATATAGCCACCCTCTGGGGAGGACTATGTATATTTGTGCCGTAGCTGTAAATGTTAAGAAGTCCTGAAACACAGTTCAATAACATAACAAATCAAAAGTGACACAGTTAATTCAAGGAAAAGAGCCAACACACACTGTGTAATCTCTTTTTTTGCTGACTTGCGCAAGAGCAAACATCAGTACGTAATGATGCATTATGACACAAAATAGCAGGAGTAAGGGGCAAGCACAGACTGAAATCTTTTCTGCTGCATTTATGAAAGATTCAGAGCCACTTACTGCTTTTTTTTTTTTTTTGCTAGTCTAAGCATGAATCAGTTTAACAGCTCAATTTGCAATGTTACTGCTCAAGGAAGGAATTTAAAAAAAAGTATTCAGTGTTCTAAGAAATCTATGTAAGTGAAAAATTAGTAATTTTCGATTTTGTGTATAAGAATGTTTTCTCTGTACAGTTTTGTATCTGTTGAAAAAAATGAATAAAAATTTATCTTCCACTTAACAGGCAAAAGTATTGTTAGGTGAATGTGTTTGAACACAAAAAATGAAGTAATCCCTCACCGTTCTGAATAACTGTCCACAGAGCAAATTTTAGATTTATTTTCCTATTTTTTTAGTAGCACAAAACTCATTTTCCAACTAGTTAAAGTATTCTACATATAGGCATGTGGGCATAATCATACTTTAAATTGAGTGACAATAATTATCAATTGAATGCAGAGAACATTGTTTAAGTAACTTTAAATTTCAACCTGATAAAAATAAGACTGCTATTACACTCCATTTACTCTAATCACAAAGCACACAAACACACAATGCCCCACTCAGTGATCCCATTTAAATTCCTAAATTAGACAGAGTTAAAATTGGTTTATTTTTTTTAGAGAATGTTACTAATTAATTTGAAAAGATGTCTTCAAACTTATGCAGGAATATCAAAGAGTGTAAAATAACTCCAGCTGTAAGACTACTCACAGCCGCACCGATGAAAACACAAAGACCTGTGTGAGCTGAGCTCTAATTATGGTTCTTATTAATTTTGTACTTATATTCAAATTTACATGTAAGTTTAAGGCTCAGTTTCTAGTTCCTTGAGAAGTAAATTTATTGTCATATCAAATCATCTCTAAGATATCTTTTAACTCTAACATTTTGAAACTTTCCAATACTACTCTTTAGCTAAAATATTTGTTCAATGTTAGAAATGACCATCTATATTAGTCTTTGGCTCAAAATATGAGGAAGAAGAGATCAAGAAAGAAGGTTTAATATTCCAAATCCAGGAACTTACTGAGATTTAAGGATTTAATCAGAAAAGGACTAAAAGCATAATATTTCCTCAGTGAGATTCACAAATCCAAATTATTTGGAGAAAAAGCTATCTTAAAAATGCAGAGAGGGAGCAAGATACAGTTTATCCCAAGTGTTATAAACTACAGTGTGAGATAATGAAAAGATGAAAATAAAGTGTTTGTAGATGAGGAGGGGAGGAGGGGGTGAAGGGAGGGCAGGGGTAAGGGGACAAAATGAGAATCAAGACTTGTCATGTAGAGGTACAAGATCCCAATAATGAATGTAACTGTACTGTATCCCTAAAATGTACCAATAAACTCAATTAAAGCTGAAAAAAAAATGACTACTGCACAAGTTCCTTGTGATTGGAAGGACAAAGTTTTGGATTCTGAATTGGCCTTCTAGGTAAGTTGGTTATGCTGAATATATCTGAGTGGCTTTATTTTCCTTGTTGTAAAAGTGAAGATACTTACATAGTCATTCTCAGACTTTTATAAAACTAACACCTAGCACTAAAAGGCTTTTGTAAATGATTAAAGCCAAAAAAAATGACTACTGCACAAGTTCCTTGTGATTGGAAGGACAAAGTTTTGGATTCTGAATTGGCCTTCTAGGTAAGTTGGTTATGCTGAATATATCTGAGTGGCTTTATTTTCCTTGTTGTAAAAGTGAAGATACTTACATAGTCATTCTCAGACTTTTATAAAACTAACACCTAGCACTAAAAGGCTTTTGTAAATGCTAATTTATTCTCCATTGCATGCAGTCTTTCTTTTGAATCCTACAATATTTTTTTGACTTGTGTATTTAGGAGCCATTTGATGTAAACATTTCAGTGTAGTAGAAAGTAGAAAGAGCCTTTGCCCCATTCAATTTACCAAACCATTTAGCTCAAAGTAGATTCAGTCTAACTTGCATTAAAAACTTGCAGGTAAGTGTACTGTGAATATTTTGTAGTAAGAAAAGAGCGTTGTCTCTTTTAAAGAGCTTCTAAAGCCACTCTTTGGTGCCTGCAATAAACTCAGGTAAACACTGCTAATAAAAACAGTAAATATTAGTCACACTCAGTATATTTTTTTCTTATTGGAAAAACAACAAGGTATAATTTTGGAAGAGGCAGTTCATTCTGCTTCTCCTTGAGCTACTCCTTTATGGTAGAATTCCTGGAAAAACTATGTTACTAATTCTAGGCAGAGATGAAAATAACTATTACAGTTGAATACACTGTCTATTTTTCTTTAATTGTTAATGAAGTGTTCTGTTTATATCTTGTATTTAAAAATGCTTCTCCCAAGATCCCTATCTCATTTTCCATTTATATGTTGAATTTTGAGTTCTCATGTACTAAAATAAAGTCAAATCATATCAAAGGTACATTAGATAATCAAAATATTTGATAGCAATTTATAGCATTGATTACTAGGTAGCCTAAGTAATAGGAAAGTTAAATTTTTTGTTTTACAATTTTATGATTTTACTTTTGATTTCATTTTTATGTGACAAAATTATTGAATAATTATTTCTGGTTGAGCACTGTACTGGAAGGAATATAACTCAGAATATTTAAGGAAGTAAAGTGACCAAAACTGATGAAGAATCACATTTAAGCTCGGGTCAGCATTACAGTCACTGTAATTTGTGTCTCACAGGTCATGTTTCCTCATTTGAGGGGAAATGTGTCAACAGTGTTTTAAAAAATTGTACAGTAAACTAAACATGGGCCTAGAATGCTCTTTCAAATGGTGGTTCTGTTAGAATCAGCTCCAGTAGCCCAAGATTAACCTAAAAACAGTCTCTGAATTTAAGAAAGATATCACATATATTATATAATATATAATAGTATAATTATCTATATAGTATATATATGACTTAAGAGCATTTGAAGGTGCAGAAATAATAAAAAAAAATTATTCTCAAATGCAGATGAAATGATGAAATATAATATAGAACCAATTGTAGTGAAAAACCCTAAGGACTGAATCACAGCCTTTTAACTATGAATGAATACATTTGCCAAAGTCAGGCAAGAAAATTAGCCTGCTAAAATCTATACTCCGACTACTAGTTTCAAAGTTATTCATCATATCTGTACTGAAGAATGGGGGGGTGAGAAAATTATGTCTACCAAATGGCTCTACACATTAGTTCCAATATAGGATTTCTATAGAAAAGGTAGCTTTGATACTTAAAATTTAAATGTAAAATTATTCTGTATAACACACCTTTTTTAAAATTATAAAGTGATATATTACTAATGTATCGCTATGTTCAACATCTCTCAATTTCATCTATACTTGCATTTGTATTAGTTGTCTCATTCCTGAGACATAATACTTGACACCCACAGTTTAAAGGAGGAGATTTGGTTCACAAATTGTGAGAAATCAATCCATGATTGGCTGGCACCAAGGTAGAAACTTAATGGTAGAAGACCATGGTGGAACAAAGATATTTAGTTCCTAGTTTCTGGCAATCAGAACAGGGGATCAGTACTAGAGCAGAAGTGGCCAAGGATCGTGAGAATACGGAAGATCATGCTTCCCTAACCCATTTAAACACACCCCAAAGTATGCTTTATTAATCCTCTAGGCAGCTCCCAAGTCAATCAATAATATGCAATCACTATACCCATCCTCTAGCCTAATGAGTTTGTTTTGCTGTTATTTTTTTGTTTTATTTATTTCTCTTGATTTCAATGTTTAGAATTGAATGAGTCAGAACAGCACATTTTATTAAGCATAACATCACTCAAAAAGCTGATGAAATAAGTCACATATGTGTAAGTACCAAATAGTTTCTCTGGTGTGAAAAACTATAATTGTACATAAGATCCTAATCATGTAATTGACCATGTGAAATAGGAAGGAAAAGGCTAAAGGTGGAGAGAAAGTGGGAAGGGTAGGGGAAAGGTAATGAGGGAAAAATATTTGAGAAAATGAAAAATAGAAATAAAGTGTTTGCAAATGGGGAGGGTAAGAGGGGGTAAAGGGAGGGACAAGGGGAAGAAATGAGAACCAAGACCTGTCATGTAAAGGTACAAGAGGCCAATGATGAATGTAATTTGTACTGTATACCTAAAATGTACCAATAAACTCAATGAGAGAAAAAAGCTGATGCAAAGAAATTTTACTGTGTCTACAAAATTTTAAACAATAAAATGCTATTGCAAATGGTAATATTCTCAGAATACAGGAAAACTTTGCCACACATCAAGCCAGAGTCCTTTTACAATGGATTGAATAATCATATAATCATGGTTAGTCAGGGCACCAGGCCAGGAGCTAAAGCTAAAGCTTCCTTATAGATCAATTTAATGAAAGCCTGGTGTGGTTGCATGTGATTGGAATAGTTAATAATAGGTGACTATAAGAAAAATTAGCAAGTTTTTAGCAATGTGGATGGTCTAGCAGTATTTTCAAATACCATTCAATTTCATACCAACTCCAGGGTTTAGGTTCAAGTATTATCAGCCAATTGTCACTGTAAAAAAGTGAGCATTAAATGACAGTCAATTTTTCCTAGTAGTAGAGAAATATTAAAAATACCTGACATTGTCTTAAAATTGTCTTTAATATTTAAGTTTAGAATTTCTGGGAGATATGATCAGGTATTGTTATGTTTTTAACCCCTTATACATTATTCTCACAAAAATAAAGTTGGCAATTCATTAAATAGATTCTTTTCAAAGTAATATAATGAATGAGTGTGGATTTTCCACTGAATAAATCTATCTGAGAAGATAGATAATCATGAATCAAACTGTAATGTTTATTTGAGGAAACAATAGCAGGCTAGAATCAGTGCTATATTTTGCAGTTGATGTTCTAAAATTATGATAGCATCTCATGCCATGTGTTCAGCACCTTGGTCTAGAAATATCTTCCAATTTGTTTCTTTAAGACATTCCCCTGGCTTTTCATTGATTTCACTGTAAAGACAACAAATTTTTACTTATTCTGCATGTTAGCCACCTTTTCATTGCTGTGAAAAAATGCCTAAGATAATCAATTTAAAAGGTGAAAGTTAATTTTGGCTCAAAGATTCAGAAGTTTCTCTCCATGATTATCACATGGTTGCTTTTAGGCCCATGGTGAGACCAACATTATAGCAGAGTATGGAATAGAGCAAAGTGACCCTCATCAGGGTGGAGAAGAGGCACAGAGAGAGCAAGGAAAAGCGTGGGAAGAGGCATACTGTTACAGGGCACATCCAGTGACCTACTTCCCCCAAACAGGCCCCACCTCTGCAGTTTTTATCATCTCAGGAGAGTAAATTCAACTATGAAACAATACATAGAAGTCATTGATAAGATCAGAGATTTCATGATCCACTCACTTTCCACAAGCCCCAGCTGCACGTCTAAACATTACCAGTATTGTTGTCCGAACTTTCAATACATGAGCTTTTTGAGGAAGCTATCTTCTTGGAACACATGTCTTCCTCATCTAAGAATTTTCTCTTACATTTTGAATTACAGTAAAACATTTGAATCCTCACCAGGGCTTGGATTGTTAGAACTACTCTTACATTTGTGTAGATTCTTAATGTTGATAACAGACCACTCAAAAGATCTCTGTAGTGTGTTCTCTTTATTTCACTATGCCCAAGCTCATGATCCTATCTCTTCTAATGTAGAATCCTACAGCTTTGCTCCACATGTACATGAACTTGCACATTAGATTAATACACAGAGCTTACCAGAATGCTCATATCTCTGTCATACTTCATATTATCCCTCTGAACAGTAAATTTTGAGACACAACTAAAATAAATTTTTAAGCATTGTTCCAGTACCAGTCTTTATTACATTGGCTGGACATTGATGTATCTACTACATTCGATTTCAAAAACTTATTCCAGTTGTAATAAACACAAATTTAAACAAATAAATTCTGACACTCCATTATTTTAAAAATGAAACTTCTACTCCCACAATATAGCTATGCTATATTTGCACATATATTTTTCATTTTTTTCTAAGCACTAATTACAAAACATTTAATAAGCTTTCACTATATATGAAATTAACATATGTGTGCCTTTGTGATGTCAGCATTATTTTTCCTCATCTAAAATGCCCTGTTCCACCATATGCCTCAAATGACAAACTTCTATGCTCACTTCAAATGACATCTTCCTGATTACTCCTTGGTGATATCTTGAGTTTCAGAGCCATCTACAATATTAATAGCAGGTATGTTACGTCTTATAGAACCTGAATTCCATTGATGTTTGGCAGTATGGTGGTGATCTCTGAACTGACTCTCATCTCTCTTTGCCTCATGTACTCTTGACTTTAAAGTTCTAACGAAGTATATTTTAATCTACCTGGGTATGTGGGTGCAAAAATTGCTACCAGTTAACCCATAGGCCACTCTGGTATTAGGGGAATGTAAAAGCCTTGATCATGAATGCTCAGCCTAAATGCCTGATCTGTAGGACGCAAATACTTGCAATTCATGAATTGTCAAAATATCATTGTATAGTCTGTTTCCCTACCAGAGAAAAATTACTTCTTTTGGTCTCTTCTCATAAAACTTCTGACAGTCTGAATCCCTTTGCCAATTACTTTTATCAGTTGTGTTTTTCTTCTGCTTAAATTTGTATGATTAACAAATAACAGTTCTCTCCCAATTCACAAACCACTGAGAGACAAGAAGTGGGATTAATAAGGCTTATATACAATTACTGATGAAAAGCAGCTTTGAAGATAAGTCTTAGGTACACGGCCAAATGGCCTGGGAGCCCTCATCTGAAGCAGAATGAGTGAGTCACTCTACCCACTGGATGACTTCACACATTCTGTACAGGGGAAGTCTCTTCACTGCATGCAGAAAGGAGGACAAAAATAAACCTGTTGGGAAAAAAATCTCTTATTCACTTCTCATATTATTTCCCACATGGCAAAGTTGCTTTCAAAACAATCCTGAAGACTGCTCTGTACCTCTTTTACAGTTTATTCAGCATTTAGAAAGATTATCTCCTCATTTTGACAATCTTTTTAATTTATTTTTTCTAATCTAGGAGCTCAGTTTCTCAGATAAAACATGAATCTCATTTGCATCTCCATGGTATAAGTATAAGAGAAAGATCTTTTACAGAAAGGCCTTTCTAGTACAGTTTGGCCACAAGCATGCTAAGTCTCAACGTGTGAACCGCATTCTCAAATATAAATTTTACCAAGAATAAAGTTGTTACCACCAATAAAACACATAATTGTAAAACTATTCCAGTTGATGTTAATCCATTGGAGAAATTCTTCTAGTTGATCTTTCACTTGAAACAATTGATAATACCCACACTGGTCTTACAGACCTCCGAGAGATGGCTAAAGGAGACCTATGTATTCTACTCTACTTGTTCCAATTCCCCTGTTCAATTCCCAGCATGCTTTCTGGTTGTAGCTTATTTACAAATGCATGAGATATTTTCTTAACTAATTCTACCAGAAATTCTTTTCCACAGGTAACTCCCTCAAATCCTTTGATTTTTGTTGAGGTTTCATCCTCCAAGTGAGCTGGTCATGAACCATGGCTGGCCATTCTAAGGCTGAAACTTTCCCTTCACCCACATGCCCACATGAACTTCTCTGCTGTACCCTTTGCTTATTTTTACATTACAATGCCCAAATGAAATTATTACTTTCATGTTTCATTGCCTCTTTCCCCTAGCTGGGAATTTGTCTAGGGTAACAGTTTTTATCTCTTCTGTTTCATAAGATATTTCAGGCACATAAAATAGTCCCAACGCATAGCAGCCACTCAATCCATATGAGTGACATCTGAACTTGAATGGAGAAAAAGGTTATCATAATAGTTTTTCTAGAGCTAAAGTACTTGGAGGATCATGAGGGTAAAATAAATGATAAATATTTTACATTTTAAATTTATTTTCCCATATCATACTGCTCAACATCTTTGCTGTTAAATATGTTTGTCATCTCAACCAATATACACTGTCACTTAATTTTCTACAAATTATACCGTACTGTTTTAAAAATGACTAGGTTCTAAAAGACTTTTAATATGCGACAGCTCTGTGTATGTGAGATTGGCAATGTATTTGTTATAAATAAATCTATATATTTATATGCCACTGAATAAATAAAGCTCATAAACTCTGCTAACTGCTGTTATTTTTAAACTTCTAGCAAAAATGCAAGAGACGCTCCACAGTAGAGTGGTACTAGCTTATACTATATCCATTTGCTGGTAATGTAAAATATTTTCACAAGAACAGAATTAATAATGCATAAATAAAGGAATATTAATAGCACTTATCATAAATAACATTGGGATAACATTGGGCATATATTCATAGAGCAAATATATACAACATATTTATTATACCCATATATCTTCAAATATAAATTTGATGAGATGATAAGTAGTTTATGATATAATATTTCATGTTTGAGAAATTATATGATATTAGAGACACGGTAGGTTATCTAGCATAATTTTTACATTGTCTTTCACACATACGTTATGATATTGCTTGATTGTCATTATAAATTGCTTGCTATTAAGACGATGGATGTAGCTCAGTGATAGAGCACTTGTCTAGTTTGTGCAAGGCATGGGGATAGATCTCCTAGCACCACAGAGGCAGGCGCAAGTGTGTGTGTGCACACACAGTTACTTTCATGAATGCTATATATGTAAACATGTATTGGGGATTATCTCATAGGACTAATTGATTGATTTGAGTTTTAGAACTATATGGTTATTAAATAATCCATGAATCCTAAGTAATGAACTTTTTACTGTACCTGAAGGTTAATAGGTTTTGGTAAAGAAAACAGTTAAAATTAACTGGAAGAAATTTTAAAGATAGAAATGAGACTGAGTCCTGCAGATAAGGAAATTAACATATAGAGGGGTAAGCATTTTAAATAAGCTAATCTTACTGTCAGTACTATGTGGAAATGTTTCTGAAAATTTTTATAAACAATGCCTAGAAACATAAAAAAGATATATAATTCAGTCTATATCTAAAAAAATACAGGTACATAATTAAATGCTTAGAAAATAGTAAGTCATGTACAATTGTAGATTATCAGGAAGATCTCATGTATAAGAATTTTATCCAGAATTAATATAAAATGAAAATCCGGGGAAATAAAGACTAATAGAATATATTTAAACAATGTTTTCATGTTCAAAGAAAGCAGCTAATCAAAGATTCTTAATTTATATATCCTTTGTTAAAATGTGTATATATTACTTGACATTTTAAAATACATGAACATATATAGGATATATCCTATAAACAATCCGTTCTTTGTCAAGGCTGTGATTTAAGTTTTTACCAGAAATGTCTATTTTGGAATCAAGAAAATTGTCTGTAAACGGACTGAGACAGTTCTTTCAAAATAATACTTTGATGTGTTAATTTCTTAATTATGAATTAGTCCTGGAAATACACTTGGAATTTACGCAAATAACTGAACTAACAACAGAAGAATAGAAGAGACGGGAAGGTAGAAGGAAGCGAGGAAAGGAAGGAGGATGAAAGTCAGGCTAGAAGATAAAAGAAAGTAAATGGGACTTGTGTATCAACTTCCTTTTGAAAACTTGATAATAAATTGTCCAGCACTGAACTCCTGTTCTTTTACCTACAACATGTTTCTGCTATTATCTTGCGTGTCTTGTTGTTTGTAAACATTCTTCTCCTAGTGTGTCATGTCAGATATCTTGAAGATGGTGACCTTTAGTCATGACTTTCATCTTGACTGGATTAGGACACAACCAGGAATTTAGCAAAGCATATTTCTGGGGTGTCAAGATGAATCATGGAACTGTGCTCTGAAAAGTGTAACTAATTTCTAGCCCGTTCCTTTCCATAGTTCCATCCAATCCCCACTAGTTCATGGCTATAAGGAAGTGACAAACTTTGCTCCTGCATGCAATTGGTAATGATGTTCCTATCTTGGAGCCAACTGAGTACAGATTGGACTCTCTGAAACCACTAACACAAATAAACCATTTTCTCCTTTAAGTTGTTCGTGTAGGGCATTATGTCCCAGCAACAAGGGAATTGGTTAAACAAAATTTAAGATACTAGAGAAGTGGGATGCTTTCTGTGATTATACAGTGGTTCCTTGGTTCATGAACTTAATTTTCCACAATTCTGATCACAGACTAAATTGGACAAGAACTGAATCAAATTCAATGATTGGGTCCATGTTGCACTTAAGGGGAAATTAGATTTGGTTTTTCATCCAACTGAGTTTGCAAAAAGAATCATGGAAAGAATTAAGTATTTGAACTGAGGTACCACTGTACTTGAAAATGTGGTTCATAATCTTTTGAAAACAGTTTGTGAGAAAAATTTAGAAAGATTTGGTAATGTAGGCTATACATGCTTTACAGTTCTATAAGCAGAGACTGATTCTGGGTGATACTCCAAAGACAAGGATGGTAATAGGAATGCGGTTAGTAAAGGCCATACTCAGGAGATTCAGATGGAAATGGGGAATGTATTACAAAACTTGATGAGAAGCCATATGTATTATACTTTAGAAAAAAAGTCTAGAAAAATATCCCAAAACTTCAAATAAGGCTGAATGTAAAGATGACAGACAAATATGATGAAGAATACTTCAAGGAAGCCCAACAATTAGGCTATGGCGTGGTTTTGTACCAGTCATTGTACTTATTGCTGGTCACAATAGTTACTACCTACAACTTAGTCATAGGAGAGGCTTAATTTGGCTTATTTCAAAAGAGTTTCCGTCCATGACCTGGTGCTCCAAGGTAGAAATATGGCGGAATGGCCTGGTGAAGGTGCTTAATTCATGGTGGGTAAGAAGCAGCATTTTGGAAACCAAACCAGAGAGGATGGTGCAAGACACTGAACATAGAACACCAGGTTGTGCCTCCCAAACACAAACACAAACACACTAGAAATGTGCTGCACCAATCCCATTCACAGAGCTCAAAGCCAATCATGTTAACACTTCACTCTAATCACCATATCACTCCTCGCTGTTTTTAACCAGATTTATGGTAAGAACGTAAAAAAATAAATAAAATGCTTAATGTTGGCCCGTGAAAAATCATGTGTAAAGTTTAGGCCATTTAAGTGTGGCTACTGAAGAGACCAGTGTCATTAAGAAATGTACCAACTACTTTGAAACAATAAAAGATTTCTTGAGAGTATCTTAGAATTCAGCAAGACCCTACTTGTCCTAGTCCCTTTCTCGTAACTGAGATAACAATAATTTACACCAATATTTCTTAAAGGAGGAGGGATTTATTTGGATTGCTGGATTTTATCTTGGCAATCTGCTTCATTTTTTTTTCCCCCATTACTGGGGATCGAACTCGGGTCCTTGTGCTTGTGAGGCAGGCGGCAGAATCACGGAGCTAAATCTCCAGCCCAGGATGCTGGATTTTAGAGAATTCGGTCTATAGCTAGCTTACTCCAAAACAGGAAGGGCATGGGAAAAGAGTACAGGAGAAGAAAACGCTCACACCATGTAGCTGGGAAGCAGAAAGAGAAGAGAGGATCTTAGGAGGGAGATTTCCCCTTCCAGGTCATATCACCTGTCTTCGTAAATGTCTTCATTGCTGGCACCAAATGTTGACATCCACATCATAAAAGAGGAAAGGGTTCCTTTGGCTCACAGTTAATAGAGATTTCCATCCTCTGTCAACTGGCTCCAAGGCAAGGAAGCGGGCAGAGGGCATGGAAGAGGAGAGCTGCCTATGGCATGTCAGACAGAAAGGAAAGAAGGAGCTGTACCCTTCCAAGTCATGCCCTGCAGGGAACCAGACCCTTGGAGTAAGCTTCACTTTCCAACATCACGCTTACATAAAGATTCGTCAATGTCCCAATCCACTGATGTTTATCACATCCCCATGGTGCAATCACATCCCTGAAGCACCACCTAAGAATACATGAGACTTATAAGGAAAAAAAACATTTTGAAATCAATCCTAGTATCCCCAACGTCCTACCTCTTCTGACCGGTCTCCAAACTCTTATATCATAGGCAACTCTGGATTCATCAGTGGACTAATTCACTGATGAGTTTAATAACCCTGTGACATAATCACATTAGAAATAAATAAGCCTTTTGAGGACATCCCAAATTCAAACTATAATATTCTATCCCTGGCACCCAATCGTCTTCCAAAAACATTAGTCTTTTGAAGGACAACCCAATTTTTAACCATAATATTCCATTCCTTGCTCTCAAAAAATTCATGTCCATCTTTTTATGTAAAATACATTTAGTATATCTCTAATAGTTGCCAAAGATTCAGTAGTTCTAATATTGCTAAAAATGTCCCACTTCATGGAGACTGGATAAAGAAAAAAATTTTAAAAAATGAAATGAAGCACAGCTATAAACATGACAAATTAGAGTCATTTATAGCTAAATGGATGCACATGGAGGTGATACTCTTAAGTGATATAAATAGGACACACATGTTTATCTACAGAATAGTTTCTCTAATGTAAGAAAATGAAAGTATAAATAAGCACTAAAAGGTATAACAGATACTGTGAAATATGAAGAAAAGGGACAAAGAGGAAAGGGAAATGGGAGGGGAAGTGGAAAGGGAAGAAAGGAATGGAATCAATATGATAAAATGAAAAATAATGGAAACAAAGTCTGCAGATTGGGAGGGAGGGAGGGTGTTGAAGGGAGGACTGGAAAATGGGGAAAAATAAAAACCATGATTGACTATGTAAAGGCACAAATTTCCAATAATAGATGTCATTATATTGTATACATTAAATGTACCAAAAAACTAATAAAAGTTTTTAAAAGTCCCCATTGCAAGTCTCCTTTAAGTTTTAAGGCAGTCTCTGACCCATGTAAAACTCAAAAAGTAACTTAAACCCTGTAGAAATATAATGACATAGGATAAACATTCCCATTCCAAAAGGGAAAAAAGAGGCCCCCCACAAAAATGGGACCAAGGCAAGACCAATACCTAAGAGGGCAAATTATAAAGATAGCTTTATATTCGATGCACAGGGAAAACTGTGGGAGATGTGAGCTCCAGTGGCTTCTGTATCCCTGGTGCTATGGCACTGGTTTTTGTGGATCTCATAGCCTCTCTCTTAGAGTGGCTTTGGTCAATGCCTTCCACTTGAATCTTTGCATGTCCCGGCTATTCCAAATTGCTGAGATGTGCACTGCTCCTTTGTTATCTCCCATGGCTTCATGCACTGCCCTCTCCGGGGCATACTGAAGGCCTCACAGGCCTTCTTAAATAGAGGCGAAAATCTCTCTAAACCCACTACTCTTGGATTCTGTGCTATGATAAAACAAGCATCATGTGAATGATGGCCAGGTCCTCCACCCAGTTAAGCAGTGGCCAGTATCATCAAACCATGGCCGAAGAGAACTCTGTATGCCTGCATGGATGAACACTGAAACGACTCATGGGTAACCAATTCCCTAGGCTGTGCTTCTCCATCGGGAGACTCTAGGGTGTCTTCTCAAAGCAAAAATCTTTTACAGAAGTTGGGCTTTACCCATTTGGACTCTTGAACCAGTCAAGAATGAATATTCCTGATGTCTGAGATACTCTTGACTGTGTGTGTGTGTGTGTGTGTGTGTGTGTGTGTGTGTGTGTGTGATTTGAAGTACTTGTCTTCTATTTAATGCTGATCTTTTAAGCAGCAAAGCTCTCCTTGGCCCCAATTGTACAGTCCTCAACTGTACTGCAGCTTCCATTCTGGCCACCAACAAAATATTTCCAATTATTCAGCTTTGTTTTTTCATCTTTTTTCTCATAGTAGGTATGGCTCAAAGCAATCAAAATTACATATATCATAGCTTGAATTTTGGACTGCCGTAAAATTTCGTTTACCAGATTAATTGGTCTGACACTCTTGATCTCAATTTTGTGAAAATAAAATCTCACGGCATGGACAAAAGATAGACAAATTCCTTCTAGAGCCTAATACACAGGCTCTCAAGTCAAACTGCCAATGTAAACCTTGTTTACAACTGAAATCTTCTAAGCCTGATCTTTGCATCTTCATTTTATTAGCACTTTGGTCTTTTGAAGACTGACTAGTATCTCCCACCGAGCTCTATTTACAACATTCTAGGGCTTCTCTAGCTAAAAACTCCAAACGTTTCCAAACTTCTCTATAAATCATTTGTAAAGGCTTGCAGTTTTTAAGTAGTAATAGTAACATCCCCACTATTTTTAGCAACAAAGTTTGTCACTTTTCTTATGGAGACAAAATGCCTATTGCCCAAAACTTTTAAAAGAGGATAGATTAAGTTTTGCTAACAATTTTTGAAGGATTCAGTCTATAGTTGGCTGTTTCTCAGGCAGGAGGTCATGGTAGAATGTCCTGCTGAGAAAAAGGCGCTCAATTCATGGCAACCAGAAAACAAGAGAGAAGACATGGACCTGCAAAAGAGATATACTTTTCAGATCACGCCCCAGGTGAACTTCCTCTTCTGACTAGGTCTCGTCTCTTAACAGCACAAGAACCGCTTAAATTATCAAAGGATGGATTCAGGGATTTAACTCACTGGTTCTGCCACCTGCATCATAAGCGCAAGGTCATGTGTTTGATCCTTGCTACCCCCCCAAAAAAATAGTAATGAAGATGTGGACTGAAGAATATAGCACATCCATGATCCAGTCACTTTCCAAACACATAAGACATTTGGGGGAGCATTGTAGATTAAAACAACAGATGTGTAGATGACAGATTAAAGTAAGTACAAATAAATAGATGCTACAGGAAATAGGGGAAAATGCCAAAATGTATTTTCTTATCTTAAAAAACCAACAGAACTGTATACCTGTGATTACCAAAATGTGGTTTCCCTTTCCCTGCACACCAACAAAATATTTAAATCTAAGTTGCTTTCCTTACAATTGCATACAGAATAGAATACTTCATCTTCTTCTTAACTCCAAAACGTGGGACTATTTACTGTATTTCCACCCACAGGGGATTTTCTGGTAGAACTGAGTGTTCAATAAGTTAAGTCAATTCTGAAGCTTTTTTTCCTCAAAATAGTGTCAAACCCAGAGATTGACAGCAAAGTCCCACGGGATTGTCATTTCATCTGTAAAGCACAAGTAGTTACTTTTCACCAATCCGTCTGGCTAATCAGGTAAAAACTGAGGTTTTCGATGTACTTCCCACTTTGAATTGGATTTTCCTTAGTGGCTCTTAAAAATCATAACACTTTATTTATGCTTAGCTATTTATTATTTAGAATATCACAGATATACATATATGCATCCAAATGGAAGGAATATATAGAGCAAGCTATGGTGTGGCAGGAAAGGACTTTCTATGTTCCCTTGAGGGGTGCCATCTTCCTATATCTCCGTGGGGTCCGTAATTTGGAAATTCTCTGAATTCTGTTTTTTGAGTTTTTTTAATGGATGACTTGTTATATGCATTTAATTGATCCATAATTGCTCATTAAAGATCAACTCAATCTTCAGCTCCTCTACCTTCCCCAGAAACCTTCAGCTCTTCCAGCTTTCCACAGTTGCCTACACTCAAGTATGAGATGTTCTTATCACTCAATACACTCCAAGGATTTAGGGGCTGTATGAGAAGATCCTTTCACTCAGGAAAATACGCAGGCCTTAAAAGGTATGTATTGCAGTCCAAAGTGAAAGAACAAATAGAACAAGTGTTTCTTCCTGCACCTTTATTAACAAGGATTTGATATCCTTCTTGGCCTTTTGGCTAAGATCAAATGTAACAAGGATTTTATGAGCTTTATCTGATCATTGGGGTCAGAGATATACAAATAGGTAGAGAGATATAGGTACATAGATGATGGATGGATATAGAGATTTGTCAGTTAAAAGTAAATGTAGCCCTGCTTTACCCTTTTCATGACACCACAGAAGAAGTAGCCCTTTGATCAATCAAATTCTATTCTTTTATGATCTCACTTCATCTTTGTTGATTTCAGAGTCCTTGTTGGATTCTTCAGTCTCTTAAAACTTGCACATTAGGAAGATCACCAGTGACTCAGAGATTAGAAAACAGTGCTTTCAATTTACCATCAGCATTGCTGTTGTCACTATTGAAGACACAACAACTACAACTTTAAATCACTAGTGTCATTTCCATACTGTTATTCCAATTCCTTTGAAGCATCATCTCCATCAGCAACACGACTGTTTTTGTACTTCAAGCCCAAAGCTGTGGAGACTAGTGCAAACTTGTACAATTCTTACGGCCTCCTCCATATCCACAGCCTGGCTGGCTCTTCTTTTTTTAGTTTCTGAGTCCTTTTCTATAGCTTAAAATTCTCTGTGTTTTTTCCCCAGTAAATTTGAAATCACATATTTCCTTATGGAGCTCATCATCCACCAGGGAATAAACAAGCAAACATAATATCTGTTGCTTATTGATGTCATCCAAAGGGAAGTTGCTGCCTATTCAGGCAGCCAGATGGTTTCCAGGGACAAAAATGTGACAGTTTACTCTCTGGGCTCTCTGCCTTACAGTTGTGCCTGGCATTTTTAGCATTTTGGCAAAAGAAAGATGTAAAATATACAAATATTCTCTGGGTTATATAGAAACAAAAATCCTAGCAGGGTCTTTTCTGAGAAAACTGTACCTGAGTCAATGCCTTAGTAAACCACAACTGTAAACTTCTTAATAATTACTGAAACTAAAAGTTAATAATAGTAGAACATCTATCATACACTTGGCATAGGTTTTACCCTTCAAAGCTATCTGTGAGCATTAACTTGGTCACTTACAATAATTTGTAAATAAAGTAACTGAGTCACACAGAAGTTCAACAAATTTACCCAAGGTCATGTAGGTAATGAAAAGTGAAGTAAACATTTCCAGAGTCATTTTGCTAAAAGTTGGCAGAGTTGACTCCAAGTCAAGATTCTGGCTAGACAAAATGGTTCTTTAAATTCCAGGGAATGAAGCTACCTCATTGAGAGTATTTTATTACAGAAAGATTTCTAGGATTCTACAAATTTTAGTAGTGTGCACATACACAAACATAACATAAATATATGTATGTAGACATAGTATACTCAAGTGCCAATATACACACATAGATATGCATAATATTGGTATAGCACTTAGCTCACAAATTCACATGTATGGCTTCATTAATCTCAGTTACCACTCTAGATAATTAGACCTTAGAAAGTAACTGATGCTTCCTTTTTTACTTTTTTGACAGACCAGAATCTTAAATTACAAAAAACAGTCAATATTATACTGAATACAGATAGTAAAAATCACTGCTCTTAGAATCTGTGTACTTAAAAAAAATTTTATATAATAGAAATTATGCATTTCTCCTCAGGTTCATAGGGCATATTACAATCAATCCTAATCTAAAAAAATTGTGGTCACCTTTTGGTTTTATACCAGTGGTACGCAATCACATGAAATTTTATGTCTGTTTCATGTGAAATATACATGTGGCTTAAGTATAATAAATACCTCCATAAAATGTTTAGAATAAAATAATCTTCAACAGAAGAATTATTTTGGGAGTCTGGGGATTTAGCTCAGTTTTGCCTCCACCTGCCTCACAAGTGGATCCCAGATACAAAAAAAACAAAACAAAACAAAACAAAACAAAAAACAGGAAAGACTTACAGTAGTAAATGGTTCATGATGGGCAGGATGCAGCAAAAACAAAGTAGTAAAGCATCAAGCAAGTTGCAAACCATGAGAACAGCAGCCCGTTTTCTGTTCATTATATTTCATCCAAGCCACACACATTTAGGGTAGGCAGCACTCCACCCAGATTGGGCCTTTCTATTATCCACACCCAGAATTGTGCCAAACCAATTAGTGGACTAATATAGAAATCACACACTCTTGGTCACCGCATCATACACCTTATATCCAGCCACCTCTGAAAAGGCACATCTATGACCACATGAGGCTTTTTGGGAACCTCTATATACAAGTCATCACACTTACAGTCACATAATTTATAACAATATTACTTTATTTTAATTATTTTATTCTTTTACTTCTTCCTCAAATATTTACTAATTATGTCTCATATATTACAAATAATTATCTTTTTTATTACTTGTTTATTGGTACAATTTAGATATATATAATGATCACTTCCATCATATGAAATTTCTTCCTGTACATGAAATATCTTGACTCTTATTTTTTCCTCATTCCCCTGCCACCCCTTCAACTCCTTACCCCTCCTTATTTGCAAAATCTTTGTTTCCATTTTATTTTTCTTCTCTTTATTCTTTTCGTTTCCCTCATTTCCTCCTCTCTTCTCCCTATTACCCATGCCATTTGAACATTTTTTTTTCCTATTTCACAAGGTCTAGTATATATTCTGGTTCTTATTTACATTTTCAGTTTCTCATACTAGAGAATCAGTGCAATATTTACAAATGAGTGTCTAATTTATTTAACGTAAGAGTGTGGTCTCAAGGTGCATCCTTTTTACCTATTAATGTCTCAAATTTATCCTTCATGACTGAGTAGTAAGTGTTGTATTATATAAAACAATCTCAGATCTTCTTTATCCATTCATCAGTTGATGGGCATTTGATCTGTTTCCAAGATTTAACTATTAACAACCATGCTGCTATTAACATGGGTGTACATGTATCACTGTGGTGTGCTTTTAACTCTTTCAGGAAGATCAAGAAGAGGAATAGCTGGAATCTCTAGTTTTGCTTTTTTGAGGAATCTCCGCACTGATTTTGCAGTGGCTGTACTAGTCTTGACTCCCACTGACAGTGGAGTAGCGTCCCCCCCATAGCCCTTCTACCATTTACGATTGGTTGATTTCTTGATGCTAGCCATTCTTTCTGAAGTGATATGAGATCTTCGTGTTGTTTTAATTTGCATCTCTCAAATGACCAGTGATGTTGAACATATTTTCATATATTGCTTTGTTGCTTGTACTTCTTCATATGTCATTTATCCCAATATTTTTATATTGGATCTTTAAATTTCGGGAGTTTAAATTGTTTTGAGTTCTTTATGTATTGCAGGTTTTATTCTTGTCTGAGAAAGAGTTGGTAAAAATTTTTCTCACTCTGTTGGTTGTTTCTTGTCATTGCTGATTTCTTTTGCTGTGCAAAAGCTTTTTAAGAAGATGAAATGGACTACTACTTAGCCATAAAGAATGAGAAATTGGAGCCATTCATAGGAAAATAGATACATATTGAGGATACACTCCTAAGTGCGCTGATTAAGTCACACATGTGTAAATACCAAATAGTTTCTCTGTTGTGAAAAACTATAATGGTACATAAATTCCTAATGATATAATTGACAATGTGAAATAGGAAGAAAAGGCCTAAAGGTATAGGGGAAGTGGGAGTGTAGGGAAAAGGGAATAAGGGAATAAAGGAAAAGAAAAAAATGAAAAAAATTAAAATAAAGTATTTATAAACAGAGAAGGGAGAAGGGGGTTTAGGGAGGGCAGGGAAAAGGGGAAAAAATGAGAACCAAGACCTGTCATGTAAAGGTACTAGATCCCAATGATGAATGTAACTGTACTGCATACCTAAAATGTACCAATAAACTCAATAAGAAAATAAAAGATGAAACCCAGTTGTTGATTGTTTGTAATATTTCCCATGTGTTCTGGATTTTGTTCATAAAGTCTTCCCTATACTTATTTCTTCAGGAGTTCTACCAATTTGATCTTCCAGCAGATTTAGTGTTGCTGTTGTTGTTTCATATTTAGATCCTTCATCCATTTTGCTTTGAGTTTAGTGCATGGCAAGATATATGGGTCCAAATTTAGTCTTCAGCATGTGTGGACAACCAGTTTTTCCAGCACTTACTAAAGAGGTTATCTTTCTTGTAGTGAAGGTATTTGGCCCCTTTGTCAAAGATAAGAGGCTGAGTATCTTTGGAATCATTTCTAAATCTTCTAATCTTTCCACTACTTGATCCTTAGATCTGTTTTTGCCCATACCTTGCTGAGAAGGTGAAGATAATTTGAATTTACACTGTTTGCAAAATTTGTCTCTATAACTTCTAAATGTATAGATTGTACTTTTCCCACCATTGCATTAATAATTAATTCTATTAATAAGTTATATAAAGTCAGAATCAGATATAGCTCTACCAGCTGGGGCTGGTGGGTTTTAGAGATATTTATGTGTTATGATGGAAGAACTTGTTAATTTTCTGTTTTAATCTAACTGGTGGAAAAGTCTTATATTATTTTCATTGAAACCAATTAGGGTTTTATAGTAGTGTACTTATAATCACATTTATTCACAAATTGAAAATTCAAGTTCATTTATATCTATCATTACACAGAATGAGAAAGCTTTAACATATAAAACTTGTTTGATAAAACTTTCCACGGTTGGAGATTTAGCTCAGTGGTTCTGTTGCCTGCGTTCAAAGCTCAAGAATCTGAGTTCGATCCCTGGTGGGGGGGGGAGCAAAAAATCAAAAAATTTAAAAACTTCTTTCCAAATAATTAACAATGAAGAGTTTGATTTAACCTCTTAATCACTTTTTTCATTGTAAGGACTTTTAATAACTGATATTTCTGAATTATTTAAGAGTTATTTTTTTGTGTGTAATTGTGAGGATCAAACATGCAGGGCAAGCATTCATTTAGATGCATACCCAATCCTGTCTTTGTAATGATTAAAATTCAACTCAATTACTAATTTACAGATATTTTGACCAGAAACATAAGAGTTTCACCTTCAAAAGTGGTACTTTTCAGGAGCTCACTTCTTTGCAGAATTTGCATTTTCTAAAATCTTAACCCCAATTTATAGTGTCAGGAAAGCAGAAAAGATTTTTTTAACTCAAGTAGGCAAAACAATCTCGTATATCTCAATATATACCTTATTAGCTTAGTAACTTCAAATGAAAAAAAAGGTTCTCTTTCCAAAAATTTAAGGAAACATTTTGAAATTCCACTGTTTGTCTTCAATAGAGGGCACCTGCCTAGTCCTTAAACCAGGCAAACTAGGGATCTGATATTTGAGGGCAAGGAGAGGAGCTCAACATAGAAGAAAAGTGAAAGTATTGTAATCAAGCAACACATAGCACATGTCCAGAACTCTGATTAACAAAAAAAGAGGCAAATGCCTATGACTATACTGAAGCAATGAATACTGAGTAAAGGACATGGTTGAAGTAATGTGTCTGCTCAAAGAGGATAAATTCAGTGAAAAGTAAGCTAGCTTTGTAGGTATTATTTAATAAAACTGTATATTCATGATTAATAATTTTAAACTGCTTTTTGATCAGTGGATAATTACATACATTTTTAAATTTCAAGTACTGTGCACATGTAATGATAGATTAGCAAAATATCTTTTTGCTTGCTGAGCAAATATTTTATTTATAACAGTTCATGAATATTTCTAAAAGCTATTGCTAAAACAAAAAGGAATATTTTATACAAGTGTCAATTAGTGTAATTTTTGCATTAATTAGAAGTTACAAAACCCATTAGTAAATGTCATCTATGATTAAATATCCAAAATGTATTTAGATTATGATTTACTTCATTTTATATGACAATATAATTACTGAAATAATTCTAAAATTTATAGAGCATAATAATGTACTTGTGACAAATAATAGATTTTTAAATTTTACTACTAAAAGATAAAAAACATAACATAACATAACATAAATGTTTGCTATTTGGCAATATAAAAATTCAAGGACTTCTTATACATTTGAGATATTTTTGCAAAGATAGCATCACAGGTACCTAATACATCAAATTATGTACAGGGAGGAGTAATTTCTATCTTCAGCTACATAACTTTAAATTCCAAGCAATGGTAGTTTTCAGCACTTTATTTCTGTAGAACAGAAATTTTAGCCTCTAACAAGAATAAAATCTAATTGGTTGTAAGATTCTCTATGAGCTTAAGTATCATTGCCCTGTATTCAAGAGTTGTCATTTTTTATATATGAAAACTGGAGAGTAAAATAAAGCCTAGTTCAGTCTGAGCAAACAATTTATGTTTATCTGGGTTCATTTATCCAATAATTCCCCATTGTAAGATCCTGCTACTTTTCCTCTGGTATATTAACCCTTAAGTAACAAAATAAAATAATGCTAGTAACAATTTTTTAAAAAATAAATATTGAGTTCTACAGTAATATATTTTTCAGAATGTTTTGCTTTTTGATATAAATTTCTTCTATGAAATTAAATTACACATTTAAGAATCTGGGATGCAGTATAAATAAATTCCAAAGGTCAATACAAACAAAACTCAAAAATGCAAAGAATATCAAACATGTAATTTTTTAGTGTCTCTCTCTAATTTGAAGTGATTACTGAATGACAAAAATACTTGGATTTTATTTGTCAATGATTGCAATTATTTTTCATTTACATACATGGTCACTGTAATCAAATTATCTGAACTATCTCAATATTATACTCATGTTTTTATCATATATATTATTTATTTGTAGAATGAAAGTGTGGTTGATCTCTAAATTCACTATGTAAGAAATTATATATGGAATAGCATAAATTATGTTGATATGTAATCTCATTTGCATACATATTTTTCTACTTAAACATTTATTTGTCAGTTACAATACATGATAGTATGAATGTTTATTATAATAATAACAATAGAAAATACACACAGTGTATAGCATTCTCAGGTACTTCTAAAAACTCTGCACTTATAATAGCTAATTTACTCCTTCCAACAGTTCAGTGAGTTGGGAGAGTATTTTCCTTATTTTAATAAACAGGAAAACAGAGGCACTGTATTGATAGGCCAAGATCAAAATCCATAGTGTATCATTTATTTGAAGGGTACTTAATTTACTTTTGTGAAGTGTGTAATGATTCATACAGTATTGCATTTTTACAACACCTATTATAAACAAAATTTTACCAAATCATTATTACTTGTAAATATGCATCATTTTCTATTGGAGTATTTACTTACTTGGGGCTTTTTACTATAATGCTACCAGTGGGTATAACAATTTTTTTTTTTTACTTATTGCAGAAAACATTTTCATGCTTAAAAATATGTTAGTTTTGAAAATTACTTTTTACTGAATTTTTTCACAAAAGAATTTATGCCAAACACTAAGGAGAAAATTACTCAGCATTCTTTTTACGGAAATAACATACATTTATATTAAGTATTTTCAATTAAATTGCAAATGCATGTATGAGATACTTAATTTTATTTCAGTACATATTAAAAAACATAAGCTGAAGAACTTCAAAATCATGGAGATTTATTGGTGTGCTCCACAAAGTTTATTCCTTATATCTTCTCTGCCATTAATATAAGAGAATTATACATAAAAAATACAGAGAGAGTTTTATGGCTTCTCCCAAGAATAATTTCACTCCCTAGTGAAAACTCAGTATACACTGATGACTCCCAGTCAGGGCTAATCCCATGGTTCTTGGAAAGAGGGATGGTTGGGTTCCAAATTTATATAAATTTTGTGACATTCATTAAAATTCAAATGCCTTTCTCTGCACATAAATTTTAAATAGAAATCTAGCTTGTAAGAATGTTTTTGCAGACTCGATTATTGTTTTTTAAAATATTTTATTCAATATAAAATATTTTTTCAATATACAGGATAGTTAATGATTATATTACTCCTGAGGGATTGATATAATACATATCTTCATGCTGCATCTTTGTAATTATTATTTAACCTTCCTCTCCCTTCCTGTCTTCCTCAACCCCCAAATATTAACCACATTTCCACAAAGTCTACCTCCCTGTTTCCTACACCTATTTTTTATTTTGTTCTTTAAATGATTTATATTTGGGGTTTTTACATAAGAGAAATTATCCAATATTTAACTTCATGTATGAGATGTGTTTCACTTAATGCTATGATTTTTAGGTATATCCATTTTCCTGCAACAACTCAGCATTATCCTTTTTTATGTATGAGTAGTATTCCATTGCAAATGCATACCACACTTTCTTTACTATTTGCCTGCAAATTGGCCTATGGGATGCTTTGAAATTTATTGTGGGTTGTGCTGCTATTATTGTTATGATACATTTATAACTGTAATATGATATGTCTTTCCTGATCCTCAAAATGATGACATAAGACGAGGTAATTTACTCTGTTGCCACAAGTGGGACAAAACATTTCTGAAGGTACAGCTAGTGAACATTGTCAATAGCATAGGTTTTTCATTAGAAAATGGAATATTTAAGCTAGGTATTATGACAAATGCCTGTTATCCCAAATCTCAGAAATCTGAGGCAGAGGACTATGAGTTTGAAGTCTGCCTGAACCATGCTGTGAGGTCTCATCTCAAAAACCACACACACAAAAAAAAAAGGAAATCATAAAAAAGAAGATGGATTATTTATTGCTATTGTACAACTACCCCAAACTTTACAGTCCTAAACCAATATATACTCATTACCTCACAGTTTGTGTAAATCAAGAGTCTGCACAGTTTAGAAGCAGTTTCTTAGCATCAGACTAGATTCACTTTCCAGTTTACTAAGCTCACTGCTGGCAGAATTCAGCTCCTTCTATATTTTTGGACTGAGACATCTGCTCCTTTCAAGTTGTTCCCTGGAGATTTCCCTCAGCTTCCTGACACAGAGGCTTTTCCACAGGGTGATTTAAACAAGACGCATTTGCTTCATCTCAATGTGCAAGCAAGAGAACAGAACCAGAGAGTGCAAGCTAGCACAAAGTCCGCCCACTATCAACAACTATGGAAATGATGCCACACCCTTTGCAGTTTCGCCTCATTACAAGCAAGTCATTAGGTCCAAGTCACACTGATACACTGTGGATACAAGGAGGTGAATGGTTAGAAGCCATGAAAAAGATTCCCAACACAAATAGTAGTGTGTATTCCCCCCTCTATCTTTATCTATCTATCTATCTATCTATCTATCTATCTATCTATCTATCTATTATGAATAATTTTTCAAATACCAATAAAAAGATAACAAATACATTGTCTTTTACAAGAAAATTTAGCACATACTGGCAGAATGTATTTCATAACCAAATGTTGCTTTTAGTATTACTGCCAAAGATACTGTTTGTAAAATTACACACATTCTACTAACTGCTATTTTCGGACCATATTATTTGAAACAGATGATTACAAAAGGTGTTATGATTTTTCCAGCATATTGTTTACTCAATATTTGATAAGTGTTACTGGTGTTCATTTGGAACAGAAACATAGAAGACAGGTATGAGATGTTTGTTCAGGATTTTATTATTAAATATGAAATATTTTGACAGGAGCTATGTATAGGGAGAAAGCTATAGACACACACACACAAAAAAAACAGAATTTCTCCAGTAGTAACGTGAAAAATCAAGCAGTTTTTTTTTTAAATAACAAGATGATTTCAATATATATTCAAGTACTGGTGAATGTCTTCTTCCCTATAATTTCCACAAGCACAACCTCAAGTTCAAAATAAATAATGTCAAAATGACATAAAATGGCTTTTCACTATTTTACATGAAGTATTTTTATACACACTAATTTATAACAACATTCTGATTGCATAAAATAGTTTATTCCTTATACAATAATTTTGCTGTTATTTTTAATTCATTTCCTTTAGTATAGGAAGAATCAATAAATGGAAATTCTAACATTCACTTTTTAAAAATTTAGAAAATTTCACAATTATCTGGATTTCAGTTTCTTGGTCTCTGAATGTAGGTGTTAAATTCAAAGATGTGTGAGACTCTCCCTGCATGTATCCATTCGGACACTTGTGTGCCAGTATCTTAAGAGAAAGATCTTTATCTCTGGTTACTTTATTTTGTAATGGTATTCAGGATAGGCTTCACAGATATGGATGAAGAAAGACTGAATTAAAAAATATTAAAATTGTTTTGATATGCATTGGGTTGCATTGTTTTGGATATTTACTTAATCCAGAGAATTCTGGACCCCTGAAATTTTGGTTTCTAATATTTTCACTTGCTATTATTTCTGTTTAAAGTAATTTTAATATAGTCTTTCAATTTATATTTATTTCATTTTAGATTATTGTAACTTAAAATATATTTCCATTTTTACCATAATGTTGCTCTCAAATTCAGTAGCTCTTATTTTCATAAAAGGAAAATAAATTAAAGGAAATAGGAGAGGGAAAGAAACTTTATATTTTATTTCCTGCTTTAAGAAGTTGGTATATTTTTCCAAAACTGAATTTTCATAGTTGGTGGTTAATGACTACTTCTTTAAGAATAAGGATGTGGTAAGTGTTGACAGCCAGGAAAGTTTTAAATTCACATTTTTTGTAACATATGTCAAATCAATCCACATAATTAAAACTGCATAAATATGTTCTTACACAAATATGTAATAACTATAACAGTTGTCTTAAAAATCATGTTAATAAAATTTTTTAAAAATTCTTCTGTTAAATGTTTTGAAGGCACTGAAAATATCTTAGCCTTTACTTACAAAATATTTAAATTTTAAAATTACTAATGAGACAATGTGGCAAACCAAAATTTTTTCTTTCAAACATAGGCTGAGGAGTGGCAGTGAAAGCAAAAGTCAGAGAACAGTTGAAAATATCATTTATATTTTCCATTTCAGAGCCAACATATAAAGAAGTGAGAAGAAATACACTCTTACAGTTTCAATAAGCCATAGCATAAAACCAAACAAAACAAGGAAAGCCATAAACAAGGAAAGTCTTTGAAATTGTCACAGCCAAGAAGGAACTAAAGAGACATTACTACTAAAATCACTGTGATATCTAGCATGTAATCCTCAAAGGAAAAAATTTGAAACTAAGTTAATCTGATTAAATAAACTAGTTTCATTAGTAATTTATCAATGTCTATTCAGTAATCATAAAAAAATGTACCTGAGTACTTTAAGATGTTTATTATTGGAGAGACCAGTTAAGGGTAAATATAAATCCTATGAGTGTTGTGATTTTTCTATAAAGAAACTATTCTGAAAATGAAGATTTTTTAAAAAACAAACTGTATTTAGTTCATTTGAGCATGAACACTCTGTTTTTCCGAATCGAAGCAGGGAGTTAGCAAGATACCTGAGGAGAATGAGCAAGAGCCCTCCACGGTCATGGACGGGCTTACTTTTCATTTTCTTAGGGTTGGTGTCATTTTCCTAACCGAACGAGAGGCTCCCATCAGTAATGTAAACAGTCATTTTCTGTAAAATATGATGTGTATGGGAATGAGCAGGTCCCGGGAGAAGGTGAGCGGATTTCCCGAGTGACCCTGGCCCATGAAGGGAGGCAAGTGTGAGAAGTGTTTCTGGAAAAGGCAGAAAGGACAGGCAGCCAGGGAAAAGCCAAGCCAGAGAGGGCGTCTGGATGAGTCAGGAAATACACCATGGCCACAGCCAGGGCTCCGGGGCAACAAACAATGGCTTGTTGGTGGGAATTTCTTGGTCAGGAAGTAGATATTAATACTTCTCTAAAGAATGTCTGTTCTGTTCATTGTACTAATATTAGGAAAGTTTCAATTGATGTTTCTTACAAAAGTACACCTGCTACCTACACCGAATACCTATACACCCACTTGTAAGGCAGACGTTCCTACTTTTAACCCCCTAGATTGATCTCAACTTGGCTTATAAATAATCATGTTTGTGTTTAAAAACCAAGACAAGAGCTTCGTTTCCATTTTATCTTTCTTTCCTTGTTTATTTTTTTTTTCCTCTTCCCTATCCCTCTTCCCTTGTGCCCTTTCCATTCACTGTTTCATTTCTGAGTCTTCTTGAGTTTATGGCATGTGTAATCAGAAGTCTCATTTGCATTCAAAAGTTGCTTATTTTATATAACTGAGGCTATAATTACAATGTTAAATGTCAAAAGTCATATGAATTGCATCTCCTTGTGTGGCCTGTCTTTTTTGATATGTTTTGTAAATATGATTCTTAAACTATGATTGTAAAAAAAAATGGTATTGTAATTTCTTCACAAGCATCTCCTGTCTTCTCTGAATTAGGAATAAATCTATAAAACTGAAAAAAAAACAATATTCAGGTACCCTCCTGGGTTCAGTGATGGGGCTTTTTGCTTCGGCTTTACAATAAAGAGTGCTTTTTTTGCAGGGTTTTTATCATGAATGGGTGTTGAATTTTATCAAATGCTTTTTCTGCATCTATTGAGAGGATCATATGGTTTTTGTCCTTGACTTTGTTAATATAATGTATTACATTTATTGATTTTCATATGTTGAACCACCCTTGCATCTCTGGAATAAATCCATTGGAATAGATGGTCTATACCTCAATTTAATAAAGGCTATCTATGAAAAACCAACAGGCAACATCATATTGAATGGCCAAAAACTGAAAACCTTCATGTTAAAATCAGGGACAAGACAAGGATGGCCATTATCACCACTTCTCTTCAATATAGTTCTGGAAACATTAGCCACAGCAATTAGACAAGAGAAAGAAATTAAAGCAATAAAGATAGGAAAATAAGAAGTTAAACTGTCATTATTTGCTGATGATATGATACTCTACATTGAAGATCCAAAAAACTCCAACTAAAAACTTCTAGACTTAATTGACAGATTCAGTAGAGTATCTGGATACAAGGTGAATACCCAAAAATCAATATCTGGATACAAGGTGAATACCCAAAAATCAGTAGCCTTCTTATACACAAATAACAGACACATGGAGAGATAAATAAGGGAAAAAATTTCCTTTTACAATAGCATCCAAAAAAATGAAGTATCTAGGAATCAATCTAACAAAAGAAACAAAAGATCTCTACACTGAAAACTACAGCACTCTGAAAAAAGAAATTGAAGAGGATATAAAAAAATGGAAAGATATCCCCTGCTTCTGGGTAGGAAGAATCACCATAGTAAAAATGGCTATACTACCAAAACTGCTATATACATTCAATGCAATGCCAATTGAAGTTCCAACATTATATTTCACAGAACAAGAAAAAAAATCCAAAAATTCATTTGGAACCATAAGATACCTAGAATAGCAAAATCCATTTTAGGCAACAGACACATGGCACCAGGTGTAACAATTCCCAATTTGAAACTATACTACAAAACCACTGTGATAAAAACAGCATGGTACTGGCAAAGAAATAGGCCTGAGGATCAGTGGAACAGACTGGAAGACACAAAAACAAATGCAGATGTACTCAGCTACCTCATCTTTGACAAAGGAGCTGACCATCCTCAATGGAGAAAAGGTAGCCTCTTTAATAAATGGTGTTGGAAAAACTGGATGTCAACCTGCCACAGATTAAAATTAGACCCTTATCTTTCACCATGCACTAAATTAAAATCCAAATGGATTAAAGATCTAAATATTAAAGCGGAAACATTAAACTTGCTCGAAGGTAAGTTAGGCAGAACTCTGGAAGACATTGGTATAGGAAAAGACTTTATGAACAAATCTTCAGTAGCACGGGAACTAGCAGATAGAATCAACAACTGGGATCTCATCTTACTAAAAAGCTTCTGTACTTCAAAAGAAACCATCAGCAGAACTAAGAGACAATCTACAATGTGGGAAAAAATTTTTACCAGCTGTTCCTCAGACAAAGGACTATTATCAAGGATATATAAAGAACTCAAAACAATCAGTCCCCCCAAATATAAAGAGGCGATTCAAAAATGGGCATCCGAAATGAACAGACATTTCTCAGACAAAGAAGTAAAAGCAGCAAGAAAATATTTGAAAAAATGTTCCACATCACTGGTCATTCGAGAGATGCAGATGAAAACAACACTGAGATTCCACCTCACCCCACAAAGAATGGCTGCTATCAAGAAATCACACAATAACAAATGTTGGCGGGGTTGTGGGGAGAAAGGAACCCTTCTCCATTTTTGGTGGGAGTGCAGACTGGTGCAAACACTATGGAAATCAATATGGAAATACCTCAAAGAGCTTGGACTGGAGGTTCCATTTGACCCAGCCATCCCTCTGCTGCTTATCTTTCCAAAAGAACTAAAAGAATCATTTCACAGAGAAGTATGTGCACCCATGTTTATAGAGGCACAGTTTGTAATAGCTAAATCTTGGAAACAGCCCATTTGCCCATCCGCTGGAAACTGGATAAAGAAGATGTGGTTTTTCTATAAAATGGAATATTACTCAGCCATAAAGAACGAGAAAATAGATTCATTCATAGGAAAATGGATACATATTGAAGATATACTCCTAAGTGACATAAATAAGTCACACATGTGTAAATACTGAATAGTTTCCCTGGTGTAAATAATCTGCAACAATGCATAAGATTCTGATAAGATTACTGACATTTAGAAATGGGAAGAAAGGAGCTAAAGGTGTAGGGAAGGTGGGATGGGTAGGGGAAGAGTAAAAAGGGAAAAGAAAAAAAAATGTGAGAAATGAAAAGATGAAAATAAAGTGCTTGTAGATGGGGAGGGGAGGAGGGGGTGAACGGAGGGCAGAGCTAAGGGAAAAAAATGAGAATCAAGACTTGTCATGTGGAGGTACAAGATCCCAATAATGAACGTAACTGTACTGCATCCCTAAAATGTACCAATAAACTCCAAGCTGAAAAAAAAGAGTGCTTTCTGCTTTTGCCCCATAATAAATACTTTTACTCAGTCCCCTTTTGATTTTCTTTTTTTAGAAATTGTATTTATTGGTACATTTTAGGGATACAGTGCAGTTACATTCATTATTGGGATCTTGTACCTCTACATGATAGGTCTTGGTTCTCATTTTTTCCCCTTACCTCTGCCCTCCCTTCACCCCCTCCTCACCTCCTCCCTTTTGATATTCTGTCTTGTAATTCTTTTGGAATTGAGAAAAGAACCCACAAGCCTGATGGTAACAATACTCTCCATCATTCAAATATCTTTTTAAAATTTTATCAATACTTGCCTTTGGAGGAACTGTTAGGATATATTCAACCAGTACAATAATTAGCTACTTTCTTCTGTATTAAGTAAATCTGGAGAGTATGGGTTTACCATATCAAATTTCAATCTCTCACTTTGTCTCAGATAAAGAACACGATATAAAAGAAAGAAGTCCTCAATTACGAATTTGTCCACATTAGCAGCGCATTTCTTTAGGTTGGATTTACAGACATGTCATCACTCTAAAACATCAAGTGGTGAGAAAGGAGAATCATCAATCAAGATAAAGCCTTTCTTCAAACAAAGCAAACAGGAGTGTCACTTCATACAACTGCTTTAAGAATTCAAGGTCAAAAGAGTATGCCTTTTACCACTATGGAAATCAATATGGAGATATCTCAAAGAGCTGGGACTAGAGGTTCCATTTGACCCAGCCATCCCTCTGCTGGGTATCTTTCCAAAAGAATTAAAATCACAGCAGAGTGATATATGTACACCCATGTTTATAGCGGCACAGTTTGTAATCGCTAAAACTTGGTAACAGCCCATTTGCCCATCAGTTGGAGATTGAATAAAGATGTGGTTTTTCTATAAAATGGAATACTACTCAGCCATAAAGAATGAAAAATTAGATTCATAGGAAAATGGATACATATTGAGGATATACACCTAAGTGAAATAAAAACTCACACATGTAAATATGGAATAGTTTCTCTGGTGTGAATAAACTGTAATAGTACAAAAGATCCTAATGAGATAACTGACATTGTGAAATGGGAAGAAAAGGGCTAAAGGTGTAGGGAAAATGGGAAGGGTAGGGGAAAGGCAATAAGGGAAAAGAAAAAAATAGGAGAAAATGAAAAAATGGAAATAAAGTGTTTGTAAATGGGGAGGGGAGGAGGGGGTGAAGGGAGGGCAGGGACAAGTGGAAAAAGATGAGAACCAAGACCTGTCATGTAAAGGCACAAGATCTCAATAATGATTTTAACTGTACTATATACCTAAAATGTGCCAACAAACTCAAATAAAAAATAGCATGCCTTTCAATTGTTAAATGCTGTCGACTTGGATCAATTAAAATTATGTCAAAAATTATGATATATTTCAAATACCTGAAATACTTACCTCTTTAAAGGAATGTGGAGTGACCTCGGGTTTTCCAAAGAGAAAAAGCCATCTTGTGTACAAACTTCTTCAACTTCTAATAATAAACATTGCATCATCTACTCTCTTGCATGAGATAATCTTGGTACTGTAAAGAGCTGTAGTATATAGGTAAATAGTTTAAAAATTGCAAATTATTGATTAAAAACACCACGAATTGGAGTCCCAGTACCAAAATCTATGGTCCACTTATTGAACTGAATTGACAAGGGTTTCCTTTTTGCTTTCTTTCTTTCTTTTTTTTTTTTTTCATGACAGAAATCAAATCTGTTTTCAAAAGTTTGTGTTTGCCAGAAAATTATAAAAATTCCTTCGGTTTAAATATGTAAGACAGGGTCAGGGATTTAGCTCAGTGGTTCTGCTGCCTGCCTCGCAAGCACGAGGTCCCAAATTCTTTCCCTGGTATGAAACAACAACAACGAAAAAAGTAATAAATATTTAAGCCACACCCATACATCTTATTTTCTTAATTGACTTACTAAATATTATGTAACAAATATGTTATTTTCTGGAAGGCCTGTATAGCTAAAACAATATTTTTAAAAATGTATTCAGTAATCCGACTTGAAATTTTATAAAATGAATTTCTATATATTTACAATAATCAGTTTTCTTTTTAAATAATAAAATGCCTCAACAAGCAAACTTAATAACAAGCAAAATCTTTACAAATATTTAAATGATTGCTATAGATCTAATTATAGTGTCAGTTTTGTCCTCTAAACAAACATTGTCTATATGCACCAGGAGAATTCTGTACACCTTTATCAACATTCACTAGCTATTTGCACTTTATCACATTGTTAGATTTATATTCTTTTTCTCAGTAAATTGTATGTGCTTTTCCTGAAATATTTAAAACTAACTTGAAAATACAATTCGCCTTTCCAAATAAATGCTCCAACTTGCATTTCACAAGAAAAGAATCTGATATAAAACATAACACAATGATAAAAATTTAAAAATACTAATGAAACATTATTATCAAATGCAAATGTCAGTAATCATTTCAGCAATGTCTTCCTTTTAAATCTCATATTTAGGGTTATGAGTTTCACTTATATGGCACATAACTTTAGCATGCTTTATTTTAGAGTTATGAGACATTCATATCTTGACATTTTGCAGTTCTACCAGTTCTCAGTTGTGAATTCACGTATTTTATATCAGTTATTAAGCATGCCTTATCTTTTTCTAAAACTATACATTTGTCATTATTAAATAATATCATCTTTATGTTTTGAAATATCTTTATATATTATTTGAACCACCTTAGCTTTTTTATGATGACTTCTTTCAGTTTATCTTACTCTACTTTCATCCTTCTTGTATGTTTTTGCTTAGAATTCACATCTGATAAGTAGCATATAGTTAAGTCTTAGCTTTTTTTCAATATAATGAGCCCTTTTTTCAATTAGAGTTTTTGCTTTACTTAGGGATTATTTTTACAATTTTATTTACATATAATATATTATTTGTTATAATTTATATTGTCTCCACCTTTTCACCAGTCTTCCTGTTTTATGTTCTATGATCTTCCTTTATTTCTTTTATTTGGTTTTGCCAATTTTTTAAATATTTCATTTTAACTTACTAAGTTTTTAGATATTAAACCTTGTCCATTATAACTCATTTATTACCCAATTTTTAATATATATATATTTTTTTCAAGCCCCATTCTCTTTAGAGTTAATATGGCATTAATATTAACAGTTATAACTTTCATTAAATGCAAAATACTATGCATCATATTTCTTATTTGCAGTGCCCTTTATTCTGTTTTATAAATGTAGAAATTCAAGATATAGTATCTTGGATTTCATATACTAGAAAAAAATCCTTTTATTCTCATAATGTAGGGCATAGAAGTGCTAGTGATTATATATATATA
>NW_022900947.1:24661822-24666826 GCF_012274545.1 Fukomys damarensis | reverse complement strand
ATTTTATGGTATGAAAACTTTTGTTTCTTTATCATTTGACTTACATAGATTCTGCTAAGCAATCAGGCATACTTTCACTTATGATGTCTTTGTCACTTTTTTTCTGGCTGCTTTTAAACTTTCCTTTTCTAATAGACTTTTAGCAAGGTGATTATTGCTAGATTTGATCTCCCTTGTAGACATCTCCCCTGGGGATTACATGGAGGTGTGTAGCTATGTTTCTCAAAATTTGGAAATTTTTGGTTTTTTCTATAGGAAGTTTTACACCACTAAATTTGTTTTTCCTTAGTTTTCAATGCCAAGTTTTGATATTTTTTTATAGCACACTGATGGCTAGTTTTTGTTTCAACTTTTAATATTTTTATACTTTATATTAATTTTTAAAATAAATTACCTTTAAATTAATGGTCTCTTTCTACTTTCAGGTTTACTCTTCAAGAAGAGCCAGTTATTTTTATTTCATTTAGTTGTAGAATTTTCATTTCTTTATTTTGTAAGATTTTACACAATTTATTCATTGACCATATTTTTTCATTGAATTTTTTGTTACTTTTTAGGTATATAGTACAGTTACATTCATCATTGAGATCTTGTACCTGTGGTCACTATAATTTTGTGTGAGAATTTAAATATTTTTTAATTCCAACTCCCTACATGGACTATAAGAATTATGTAATGTATGCATATATTAACAAAAAATTTTTAAATGCAAAATAAAATTGAATTTCAAATAGTTTTATTGGAAGAAAATAAGATTTTACCTGCTAATTCATCATCTTTATCTTTATGGAACCCATTCTTTTACTGTCTTTTTAAAAATGTATCCAATTTTCTTTTTTCTTCATATCTTTTTTTTTCATAGCCTACATCATGAATAATTTATTTTCAAGATTCTGGATTCCATTATTTTTCTCCAAAGACTAGTGCATTTTGTTGTTTTTGTCCCAGCAGACACGTGATTTGGCTGTAGTCAAACTCTGAAGTCAGTTACCTGCACAGAGTTAAGACCTGCAGGCTTCTAACACTTCTGACTGCTACTGGATCTCCTTGACTCACATACAGGGTAGGGATAGCATTTTAGTGTAGCTTTGTACATTTTATTTACATCTTAATCTTTACCTGTATTTAAATCTTCAGGTGTTTTGAAGATATTTTTCCCCTAGAGAACATTAGCTTATCATTTCAGGCAAGATGAGAATCTCATTTCCAATCAATTGAACTTCTTACTCATGTCAGTTATTCATAACAGAACAAAAGTTAAAACAATGTTATGGTGTTATATATAACAAAGCATAGGAACAGAATGCAAGGGATTGAGTTATATATATCTACAGTGATCGTCCTCAATCCCACAAGTATCTATCCACTGAGACTTATTTTAGGAATCATGAAGGCATTGGGTTGCAAAACTATTCTCTTCATATGGATTATGATAGTTAATGTAAGTATTGATTTGACTAAGGTAAAGGACACCTTGAAAGCCAGGAACGCTTTATCTTGGATATGTCTGTGAGGTTTATTCCCAGAGGAGATTGACCAATGCGCTGTTGGTATGAGTGGGAATGGTCTCCCTCAATGTGAGCGGGTATTATCAACCAGCAAGGAGTCCAGACAGAACAGAGGAGCAGAAGAAAGTTAAATGCAATCTCTGTCGTAGAGCTGGAACATCTTTCCTCTCTCTCCTGGTCAACATCTCTCCGGAGTCTCTGCCTTTTGCTTTCCACAACTTACAGCAAGCCCCCAGTTTAAGAAAAGATATACAGCACTTACTTTCCTGACTCCAAGTCTTTTTCATTTAGACTTAGCCATGATATCAACATTGCTGAATATCAAGCTTCTGGTCTATTCTAAGAATTCACATGCTCCATAGATCTGTGACCCAATTCAATCAATAAATCTCCATTTGTATGTCTATATTCATAAGTGCATCATCCATACTAAATCTACATTATGTCCTATTGGTTCTAACTGTGTGAAAAAAACCCAAACAGGGTAAAGTTTCACTACTGTAAATTCTATCTCTTGATTTAAGCATAAACTTTAGAAATTTATAGGTCCATACATACCTACCTTTAATTATTTTTAAGTAGCATGGAGTTTTTTGTTTTCTATAGAATTAATTACTAATGCTAAATTTGAAAGTGCATTTTTCTTTTTATGAAAATAGTTTAAATGCACTTAATTAGAGCCTAAATACCTCTACACCTGCATCTTTATCTTCAGCTCTAAAAAGATGCTAATGATACAATGTACAGATTATGTGTGGTAACATAAATACACATGATTTATGATAATAATCACTAGCAATGATACTTGTGAGGTATGAATATATTCCTAGTAATTTGATATATTATTTGCAACATGGGAGGCAATGGTCTGATCTATATTTTAAGAAGTACACAAAGAAAAGTGAAAGAATCACACAGACACAGTGAAATAACAGTGATCAAAAGGATATGTTGTCCCAGGTAGGAGGCAAATACAGAATTCAAGATTGTAGCAGGTTTAATGACAAGAAACATCCCTTGCCGAAGTTAATAAGTATGATAAAAATAGCATGTGAAGTACTGAGGCACATAGCAATGAAATAGAGATTATATTATTATAAACAGAGTGTGCAGTTTGGGCCTGGTTAATAATGGCTGAAGTCAAGCTGCTAAAATTATGGGAATAAATAAAATTTTAACTGCTCCCATTTTGATAAAAATGAATCCATAGATAGTGGATATCATACAACAGTTTGAAATCAGCCTCAAGTGAGGAAACTGAAAGAGTGTAAAAGTGGTTGGCTGCATGATTTATTTTTTTTAACTAAACATAAAATCAAGTTCAAGTATTTTAATCTAAATCCCAATATTTTATCTGAAATCGGCAAGAAGCTATGTTATTCCATTTACTAAAAAGTTTGATCAGGATAAATTACCCAATCAATAAAGTAAAATTCTAGCATGTAATATGTAAGCCTCAGTATAAGATAACACAATACTAGTAATTAAAATCATGGCTACACAGAATAAGTGGTTAAAATAACTTAGTAAGTAAAATGAAACCAAAATAAATAAGTGTGAGCCTTGTTTGTAGATTATTAAGCTATCTAGTTTTGTACAAAAATTATACTTGCTACTAAGCCACACTGAAATTAATCAATTTCAAATATTCTACGGAGGCTGCAGTAAGTAGGCCTAATGTCTAGGGCCTTATAAAAGGGGTTGGATTTTATAAATTTAGTATGTGAGTGAATTGTTCAGTCATAGCATTTTAAAATATGCTCCAGAGTGAATTATATATTTAAAATATAGAAACATAGCGCAGGTATGATGGAAATACTTTGTCAGAGAACTGAATACATTTAAATTAAAATGTATACAGATTTTAAAATTCAATGTATTTATAGCAAATATTTCAAAAATGTATGGTGGTCTGTACTAATCAAAGTAAACTAAACTGAATTTTATTGTATCAACTTATCTAACGAGTGATTTTAAAACTGAAATAATTACTTGGATAACTACTATCAAGAAATGATATGCTAATAAATTATATTGTTATTGCAATCAGTCTTTCTCATGCTTTATTTTATAATACTTTTAGAATGCTGTTAACATAATGGGTCAATAAATATATCTTGCAGGGATGAAAGAATGCATAAATAGCTTTATGTGGTATTAGGATACTTTATCTACAATACACCACATGCCCTCCTAATCACTAGTAATTAAACCCTCATCCATTTTTGTAAAACCTACTTTAACTGGCAATTATTCTGTGAAAACTTATCTCATCCTTCACACAAATGCTTTTCTTTTCTTATACCCCATTACACTTTGGAATTTTCTTTCTCACATCATTTATATCTCTACTCCATATTTTCCCTCCAGTCTGCATTAAACATCCACTGGAAACTTCACAAATTCAGGTAATGTCTCACCAAGGACATTAAAAGTAAAAGCCTAACCAAAAGTTATAAACTTAGACAGAAACACTGCTCTTAATTCTAGTATTTTCCTTTGAACTGGACTCCTTTTTACCTCTGCTTCCGTTACTGTGGCACTGAGTGCTGCCATGCTATTACTGATAATTCCAAAGCGCTTTATCTTATTTTGAACATCTACCCTCAACTTTCATAAGGCTCAGATTATGATGTTTGAGTGCCAAGCCCCTTGGCAACAAGTTAAATTCATTTCTTAGCGCCCATTCTCATCTTTCCTTTCTGGCTTTCTCAGCCCCTGCCCCTCTCCATTGCTCTCTCTCCTCTCTCTCTGTCTCCCCCTGACTCTCTCTTTTTCTCTCCTGGTTTGTATGATTTTTTGGGGGGGCACCTTGGATCGAACTCTGGTCCTTGCTCTTGAGAAGCAGGCTCCAGAACCACTGATCTAAATCCTCCGCCCAGATTCTAAACTTTTTACTCTCAATTCTGCCATACAAACTCGAGCAACTTAGGTTTCTATATATTACTTTCCTCCTCAGCAAAACTGTAAACAGTAAACAATACTAAGACAGTTTCTATAGTAATTCTAATACATATTGAGTGCTTACAAAGGTTGCTATTAATATTTAAAAACCAATTTAAATGCTCACATCTGTCACAAACAGTGACTCTATGCAGCTTCACATTTTAAAAATGCATATAATTTCCAAAACTGAACACAACCACTTCTGTGGTTGTTATTTCTGCCAAACTGTATCTATTTCACATCTTTCAAAAAGATGTGCTCAAATATTGTATTGCATTTTACTTTGTCCCTTCTGTGCCCTATGTTAATTTTAAAGCAATTTTTTCCTACACATTTTAATGAAAAGAGACATTGGTGGCCATTCTAATGCTTAAATCAACAGTCACTTGGCATTCATTTTTGTGACTGTCTCATTGGTGTCATTTGAAATGTATGACACTCCCCATTATCCCTTCAGAAACACTCTTGGATCTCTTTAACAAAACAGTGGGGCTTAATGTGTAAATATGTATTTCAGTACACACACACACACACACACAGGTGTGTGTGT
>NW_022900947.1:24659340-24661783 GCF_012274545.1 Fukomys damarensis | reverse complement strand
ATATCATATATATATATATATATCAAATACATATGTATACTCTTTATCTCTTATTCTCCCTTCTCAGTCTCTCAGCTTTTGACTCCTTCAGTAGTCAAGTTTTCTGTCTCCACCACCTCATCTGTATTTCTGTCAATAAAATTTATTCTATAAAATATTACTATTGATTTTTATAGAAATTGTGTCAAAAGGCCATATACCTAAATCCTCTTTAACTCACTAAATATGATCACCTTCTATAGCTTCATGGCAAAAATACCTCTATGTTCAGTCTTCTTTAACTTCAAAATGTATCCCTAATCCAAGCAGTCCTCCCTGCTGCTATTTTACCATGCTGTTGTGCCAGCTATTCATTCAAGTGAAACTCCCTCCAAACAAACTTCACTCTTACATTCCATAACTTTGACTTTTTTACAATTTCTTAAATAGTCCAAGCATCTTTTAGTTATTGTATAATTCACACTAGGTGGTTAATTTTTGTAGGAATGCCTGACTAGAGAATTCTATGGTTTTATATCTTACATTCATATTTACAATCATGTGTCTTTCAAAAAAAAATACTTTCAGACTCCCTTACCTGCCTTGGTTCTACAGCTGTTGTCAGTCATGTTACCTTATTTATCCTCTTTGTGACTCTTCTCAAAGCCAGAACACAGTATTGTTATTTTATTTTTTCATACATTTACTTTTATAGGACATATCTGTAATATAAGACTATTGCAAAGAGTGATTCTGTCTTGTCCTTTTAGTTCACTGTTTCAAGAATAGTATTTGGTAAACATTTGTTTATGACAAAAAAGTCATAATGGATAAGAGGCGAGGAATTGGTAGAGATCTATGAGACAGAACAACTTTCTTCTTGAAATCAATTATTACTAAATCAGACATTTATTGTAAAAACTGTGTAGTAGTAACATTTTATTACCACAGCAAATAATAAGGTGAATATTTTTAAATAAAATTGAACTTAAGCATTCACAAATGCTTAGAAAAATAGGCAATGAATAAATGTTCTTCTCCTCAGATGCTCTGTAGTTTCTCAACTACATCACTGAAAGCTGGATTATTTACCTGTTTTGTACTCGTTGTATTTCACACGGTGAGTTAATTTTTTCTGCATATTAAAATTTTCTGTTCTTCTGCCTACACTTTCCAACATTTTTAATGTTTAAAAGCAGAAAGTAACCTGCCTTTGCCTTGAAATATTGTACATCCACCTACCATTTTCATCATTCACAATCAGTTCTCATTTAACCAAAATGTAATATCATCTACTGCTTAAATGTCTGCACTCCATTGTCAAATCCTAGGTGTTGTCTGTGTTCACTCTATCTCTACATCTACTGTTTCCAGTACCATTCATCTTCTTTTGCCACATGTAGCCACTTCCCAAAGCAAAGCTTGAAAATTCTTCTGTGTTTTGCCTTCCTTCTTTAACAGCTTTCCCATTATTTCTTTTTTTCTTCCAACCAGAGGCTTTAACAGATCCATTTTGCTTTGTACATTGTTGAGATCTCATGGTATATTTATAACCTGGTTTCTGTTTTCTGAGTTCATATATTTTCTGCACATTTTTCCCCTGGGGTCTCAAAACTATCCATTATTTTTCTTTTGTAAATCTTACAAAAAATTTTATTTCTTAGGAAAACCAGCTAAATTGAATAAAATTTCATCATAATATTTAATTGCAAATCATATATGTCTTAAGCATTAATCACATCCATGACTAAGAAAGCTGTAAGAAATTTGCACATACTGAAGACTATTTCACCCCAATTAGTTTCCAACATCATTTCTTGCAATAACTCATTAGGGAGTAAATTTCCTGAAGTGGAACATACCTAACTATTTCTGCAATATCCTTGGTATCCACTAAAATTTGCCACAATGAGGTCTATGAATTCTATACTAATTAAGCATTTTAGAATTATCTGACTTACAATAACATCAGTAGAATCTTCTAATGATTTCAAACCTAGGGAAATGAGACCAGACAATGTATTTCAAATTGTGATAAAATCCAGATCTAAATGACTCTCCAGAATTGTGAATCAAGATCAGCAATCTTCATAATCTTATTATACTCTATTTTATGTGCAGTAGTAGAAGTTCTTCCCTACTCTATAGTAAGGCTTAATATTCATTAGGCTATAAACAAAATTAAAGTTAATGTGTCAATTTATAATGGATTAATATGGCTAAGACAAGATTATGTGACTATTGTCACACACGTTTGCCCTATTCAGTGGAGTGTACCTTCTGATTTCCTGAACAGTGAACTTCATTTTCTTTGTCTATAGGAAAAATTTCATTTGGGAGCATGGTAAAATACAGAGATACACAAATAGGAGGGAAAAAAGAGCTTGAGGAAAATGTAGTTCATTTTTTTACCTTAATTATATGGCAATGAAACTTTTTTTTTTTTTTTTTTTTTTTTTTTTTT
>NW_022900947.1:24646410-24659296 GCF_012274545.1 Fukomys damarensis | reverse complement strand
TTTCCTTATTTATGGAAAAAAAAATTTTTTTTTTTTTTTTTTTTTTTTTTTTGGTAGCGGGGATTGAAGTTGGGTCCTAGCGCTTGCGAAGCAGTCACCAGAACCACTGAGTTAAATCCCTGGCCTAGCAATAAAACTTTTTACTGGTAACATTTTGGGCTATTTTGTGTTCTAGGTTCAGTAAGCTTTAATCTCTTTTCCTTCCTTTATGACCTTTTCTAATAATAAAAATATTGGGAGATAAGGCAGTTATTTGTTCTTTCCAATGTAAATGAAACAAGTTACATTATATGTTGATCATCAAAGATATGCTTCAAAAGTTTCAAATGCAAGAATTGATCTACCTAAAATTGACTGACAACTAGGTAAAGGCTTTGTGGTGCAATCTCTTCTCAAATATACGTGTGATTATTCACTTAAAACATTTTGTTATTAAGTAGAGATGTGCATTGGTTTTGTCTATAGATAAATATATATAAAGAAAATTAGCTTTATTCATTCCTCTACCTCATTAATTCTTTCATGTCATTTAGACAAAAGATTGAATAAAGAAGCTGACTTTACACTTTGATTCACAGGTCAAGACCCATACAGTTCTGTCTCTTAAAAGAATTTCATAGCCATCATGGCAAACATCTTTGCCTCACCATGACACATATTTAAAGATTTTTGTTTTGTTTTGTTTTGCACAGTAAAAATGCCTTTACTGCTATAAGAGAATTTTAATTTGAAATTGTAGGCTCTGTTGGGTACAGAAGATTAAGAGAGAAAAGTACTAACAAACAACTAACAGATCAATAAAAGTAATAGCGACGCTTAGTGAAAACTTATTATATTCTGACTACAATTTTAAGCTCGTTTCAAACCTAAATAGTTTAATCTTTGCAATGACCTCATGAAGTTTTGTTTCGTCTTCATATAAATGAGAAATCCCGATACAGAAAGTCCATGCAGCTCGAGCCAACGCACTACACGAAGAGTAGAAAGGCTGTGACGATACTTAGGTAGGCTTCCTCCAGACTTTGTGGTAATCAGTAGGCGTTTTTAGTCTCCTGTGTCTGTGAGCTGTGGCAGGGCACTCCGCATATGCCAATATGGAACAGAGGTCCAATGGCTATAACCTTATTTACTCTAAGCTTAATGATGCATCCAATGACTAACTGGTGACTTTCTTTAGATTGAGTGGAAAAATTTTATCACAAAATTCTCCTCAACGAAAGGCAATTTTAGATTAAATTTACTTTTTCTTTAACTTTCCTTGAGAGAAACATTGTGTGAGTTTTATTCAGGAACGTCAAGAAGTTAATGCTTTGGTTATGTCCATAAAATAATTTTCATAAAAATTCTCCAAAATCTAATCATACATAGTGTAACTGTCAAATGATAAACGAACAATGATTTTTCATTAGTTATTGAAAAATTCCAAAGGGTGTAGAAGATTTAATAAAATGAAAGCCAAGTTTAATCTTTCTAGTGTTCACATACTGTTTTGCAGAACTTCAATTTCATTGTATATGAGTAAGGTAGTTTTCCTTCACAAAAAATTTTGAGAGATTTGATTCTTTTGACTTAGAAACATAAATTTCATTTTTATGCCTAATATAATAAATTTCCTCTGAATTATAATGTACTTGTTTTTAAATGTGAGAAATAAATGAATCATCAAACATTCATATAAAATTTATGAACTATAAATTCACACAAGCACATTGTTTGTATTTAGAAAATTTATTACAATAAGAGACATATCACTATTAATTCCCTCAAAATACTCTCCCTCTTTTTAATTTTTCTCCTATCACACTTACAGCAAAATCCAATTTTTTTCTAATTAGCATGTGTTTGTAGTATAAGTAGTTTACACTCATCTTAGGCAGTGGCTATGTGGACACAGTACAGCTTTACAGCTTGTTTATCTCTTTGTTTTGTTTGTGTTTTCACCTTCTTCCTCACACTTAACTTCCTCCTCCTCTAAATTCCCTTTTTCCATTTCTATTCTTATTGATAGTATTGATCTTACTTTATGTTTATGACATAAAATGATTACAATTATTGAAGTTGCTACATTCTTTGAGGTGGTTAGGTTGCTAAGCATATCTTTATTCTACTTAATTTTCCTCCCCCCACCATGGTCTCTTAGACCCCTCCTCTTTGTCTCCTTCTATGCAACCTTTTTTGTGCACTTTATTTGTACTTCGCTTTAATGAAATGAGAGATACTATATGGTATTTAAGCTTGCCATCTGATTATTTCACTCAACATTATATTTTCTGATTGCATCCATTTTCCTACAACTATTTCAGATTTGTCCTTCTCTATAGCCAAGTTATATTCTCACATTTTCTTTATCCAGGGTTCTGTTGATAAGTACATAACCTGCTTCTGGGATTTACCTCTTACAAATTGTGCTGCTATAAGATTTTTGTATGAAAGTATCACTATATTAAGATATGCAACAGAAAGAAATAAACAAAAATAAATAAAAATAGAAAGAAAAGAACTCAAATTATCATTATTTGCAGATGATATGATACTCTCTGTAGAATACCTGAAGAATCCACAAAAAATACTAATCTAAGCAATGTAGCAGGACCAAAATCAAAATTCAAAAATCAATGGCATTTGTGTACACCAATAATGAACTAAATGAGGAAGAAATCATGAAAACAATATTACTCATGGTAGTGTCAAGACAGATGAAATAAATACCTAGATACTAACCTGAAGAAGTATAATGCCTCTGCAAAGAAAACTGCCATACTCTGACAAGGAAAATTGGAGAGGAAATCAGAAAATGTAAAGATGTCTCCTGCTCCTGGATAGGCAGAATCAATATTGTCAAAATGGGCATATTACAAAACCTTTTATAGAGATTCAATGTAGTCCCAATCAAAAAGCCAACAACATATTTCTCAGACCTAGAGAAAACAATCCTAAAATGTGTATGGGAGCAGAAGGCCTAGAATAGCAAAAGCAATCATGAGTAACAAGAGGAAAGCTAGAGCCATCACATTACCTGACCTTAAACTGTACTACAAAGCAACAGAATAATGTCACAGTACTGGAACAAAAACATACACCTGGATCAATGGAACAGAATACATGATACAGAAATATTCCTTGGCATTTTAACTGTTTGATCTTAGACAGAGGGGCCAAAATCAGACATTGGAGGAAAGATAACCTATTTAACAAATGGTGTTGGGAAAACTGGATATCTGCAGGAGATTGAAAGTGGATGCATCCTCTCACATGTACCAAACAAGCTTCAAAATGGATCAAAGATGTAAGCATTCAAATAGAAATATTGAACCTACTGGAATATAAAATTGGTAAAACTTGAAGTCAAACACACTTTCTAATCCAGTACATTTATCCTTAAATTTTAAGAATTATGTGGATGAGTATCTCAAAAGTTTTTATTTCAGTAGGCATATACATAACTTAGTAATCTATCATAATGTGGTAAAAATGCATGTGAATGTATGAACCTCCCATTGGAAGATCCAAATCTCTGGCCTGATAGGGGTGTTGAAAATGTTTCAATGGATAACTTCTATGAACTGTCACCTCTTTGCAAGGCACTTTTCCATACAATAAAAGGAAGTACATTCAAGGAAAAACTTGGACATTTTTCTTTATTCTTACATATTTATTCTATAGTTCTAGGACTTGGCGACATTGGATGGCACTCAGTTAAATAGAATAAAAATATGAACATTTATAAATGTGTTAGAATATCTAGACTGAGGTAATTAAGTTGATCAATAAATAATATTATTTTCTCTTTTTTAAAGATATCTAGTCATACAGACCTCTGTATAACAAACATTCTAGACAATTTAAATTATCATTTATATTTTAACAAAATCAAAATCCAAGAAAAAATAAAATCAAAACATGGCAGAGCAGAGACTTGAAGATCTGAGAATGCCATCTTTAAGTCCAGTTGTCTAATCTTGAATAAACACCCTGCCACCTACATCAGGTGCAGAAAATAGTGGTGTTTTCTTTTGCTGTCTACCAGCAGGAGCTTTGGCCTGGGATGTATGGACAGAAGGGCCTTGTGAGTGGGGGGGGGGTAGGTGTCACAAACCCACAGACCACAGAGCTGGGGAAAGAAAACCCAGTGCACAGATTGACAGAGAAGGTAGAAGCTGCCTGAGTGACTATTGCCTTAGGATGAACACTATTGACTGCCCACATTCAATAAGAAGAGCAGAGAAAGAGCCAGCTTTCATATGAACAAAATGTGAGTGTGGAGATAAAATAGTTCTTAGCAGTGACTCACTACCAATAATTTGTATGTGCTGGATTCCAAAACTGCAGACTTTGGAAAGGAAAAAAATCTACTTAGAAACTTGAACATTTTTGGAATTATTTCTTTTGTTTTTCTCCTTTGTAGCTTTGGGGGTTTTTTGTTTTTGTTTTTTTTTTATAGAAATAATAGCAAAAATTTCTAAATATGGTTAAAGAATTTAAAACCCATTAAGTATGTCATGGAGATAAAAAAAATAGCAATGATCAGGAAAACACTCCTCCATGCCACATCATAGACATAAATCCCAGAAGTCCAGCTGCAAATGGTATTTAAAAAAATATGTCCAAAGAAAATAATGGCAAAACACTTCCAGTGTGAGAAAAGTTAGGCATATAGATCCCAAATGTCCACGATCAGAAATGATCCTCTCCATGGTACATCATGCTCAGTATCTCAGAATTCTAACATAAGGACAGCATCTTAAAACCTGTTAGAGAAAAAGCACCACATCACTTACAAAGGTAAACTCATTGGAGATAGCCGCCTCAACACGAATGGTAATTGCCAGGAGAATTTCCAGGGAAATGTTCAAGCCCTATAAGAAAACTTCCAAACCAAATTGATACATCCTGAAAAACTCTCTTCAAAATTCATAAAGAAGTAAGTTATTTCTATGACAAAGAGCACATTAAGTAGATCTATTCATAGTTAAATGGGTACATTTTGAGGATATACTTCTAAGTGAAATAAATAAGGCACACATATGCAAATACCGAATTGTATCTCTGGTGTGAAAAACTAAAATAGTACTCAAGATCCTAATGGGACAAATAGCAAATAGGAAGAAAAGGACCAGAGGTGTAGGGACAGTGAGAAGGATAGGAAAGGGGGAATAAGGGAAAAGGAAAAAAATATGAGAAAATGTAAAAATGGAATTAAAGTGTTTGAAGGGGGGAGGGGAGGGGAGGATGAAGAACTGTATACCGAACATACCAAGAAATTCAATTAAAAAAAAAAAAAAGAAATGGATGACCATGAAGCCAATACTTTAAAATTCTCAAAGATATTGTAGAAAGGGACAAAATGCCAAAATCTCTAATAGCATAAATGCACAAAGCAAGCAGAATGAGTAGATAAGCAGAAGCGAAAAGAAGTTGGGGGATCAGCAACAGAACAATAATGCAATGAAAAAATTAACCAGTAACTCTCAGTGTGGAGGATCACAGTTCCCCAATCAAAATACACAAATATGCAGAATGGATCAAAAAACAAAGCCTAATCATATGCTGAATAGATGATACACATTTAATCCAAAAATCATTCATAGCCTAAAAATCAAAGGCTGGAAACCAATGTTCCATTTGACAGTGTATCAACATATCTTCCAAAAGAAATATAGATATTATATTACAGGGACTGTGCATGCATATGTGCATTTACTGTTGCACAACTCATAATAGCTGAATTGTGGGAGTGGCCTATATGTCCATCTAAAATGAATAGAAAAAGAAAATGTGACATTTATATATAATGGAGTACTATTCTACAACAAAAGAATATAAAACTGAGACATTTGTGGGAAATTGAATCTAATTCGAGGCCACAATGTTAAGTGAAGTAAATCAGACACACAAATTTAAGTAACCCGTTTCCCTCATATGAGAAACTCAAAATGTAAACAAACTCTAGAGTAAAATAAAATATAATAGAAATTTGGAAGATAAGTCTTTTTGTAAAACAGAAGGAAACCAATAAATGGAGGGAGGGCAGGAAAGAGAAATTTTTTTAAAGATATATTATTTACACATACCAACTCCCCACAATGAATGTAAACATTTTGTACTGCAGATGTACAATAATAAAATAAAATTCAATTTAATTTCAAATACAATGCTTAAACACTAAGCACTTTCTTCCTCATCAAATTTAAGTCATTATACATCAATTATTTTATCTTTTCATAATTTGAAACTTTGACATACTTCTGAAGGTCTGCATTTTCTTGGTGTTTCATAGACAATGGAACCTGCGTCTGTCTTTTATTATATCCAACCTCAGAGTAATAGAAAACTGATAGAATTGAAATGAAGTTACACATTGCTCTGTTTTGAAAAATTATTCTAGGATATTTTGTTTGTTTGTTTGTTTTTGGTACCAGGAATTGAACGCGGGTCCTTGCGCTTGCAAGGCAGGCCACCGAACCACTGAGCTAAATCCCTGGCCCGAAAATAAGATATTTTGGGCTGCCCAGAATTCAACCAATGAATTTTGTACAACACTTAAAATTGGCAATGTGAAAACCACAATATAAGACAATATTTTTCAACATGTGATCTCAAGAAAAATTTGTAACATTTCGTTAATTTAGTGTTAAGTGGTTTTTGAGTAAAATGCATCAAAATAACATAATTCTAATCAGGATAGTTAAAAACAACAATACATTTCAACTTACACCTTCCCAGGAATTCTTAAACATCATTTTGTTACTTCTCTGGTCAAACTTATACTGAAGTTTTATTAATGATTTTTTAGTATTAGATTTCAGTAGTGTACCTTAAATCTCTATTTTATCTTTTTTATTATTTTTTCAAAATATTATTGTGATGGTTAATTTTGAATGTCAGCTTGTTTTGCTATGGGATAGCAAAATATTTGCTCCAACATTATTCTGAATGGTTCCAAGATGGTGATTTAGATGAGATTAATATTTCAAGTAAAATAAGTGACTTTCCACAGTGTGAGTGGGCCTCAGTTAGTCATTTGATCATTCATCATTTCAAGGCCTGAAAAGAACAAAAACACTGACTTTACCCATAAAAACGAAACAACAATGAGCAGAATTCATGTTCTGAATTGGAATTCATGTACAGCACTGAGATTCCCAAGGTGCTCAACTGCCTGTCTCCAGGCTGGAACTACACACAGCTGGTCGTGCAGAGTTGAGAGGTTTCTAGCAAGGACTACAGATTCTGATTCACGCTGCAAGCTGACTTTCACTGGCTCAATAGGTCCTGGAGGCAATTCCTTCTCTCGAGAGCCATGAATAATAAAATCTTCTTAATTGCTGTTGTGGTAAATAAATATTTTTATATCATCTGGCATGACTCAGCAATATTTGAACTACAGTAATCAGAACTTTTGACCTTGGCAATTCATTCTAACTTTGTTGACATTTTTTAAATCCTGTTATTTTATAAAGATATTATCCCCCACAGAATGCCTATAAATATCTGATATCCTGGATGAACCAGGTGCATTTTATAAAAACAATGAAGACTCAGAACTACTTGACTGGAGTTCCATTGCTCAACTGATAAACACTATAATTTTATGTGGACTTTCTCCGCCTCTTCTTTTATTCCCTCCATTTAACTTTTAGGTCTTGGATTAGGTCCTCACATTCATGTCTTCAATGTTACTCATAATTTTTAAATAACTGATAGAATTAATGAATATAATGTTAATCAATGTCCATATATTTATTCTATAAAACAAATCTGAAGCAACAATCTGAAAAATCTTAATTTTTATATTCCCCTTCACTCTTAAAGGCACTGATCATGCTATTTTTTTTTTTCAGACTTTTTCTTCAGACCACATAGGGTGAAAATAATGAATTAGCATTGATTTTTATTTTTTGGCTTTTTGTTGTAGGGTCTCACTATGCAGTTCAGGAGGGTTTAGAACTCACTATGTATTCCAGAATTGTCTCCAACTCATTGTGATCCTCCCGCCTCTGCCTCCTGAGTGTTAAAACTACAGGCATGAGCCATAACATCCAGCTGAATAGGGATTGAGTATAATATTGATTATCAAGTTAAAATATCAATTAGACTTAGAAATCTCTCTTGAATCTTTGTAAGTTCCCATTGTGAGTGATCTCAACATAACAGAATGGTAATAAATTGTGCCTAAATTTCATTGTCTCATCAAATATTAACACAGTACTTTCTATTCTAAGCAATAAATTGAATGTATAACAAATATTCAAATACTGGTTTTGCATCTATTTTTGCTCTAATTTTTCTTTAAATGTACTTTTCAAAAAAGTTTTGAGAAAACACTTATCTGTCAAATTTTTAACAATAATTTGAGTTAAAGTTACATAAAATGTTCAGACACTGAAGCAAAATGCTTAAAGTGGAAAAAACGTGTCATTTATCAAAAATTGTACTTGTCATTAATAGAACCATGGAACGCATTTTCACTACAAGAAACAAAACCGACCAAAAACTCACCAAAACAACCCACTAAACTGCTATAAGACCTTATGTCAAGTTAAAACTCTGTTGAACACAGATAATAATATAAATTTCAGTAAGAGTTTGATACACATATTGTATCTGTACTATTAAATAAAATAGGAGAAACTCAAGAAAATGGAGCATGAAATTTAAATAATTGAAAGTATTCTGTATAACTTGAGAACACAGAACTAATTTAACAGGTAAAAGCTACTTCAGAAACAAATATGTGTATGTTGTCTGTACCAGATCACCAAGATAAATATAATTACTATATATCTAAAATATATATTAATAAAGAAAAGAAAAGAAAAAACTGAGTTCTTATAACCTGGAACAGATTTTTTCTGCATTTATTTCTAATGATTATAACCTCCAAGATCTTTGAAAACCTGATGTTGATTTTAGAAATTTATCATTTAGTAAAATAATTTATAACATGAGAAAGAATATTGCTTTAGAATCTTGTAATTTTAAAGTATATAACTAAAGCTAATTTTGGTCATGTTTCTCCAACACTTGATAATTCAATACTTTGTTGTAGTAAAAAGGGTAGAATATGTTGTTTCATGTTCTTTTTCAAGAAGAGAGAATTTTTTTAATTTACAGCTTTAAGGTGCTTCCTAATGATAATCAATAGCTTAACAATCATTGTAAAGTTAAGCAGGGGAAAAAAAAAGAGATTTCACTTTGAGTTTGGCCTCAATGTGTATCCATTTACCTATACATGTCTCTAGGTCTTTATTATTTAATGCTGAGTAGTACTCCATTTTTTTTTTAAACTGTATCTTTTTTATCCAGTCTGCAGTTGATGGGCCAGTTTCCAAGCTTTAGCTATTATGAACTGTGCCACTATAAACACAGATACACATGTATTGCCATGGTATGATTCTTTTGATTTAATACCTAATGTTTTCTCTGGTGTGTGAAACTGAAAGTATAATTAAGGATCAAAATGTATAATAGATAATATGAAATAGACAACAGATAATATGAAATAGATAGGCAAGGTCCAAGGTGGAGGGGAAGTGGGAGGTATAGGAGAAAGGAATAAATATGATAAAAGGAAAAAAATAGAAACAAAGTCTTTGTAAATAAAGAGTGGTTCAGGGGTTGAAGGGAGGGTAGGCGAATGGGCAAAAAAATAAGAACCAAGGTGTATAATGTAAAGGTGCAAATAACCATTGATGAATGTCATCCTATTATACACCTAAAATGTACCAATTAACTTAATGAATAAAAAAAAAAAGAAAAAGAAGAGAGAGATTTCAGGCAGGGAACTTAGCTCAGTTGTTCTGGCGCCTACCTAGAAGCAAAATGATCAGAGTTTGACACCCGGTACTGAAAAAAAAAAAAAAAAAAAAAAAAAAAAAAAAAAAAAAAAAAAAAAAGAGAGAGAGAGAGAGAGATTTCACTGCTTTGAATGCAAAAGTGTACCTATGGTAAAATGTTTACCCAATAAAAATCAGGAGCATTGATAAATTGGTATTAAATGAACATAGTTTAATTTTAATCTGTATCATTGAATACATTTTTTTATTCACTGTCAAAAACTATTATGCCCTGATCATTTTCCATGTCAAATACCTATACATCCACATTTTCTATAGAAATGATAAAAAATAAACCCTACATTAAGAATTATACATATTTCACGTATATTTTTATATACTGGTGCATTTTTAAGACAAATAATTTCCTATATGAACAACAGATAATGAGTAATCCAAATATATTTTCTAGATGAGATATTTTAACAGACCACTTATCTGCAAAGTAATTTAGAGTAAATCTTTTGGTAGAAACATTTTTCACAGAATTTCTAGGTGATGAAATAAAATTTTTTAATTAGAAATAAAAGAATTTAGCTTTAAAATTTTTCCATGCAAACTCTAGATTTTTAAAAAAAGGTCTCAAGTACTGGGTTTAAAAAAAATATTCCATTTTTTTCTGATTTTCTCATATGGGCCATGATATGATTGGTAATATCTCCAAATATATGTTTATTTGAGGGTCTGATACTTGAACTGACACAATTCTATTGAGGTATATCATCATCTGGTACTTTAGTACTAAAGCTCATCACCTTAAGAAATATGTTAAACAAATCACACACACACACACACACACATATATATATATATATATATATATATATATATATGTCATGTATAATTAAAACACAGACGTTTTTTAAATGACTTTAAAAATACTAATACTTTTAGAGAAGAAAATTAGAAATTGTCTCTTCATTATATAGTGTGGTAAACATTCTGGCCAGCTCTTCTGTGCAACAAGTTTCACATTATATGTTTGTGAGCATCTGCAACCCCCCAGTGGAAGAACACTAAGTTATAGCTAGCTATGTGCTTGTGATGCTCTAACATTAGGTCCCTTTGTCAGTCAATTGTCAAACTCTGCCCATTCTCAATCCTAACAATATGTGTAGTAACAGTTTAAAATTGCCAGTATAAATCCCTGTACTGTTTCCTTGGACAACAAAGCAGAAAAAAAAAATAATAAAGGCTGAAACACTGAGGAATGTAGACAGAATCATCGAAGACCCTGGAGAGATATTTTTAAAATGATGCAAAAACTTTTCTTCTAGATTCTAACATGTTAAAGACAAAATGTATTGGACTACTTTGCACTGTTTATTTTGTAGGTTGAACACAACACAGAATAAAGAACATCTAAATTACTACACATGACAAATTTTGTTATATAGAGTAGGTTGAACCATTATTTTCCAGGGCATTTATTTGTCTCAATAGGAAAACTAACTTAATAAAGACTTTTTTTTTCCTAGGTACATTCTGCATGCACTTCACAATTTTTCAGTGATTAAATCACAGCTGTTATTTAAATTCTGGACAAAAGAGTAAAACAACAACCTTGTTTTCCATTTCCACAGAACTCATAGAACTAATAGAGTAACATATTTTTAAAAGTGTCAAATCAAACAGAATTACAAATCAGGGAACAGGTGACTGAAGGGGCCGTGAAAGTAAAGACTATTGGGTGAGGGAATTGATTCCATGAGATGAGTTAAAATAGCAGATTAACAGATGAAAGTTTAGCTGAGACTTTACAAAGAAAAATATGAGCCAGAAAAAAATTTGTGAGTGCATATTTGTGCAAGGGTGCAAACGCTGTGTCAAGAAGAATGTCTAGATAGATCTCAAGTAGGATTATTCTTTGTATTTAAACAACTTAGGATAGATCATCATGCTCGTGCAGTGAAGTTGGAGTGGCAAGACAGTGGGCCTATTTTTTGCATTTAAAAGTTGATTACATTTGAAGTATTTTAAATAATAAAAATATACTTAAATTTGCACCTATATTCGCCATATTCAATAATCTTCCATATTCTTGTGTAGAAACAGGTTTTTTTTTCCTCGAAACACTTTCATTTTCACTATAGCACCTCCTTTAAAAATAGCACAAAAGTTGGAATAAGTGGAAATATAGTGCTATTGAGTGTTTGTATTATATAGGAACTGGCATAATAAAATTTAAAGGAAGTAGAGCTGGGGACTTAGCCCAGTGGTGCCACTGCCTGCATTGCAAGCACAAGCTCCTAAGTTCAATTCCTGATATCAAAAAAAAAAGGAACTTGAAACCACGGATGTAGCTCAGTAGGGCGCTGCCTGCCTGGCAAGTGCAAGGTCCTGAGTTTGATCCCCAGTACATAAATAAATAAATAATAAATACAGCTTGAAGAAAGTTGATAATAAATTAAATTAAATATGGACACTATAAACTCTAAGGCAATTAGACATTTAACAGATAAATATAGTAAATAGTAAAACAGGAGATGGAATAATATTAAATACACTAAGTTAATTTGAAAGAAGATATTATAATGAGAGAAAAAACATGAGATCTTTGAAATAAACGGACAATGCAGGGACTTTAGTCTCTGTTAGCAGCTTGATTTTCCAAGGGAGACTGGAAGGTTTTGAAGGACTTTTAGCAGTACAATTTATTTTACCAAAAATAATTTTTTAAAAGAAAGAAGGAAGAAAAGGAAAATATAAAGTGAGTGTCTATAAAGAGGAAGTATTACAGATGTGGGAAACATATTATTAGGCTACAGCTCTAAGTAGACCAGGGTAAAAAGTCTCCAATAACCAATCTGATAACATAATAAATGCTCTAACAATTTTTTGCTGCTTCTGTATCTTTTTGTCAAAATTAAGTTGACTCTGATTTTTTTTAAACTGGTAGAGAAGTTCCCATGACATTTTAAGAATTCCTCATACTGATTAAAGCTCAGAACATTTACTTCCACACAACTGAAATAAAAAAATCCTTCCACACCTGTTAGGAGCCTAAGATAAAGACCTCCTCCTTAAGGAATCAGCCTTTACAAAATTAT
>NW_022900947.1:24641007-24646286 GCF_012274545.1 Fukomys damarensis | reverse complement strand
CATAAAAAATAAAGTGGTGAATTTTGATAAACTATTGTCTAAAAATGTCTTCAAATATCAATGCCATTGCACTTCTAAAATTTGCAATAGATTTAGAATCTCTTTTCAGGTTAAGACAAAATAACAAGGACTAGTTCACTTTTGTATTTTGTGCATATCAATAAGTAGAAAAAATATAAACAAAAATGGATTCAAACCTTGGATAATAGGCACCACGGAGCAGTGGTCATGAAAGAGTAAAAACAATTTCTTCATTCTCCAGCTTACTGCTTGGAGACAGTTCTGAGGCCATAGCATTTGGAGGGTTGATTCAAACAAAAAAGAAATCTCTGAGTTGAGGAAACATAGATGAGATTTTCAGGTGACAAAAGCAATCAAAGTTCACAGAGCAGTTGCTTGTGAAGGCGGAGGGGAGAAATGTGTGAGGAGACTTCTATACACCGGGAGCAGGTCCAGGTGACCTCAAAATACCCATTCCTCTTGAACTTAAGGTGAGTATTTATTAGCAGATACCAGTGAAAGAGTGCTCAAGGCAGAGAGAGACTATTGAGAAGTCACACCACAAAAAAAAGGCGATAAAATGCAGCAGGGTTCTTAAGACTTCAGTAATTTGAATTTTGAAACTTGTAGAAATCAGATAAAACATTTAAAGTCTATTCCCTCATCACCGGACAAATGGAACTAAAGACTGCGACTGCCCTGTGGGTCCAGGAATTAAATATTTGAAAAGATTATATTCTTTTGAAATAATTTAGCAGAAAAAAGCCGAGTGCATTTTAAAAACACAAAAACAAACCACCATAACAAAGCATAATTTTTTTATGTCTGCTGAGTAAAAATATTGACCAGTAATGCAAATAAGTAAAACGATGCCACACCAAAGCAGGAAATAATGAAACTGATGCAAAAATTATAAGACTAGAATCCAGGATATTAATGCTTATTATGATATTTGATATTTCAAAAAGTAGAGGAACAAAGGAGAACATTTTAATAATAGGCAAGTTATTACAGATAAAAATACAATTTTGATATTTAAAAGCATAATATTAACAACAGAAAAAAACAGTGTGGAAGAAAAATTTAACCAATATGGCAACACAGTGTGGGAATCCACACAATATAAAGAAGACAAAAACAAATTAACATAGGTTCAGAAAGCAGTGAACAAATTGAACATGTCTAACATATGCAATTGAAATCCCCAAAAGCTGAAGAGTAACAAAAATATTTGAGAAATAATAGTAAAAATAATTTTACACAAATAATACAAAACATAAATGAAGATCCATAGTGCTATATAGTACTATAATCAAATTCCTTAAAACAAGAAATAATTAGAAAAATATTAAGAGCAGTCAGTATTAACAAAACAGGATTAATAAAAAAATGACAACAGATTTCCCACTGAATATTATTTTTAAGTGCCTGATAATACTCCAATGTGTGTAAACACCACATTTTTGTTATCCATATTTCTGTTGATGGTCATACACACTGTTCCCAAGGTCTAGCTATTATCAATTGTTCTTCCATAAAGATGAACTGAGGCATTCATAAGTAAATAGATAACCTGGAGAACATATTATTAAATGAAATAACTCAGCCACACAAGTAAATATCGCCATTTCTCTTATACTCTAAAACAACTGAAAACAGGAACTCAAACAATTACATTAATACATTTGTACTTCAGCCTTATGAACAAGAGCCAAAATTAGATCAAATTTAAATGTCCCTGTAAGTAGGGAATGAAGAGACCAGGTTTACTACATCACTATAATAAATAGCTGGGATAATCAACTTACAAAGAGAAAAACTTGAATTTAGCCTACAGATTTAGAGGTTATATTCGTTATCATTTGGCCATGTTACTTTTGGATCAATGAAGAGACAGCATAAAATGAAAAGAGCATAGAGCAGAACAAAACTGCTTCTATCATGGCCATAAAATGAGGGAGAGCAAGTGAATGGGCCTAGTGACTCTTGGTCCACTTCATGAGCTTACTCTGTATAACAAAAAGAAGTCCCATGATGGCCACCTATGAAAGTTTCAACCCCAACAATACTGCTCTTAACAATACCAAACTAGGTATCAAGTCTTTACCACATAGACATTTTGAAAATACATAAGGTGCAAACTTTAGCATCCATTCCTGTGTCCGAAAGGTCTATGTCTATTTCACAGTGCAATATGCACTTAGTATATCCCTTAAAATGCCCAAAGTCTTTAGTGTTAAAATATTGCTCAAAATATGAAATTAGAAGTCCCCTCTGAGACTCAAGACAAACTCTTTAACTGTAAAGTACTATAAAATTTAAAACAAAAGTTACATCATACTCCAGCTACAATAAAACACGTGTTAGTAGGCTTTCCCATTCCTGGAAAAAAATATTTAACACCCAAAGCTTAAAGGAGAAGGCATTTATTTTACTGCATGTTTCTCAGAAGATTCAGTCCATACTTGGCTGGCTCCAAGAGAGAAATGGAATAATGGAGGAGCGTAGTAAAAGAAAGCTGTTCACACGGCAGCTGAGAAACAGATGGAAAGGAAGAGATGGATACAGGTGTACAGCTTTCCAGGCCACACCCGGAGTGACCTACTTCCAACTAAGACCCAATTCCTAGCAGCACGTTCAGCATGAATTTGTCAGCTGATGAACCCACTGATGAGGATACTACCTCCGTGACCCAGTTACTCTCTAAACACTTGAGACTTGGTTGAACTTTTTTTTTTACATACATCAAGTTTATTGGTAGACTTTAGCTGTATAATACAGTGACATTCATCATTAGGAATTTGTATCTTCACCTGATATATCTTGGTTCTTATTTTTCCCCCATTCCCTTGCCCTTTCTCCCACCCGTCCACCCCTTGTTATTTACAAAGACTTTGTTTCAGCATTTTCCTATTCTCATACTAATTCCATTCTCTTCTTTTCTGTCCCCTACTCCTCCCATTAACCCTTCCTCTTTTTCGTTTTTCTTTCACATTATCTATTATACCTTTTATTCCTCATTTACACTTTCAGTTTCTCACACTGAAGAAACTATTTGGTATTTATACATATGTGTCCTATTTTTTTCACTTGAGTATGGCCTCAGTGTGCATGCATTTAGCTATAAATGTTGCTAATTTCACATTTTTTATTGTACTCCATTTTATTAAAAAAACACATTTTCTTTATCCACTCTCCATTTAATGAGCAATTGGATTATCTTCAGGCATAACTCTTAATTCTTTTGGGAAAAACCAACAGGAAAATAGCTGGCTCAAATGGGACTTCCAATCCCAGTTTTTTGAGGTAACTCAAAATTTATTTCCACAGGGGTTGCACCAGTCTAGTCTCTCAACAGCAGTGGATAAGGGCTCCTTTTTCCCCACGAAGCTGCCAACATTTTCTTTTTATTTCATTGGCTGATTTCATGATAGCAGCCATTCTTTCTGGAGTGAGGTGGAATCTCAGGAGCATTGTTTTCCTTTGCATATCTTGGATGACCAGTGATGTTGAACATTTTAAAAAATATATTTATTTGCTATTTCTACTTTGTGATTAGAAATGTCTGAACATTTCAGACACCCATTTTTGGATTAGGTCTTTAAATTTGAGGGGTCTGATTTTTTTTTTTAAGTTCTGTATATATTCTTTATAGTAGACCATTGTCTCAGGAACAGCTCATTCGTTAAAAAAAAATTTTTTTTTCTCCTACATTGTGGCTTGTCTCTTTACTTTGTTGGTGGTTTCTCTTGCTGTTCAGGAACTATTTATTTATTTATTTATTTATTTATTTATTTATTTATTTTGGTACCAGGATTTAACTCAGGTCCTTGCACTTGCAAGGCAGGCACCAGAACCACTGAGTTCAATCCCTGTCCAGGAGCTTTTTAATAAGATGAGATCTCAGTTGTTGATTCTTTGTACTAGTTCACTTGTGAGTGAGGTTTTGTGCGTGAAATCTTTTCCTATGTCAATATCTTTAAGAGGTCCACCTAACCTCTCTTCCAGCCAATTTAGAGCTTTGTTTTAATTAGATTCTGATCTATTTCAATTTTAGTTTAGTACATGGTAGGAGACACAGGTCTAGCTTTAAATTTTAGCAAGTTGAAATCCAGTTTTTCCAGCACCATTGATTAGAGAGGCTATCTTTCCTCCAGAGAGGGTGTTTAGTTCCTTTGTCAAAAAATGAGCTGAGTATGTCTGGAGTTATTGCTGCATCATGTAATCTGTTCTGTAATATTGTTCAATATTGGGTTTCTCAGTATTTTTAGGTCCTTTGTTCAACTTTGGCAATTCATATGTATGTAGAAATCTCTCCATTTATTCTATGTTTTCCATCTTATTGGTATTTAGGTTCACAAAGTAGGTTTTGATCCTCTGGATTTCTGTTGGGTCTGTTGTAATTTCATCCTTTTAAGTCCTAATTGCATGGATTTTGGCCTTCTCTTTTTTGATAAGGTTGGCTAACAGTTTGACCGTTTTGTTTATTTTTTCAAAGAACCAATTCTTTCCTTCATTGATTTTTTTGGTATAGTTATCTTACTTTGCATTGCATTTATTTCTGCTCTGATCTTTATAATTTCCTCCCTTGCATGAGTTTTGGGTTTGTCCTGCTCTTCTTTTTCTAGGTATTTGAAGTTCAATATTAGGTTGATTTTCTGAGCCTACTCAGTTTTCCTAATATGAGTGTTCAATGCTATGAAATTCCCTTGTAACACTGTTTTCACTGTGTCCCATAGATTTTTGACATGTTGTACTGGCATTGTCATTTAACTGTAGAAGCTCTGATTGTTTAAAAAAATATTCTGTGACCCATTGGTTATTCAGAAGTGTGTTGTTCAATTTCCATGTCTTCATGAAATTCTTGTAGTTTCTTTTGCTATTGATCTCTAATTTCATCAAACTATGGTCTGATAATATACAAGGGATAACTTTGATTTCTTTGTACTTACTTAAACAATTTCTATGAATGAGTATGTGATCTGTTTTGGAGAACAACCCATGTGCAGCCAAAAAAATGTGTATTTTTATTATGTAAGGTGCAACACTCTGTAGAAATTTGTTAAATGCATTTGTTCAAGAGTTTGATTTGAGTTCTAATATTTGTGATTTATTTTTTAGTTGATCTCTCTATTTGAAGCAGTGGAGTACTGAGATCCCCCAATACTGTTCTATTAGTGCTTATGTGATTTTTCATGTTTGTTAATATGTGTTTTATATAGCTGGTGCACTGATATTTGGTGGATATATATTTATGTATATATATATATATATATATA
>NW_022900947.1:24592158-24640957 GCF_012274545.1 Fukomys damarensis | reverse complement strand
GTGCGCTGATTTGGTGTATATATATATATATATATATATATATATATATATATACATATATACACATTATATTGGTATGTGATTTGTTTATTTTTCTAACTACTTTTAGTATTTTGTTCTTTTTAGTTTTTGGAATCTTATACGCTTAGGAGTACATCTTTTTTTGTCATGGCTAGTTGGAGTCCTATATGTCTCACTTTTCTCTATGTCACATTCTTTTCCCCTGGTTGGGAAGTTTTCTGCCACTAATTCTGTGAATAGTTTTTTTTTTAATGTCTTTTGTACTATCTACTGTTTCTTTATTGACTCCAAGCAGTTTTATGTTATTCTTTGCATTGTCTAGCAGCTGCTGGATTGATTTCTTGTGGTCCCTTGCAATTTTTAAGAAATTTTTCTTTTCATGGTCACTATTCACAATCCTATCTTCTACCTCTGTCATTCTGTCCTCACATTAGCTCATTTTATTACATAAACTTTAAGTGGAGTTTTTAATCAAATGCATAACAGTTTGAATCTGTTTTATGGATTCCATTTGTTTTCAATGCTGGAATTTCATCATGTTCCTGAGCTCCTCTAATTTTCTTGTGTCTGCTGTGGAGTTATTAATCATGTCTTTCACTATGGACACTATCTCTGTTATCTGAGAAATTATTTGTGATTTTATTTTTTTCAGATCCTCTTTTGTTGCCAATTCAGGGATTCCAGTTTGGAGTCTAGGCAGTCAGGGAGTCCAATTTCAGATTGTTCCATCTCATTGCCCTTGGGGTTGGTGTTGGTGATATGGAAGTCTGGTTTTGAGTCTTTTTTAGATGTCTTCTCATTTCAACTGCTATATTCTGCTGTGCCCTTTTGACACTTCAAAGTCACTCCCAGTAGGCTTCAATTCTCAACAAGTCTCAGAGAGGCCCTCCCTCTACTGTTCACCATAGCTCCAATTCCTGGGCTCAAAACTATGGTCTCCCGGGTCCCAGATTTTTGCTGTGGTCTGTGCACACTTATTGATGATATCTGGGCAGGGTTCTTGCTGGGCCATCCATACCTGGGGAGCTATTGTTGGGTGGACTACATGCTGTGGTCTGTGCATCCATGCTGCTGATATCCTGGTAGGCTTCTGTCTTGGGTCTGTGTGCACATATTAATGGTATCTTTGTGGTCTTCTACCTAGAGCCTGAGTGCCCGAGCAGCTGTTGCCAGCAAAGATCTTTCGTTGGGCCCTGTGAACCCAGGCTGCTGATGTCTGGACAGGCCTGCAGCTGGTACCTACATGCCTACATAGCTGCTGTCCAGCTGGGGACTCTGCACCTGTACCACTGAGGGACATTTAAGAGCTAAACTGTAGAGCTAAACTGTCCCTGAACCCCTAAAGCCTCATGTCTACTTCATTATGCACAAAGCATTAATAAACCTGTAGGAATTACCAACTTCTTAATAGTTCTAGCCCTGCTGATAAGTCCAAGTTCAATGTTCTTCTGAAACTCAAGGTAAACTCTGAGATGAAGAACCTTTGTAAGAATCAGAAAGTAACTTAAACATTTCTAGCATACAATGGCACAGGATAAATATTTTCATTTCAAATTACAGAAAGAGGGAGGAAACAAATAAACTGTACCAAAGAAAGAAAGAAAAAAAAAAGAAACCAACATTAAATCTTGTAGTTCCATGTCAAGAACCCTATGGTAGATTTTAGTAAGATGGGAGAGCTGAAGGAAGCCACATCACTCTTGTCTTGCTAGTTGGAGCTCACATGTCTTCTCTCTTGGGTTGGTTCTCTTTTCTGCCTCACATGGCATTCCTTATCAGAACATCCATGTTCCTGGAATTTTCGAGTTTCTTGGTTCCCCCACTGTGCATTTGGCTTTACTCTCACAAATGCAAGCTTAACTATTTCAGGAGTGCATTGCCACCAAGATTTTAAATCTTGGTGGAAGCCTTCATGACCCTACAACTCTTATAATTTGCACACTTGCAAACCTTGCACCATGTGGATGATGCCAAGGTCTACCAACAGCTTGAGCAGTAGTGTGAGTCCCTTGGGACATGTCTGCAATATACTCTCAGTTCCTGAATAGCCGACCTCACAGAAGCAGTTCCCTAGGTAAGCCTTTATGAGCAGGATATCCTAAGGTTCTTGTCTCAAAGCAAATTCTATTTAGAGTATATACTTTTATATCTTTGACTTTGGAAATAGTGGCATCTGACCAATCCTTAAAATGACTTCCAGCAACCTTTCCTACTGTTCTGGAGCAAAGTACATTACTTAATTTTGTTTCTAATCTTTTCAATAACAAGGTTCTTCTTGGCCCAAACTTAGCAAGTGCTTCCTTTCTGATGAAATTGCAAACTTTCCATGTACTCGACACCAGATTCTCACTATAGATCTAGCTAAAGGCATACAGAAGAACCCGTAACACAACATGAAAGTTGTGGTGCTTTGGAATTTCCTCCACCAATGACTAATACACCAGTTTTTAAATTCAGCCTTACACAGACTCTTAGAACAGGTACAAAATATAGATGGATGATTTGTCAAAATAAAGCCTACCTGGCTTCTACTCCAATTTCCAATATAGTCCACATTCCTATCTGAAAGCTCTTCAGACAAACATTAATATTCACATTCCTATAATCATTCTGGTTTTATCCTACTACATGCTGCCTGATGTCTCAAGCATTCCTTTTCAATTTCAAAGGAAGCCTCTGTGACCTCAAATTTATTACATTCTCTATGCCTAAAAAGTCACATCATATGGACAGTACCATTGTCAGCCACTGGCATGATCTTTATCCAGGCCCACTAATGCATGGTTGCAGTGGGCTCTGAATGCTTTTTCACCTACACATTATACATATGGTGATTTCTTAAGTACTTCTGGGTAAATGGGACACAACAGAGCTGTATTCTTCGAAGGATCTACTCTGGAAAGTCTTTGAACCAAATTAGCATTTCTACATTTCTGTGTATTTAATTACTCTGCTCTTAGCAATTCCTGAAATGCAATCAAGAACCTTTTTTCCACTATCCTGGTACATTGGGCTTCTCCTTCTTCTTCTTCTTCATCTTTTTTTTTTTTTGTATCAGGTATCAAACTCAGGACCTCACACTTGTGAGGCAGACAGCTGAACCACTGAGCTACATCTCCAGCTGTCAGTTTCTTTTTAATTCTAATAATCTTAGTACCTCTCTTGGCAGCATCATTACACAAAATGAAATTTTCAAAAGTGCCTACTCTTCTTTTGTTCTCAATTGTCATAATACAACCCAGCAAGATCTATGCTACTACCAGAATAGTGTGAGATCTTGGAATTTTCTCTACCAGATAAGCCAGTTCATGCTTTTATACTCAACCTTAAAAGATTAATAAAAAAATTCCTTGTTACAGAATAACATAGACAGTTTCTATTCCAGTGTCCAATAAAATCCTCATTCCCAATTTAATAACATCATCAGAACAGTCTGCACTCTCTGAATATACATAACCTTACTGATCTAAGCCCTCATCGAAACCACCCGCTAAGTTCTGTTTACAACCTTCTAGGCTTTCTCTCTCTTATTTTCCAAACTTTATAAATTCCTCCTGGAAAACCAATTACAGAAGCTCCTCCATCTCATCTCAGGTATAGCAATAATCCATCCACTTCTTAGTACCAGTTTCCTCTGTTAGTCAGTTTTCCATTATGATAACAATTATCTGAGATAGTAAACTTACATAAATTTTCTTGGCTTATGATTTTAGAGACTTTCAGTCTATGATCAATTAGCCTTATTCGTTTGAGCCTTATGATGAGATGATGTATTGTGCTGATGTACCGTGAGGAGAGGGCACAATGGAGAAAACTATATCTTTCATGGCTAGGGAACCAAAGAGTAAAGGGGAAGGAAAAGGGACCAGGGTCCCACAGTCTCCTTTAAGGTCACTATCTCAGTCATGCCCTGGTCTTCAAACAGAAGCTACCCCTTACACAATTTAATACTTCCTAATAATACCAGATTATATACCAAGCTTTTAACACATGCACCTTTAAATTCCCAAAGTATAGCATGTGATACAAACAGCAAACCTTAATAGTAAGAATGTATTCAGTATTAGCATACTATAATATGGATGAGCCTCCAAAACACCATACCAAGAGAACAAAATATACTCTCAGTATGTACTTTATTATTACATTTACATGAAACATTCAGAACAGTTGATGGTATAAAGACAACAGATTTATGGTACCTGGTGCTAAATAGTGATGCTGGTGAATGGTAAGTAATTACTTAGCAATAAGTTATTTTTCCATTGGGGTGAAAAAATACTTTGGACCTACAGGTGTTAGTTGTACAATTGTGAATGTACTCCATGCTATTGAATTATTCAATTTAAAAGCTAATTATCTGTTATACAAATTCTATTTTATTAAAATACTTCAAAGTCTTACTGAGAGTGTTTGTAACATTGAGATAAATGATATAAATAAAAGAACAGAGGGATATGTTGTAACACATCTCAGTTTTTGACAAATTGCTTAGAATAAACTCATTAGACTAATTTATTCAAGTGGTTTTATTTTTTTTTTGAGTTTTTTCATTTTTAAGAAAATTGATTACACTATACTATATCTAGAAAGTGAAGGAATAATCCTACTATTCAACTTTCACTGAAGTAAAGAAATTTATGGACTGCATGGAAACTTTCAGTAAATTATTCACAGTTCTATAGTGGTAACTTGATTGTATAGTAAGACAAACAAAGTAGAAAAACAAACAAACACTTAAAGTAACAGTGTCATTTTTTGTTTGGTACCAAATAGAAAATCAAATCCCCAGTAAAATAACAAGTAAGAAATAGAAATATATAAATGTTTATATTTAAATTTAATATATTCTAATTTATATTTATACTTTAAACCATATTATTTAAATTCAATATATTCCACAGATTAATAAATATTTGAATTTTGAGCTTATATAAGTAAAGCCAGCCTCTTATTTGTATAACTTTAATTTTTTGGCAGAAATATCAAATTTAGATCCCATTGTATGATACTAAATGAAATGCTGCAAACATTGAAAACAAAAACAAACAAATATATATATATATAGATATATAGATATATCTATATATATGTTTTCTTAGTCTAGCCATTGAGAAGAGGCAAATATAAGCTGATCAGGGCTGGCAGTTTTGATGTCTGGTTTTCAAGGCTGATTAGTTTTCATCTAGGTCTTATTTTCAGCAAAAGATCCCTATATATAGTGCTGAGAATAAAATAAAGAGCCTGAGAAGCAGACTAAGGAGTGAGAGCCAGAATGTAAGAAAACCAATGATAATATTCTAGGTCTGCCATAGTAGTCACAAGACAAGTCTCTCAGTAAAAATAAAATACAGTAATTAAAAATTTCTACTTGGTTATTAGAAATATACTAGTGACCCCTGACAGCAGAGTTTCAGTAGTGTGGAACAGAAGGTGGCCAGATTGTATGGATAAGATGAAAGAATAAGAAAATAAAGGGAATAGAAAAAAATCTACAGAAATTGGTTCAAATACATTCAAAGGTTGGCTAAAAAAAATGCAGAAGAGACAGTATGCAAAGTGTAGACAATACAATTTGAAGAAAACACTTTTGTTAACCATATCTTTGTTGACTGTTTGCTATTGCTTTTTAATGAAATTTGCCTCAACTTTTGTACCAGTTTAGAAGATCTAGTAGACATAAAGATATCAAAAATAAATAAAGAGAAGAGATAAGAGATAGAGATATTGATGATCATGCCTAAATTAAGAAAAAATATATTCAAGCAGCTGGAAAGAGTTTCCATCAGAATTATTAATTGATTTTAGCATTATTTGCATGAGTAAAATAATTAAAGTACATTGGTAATTAAAGTATAAATATTGTTAAGATATAATGTGCCATATTTGAGAAGCTAACTCTGTAAAAAGCAAATATTTTATTTTCTAAAACAGCAGCAACATTAAATTCAAATTTCAGAAATTCTCTAAGAAAATGTTACTGTTAATCAACACTGTTTATTCACAAATGCCCATGAGTAGGACATGAGATTTATTTATATTGTTAGTGGTTTATTAGAAAAAGCAAAGTGATTAGAAGTTAGATTTTTCAAACAAAACCTATTTGTTTTTCCTTTTACTTGGAATTTACTATCCTTAAAGGCTTGAATTAGTAATAAAATATTTCTAATTCTGATGAGCTTACAGAGGGTATTTGAATATAATAATACAAGTAACCACCTTTGTTTTTGTATTTACAGGTCATTCATTTGAATCATAGACTTGAGGATCCACTAACCGAGTCCATGTTTTTATTTTACACTTTATAAACCTTAAAAAAATTGAATGGAACATGTATAAAATGCTAACATTATGTTGCTCCCAGAATCACATCAGAGACCGATGAAGGGACTAAGAAGGTTCTTATCAGTGTTACTAACTCACAGCCGTGATTCTTAGCCAGTAGTAAAGACAAATGAAGCTGATGAAATATTTTGTCTGTTCAATGCTATTTTTTCAGTGATTACAAAAAGAAGGAAAAGGTTCATGTTAAAATAGAGAGCTGTTTTAGTAGATATTTTACCATTTAGTACTAAGTACATGAGAGAGAGAATTTTAATTAAATGTCCCTATTCTCATTAGATTAACAGTGTTTTAAGGTTATGTAAAAACAGATATTTACAAGAAAAATATCATTTTTTATTAGCAGACTGATCTTTCATGGGAATCTAAGAGGACTAGAAACATAGATTCTTATTTTCTCTATTAATTGCAACACTTTTTTAATTGTATTCTCTTTTCCTCTCTTCATCCTCCCATGTTTCTTCTATGTGCTCTCTTTGCAACCTTTGGCAGCTTAGTTCCACTTTTGGTGTTTGTGTAATTTGATGTGTGAATGGGATAATAATTTAACTTTATAGGGCTCTTTTCAGCAACATACACACTTTGAAAAGCATTAAGGACACACCCAGAACGTTTATTTAGTAGCAAACAAAGAGTCATGTGAATTCATTCCTAAAATAGATATTTGTTTATGATCTTTACTATTATAGTAGGTTGTGTTGTGATACTCCACGTGGTATGTCCACCAAGAACTTATAAGCATTATTTATTTAAAAAGAGTTTTTGAAAATGCAATGAAGCCAAAATAATTAGCTAAGACCCTGGATTCAGGATGAACACTGAAATCAATGAAAGCTATTACAGGAGAGAATAAGGATATCTGAGACTCAGAAACGGGACCAGGCAATGTGAAATGGAGGCAGAGACTAAACTCAGTTCCACTAAATTTAGTTGAGGGTACAGAGGGAGCCATAAGAAGCTGGGAGAGGTAAGGAAGGATTCCTTCCTAGAGACTTTGCAGGGATGATGGTCCTTTTAACACATTGCTTTCATATTTCTAATCTCCTGTGGCACAGTATGTGTATAAATCTTGCTCTAAGACACAAATCTATGGTATGGTTTACTAATTCTAGGAAACTAAAGCATAGTCATTCATTTTGAAGTCTTTGAAAGACTATGATTGAATATATGTTAAATAATAAGAAAAATGTTGACAAAAATTTAGATTGATTTACAGCAAAGCATTAGTTTTGAAATGATTTTATACATTAATATAAAATGATTTGATGAATATGAGAAAATCACATATTTGTACATACTGAATGGATTTTACTGGAAAAACTTAAATTATGTGAATTCTAGACTGGGCCAAAATTATTAAAGGAAATTAGAAAAGATGTGAAGGATGAGTACATGGAAGGGCTCTTGTGGTACATGAAGACCTGTTTCCAATGTAGTTACCTATTCTTTATGGGGTGATTTAATCAAACGTTAAGTATTGAGAAACTGCGTTCTTGGTCCATGGTTGTTTATGACTTAAATTCTTTTGATAGTGATATGGAATGAGAAAGCCCACTCTAATTTTAGAGTGGAAAGTTTCACACAGCACTTACTGGATTGTCATCATTTTATCAGTGAGTTAAGCCTGTGGAACAGAGATACCCCTTAAAAGAGATATATGCTTTGAAAACTTTTTTTTTCAGCTTTAATTGAGTTTATTGGTACATTTTAGGGATACAGTACAGTTACACTCATTGTTGGGATCTTGTACCTCTACATACCAAGTCTTGATTCTCATTTTTTCCCCTTACCCCTGCCCTCCCTTCACTCGGACTTCTTCTTTTATTATTTTTTTCTTTTTTGGGGGGGTTCTCTTTATGTTCTTTTCTTCAGTCATTTTACCTCACTCATGGCTCTGTACCTTCAAGGGAAGACAAGTGCCTGTCATTGTTAAGGGGATATATTCTTGTCCTTATTCCTGCACTCTCGCTATCCCCCCTGAAGTTAATAGCTTTGTAAAGATAGTAAGGTAATTCTACATCCTCTGGATTCACTTAAAACCTGCTCCAGTTCTTTCACTTATCTAATCCTCTCATCCTAACTCAGTCTAATCCCCCATCCTAAATGGTAAAGATGCTATATTGCAAAGTTATTTTTATTGCAGACACAGACCAATAAAAATGAGCCCTACATATTTAGGCAAAAAAACAACCATCCACTCATCATTTCATTTAAATACTCTCAAGTATATTTTCATGCTTTCAATTAGTAGCCAAAAATGCCTTCTGAATAAATATAATCCACTTTACAGTCATCAAATTGGTAATTTGAGATTTAAAATTTTGTGCTTATACATGTATATCATCCACATAAAGGTTCAAATCATATAGAATTATGACTTACATACATCCTCTTGAATTCAGTGAAAACTGTTGTGTACAACTGTGTTTGGAACATGAGCAACGTCTTATAGTTTATTGTCTAACCAAGTGAAAAACTTCTTTTGCACACATATGCACACACACACACACACACACACACACGGGTATTTTGAGTTTTAGCAATGGCCCTACATTTTGACTGTGAAATGTTCATCTGTTTGCTGTAGATAGAGATTACAGTAGGCACAGCCAGGGCAGTAACAGGTCTGGACACCCTGGCTTGCAGCCCAACTTGATATTGCAACACTCTAAATCTGCCTGTCAGGATATGGGACACAAAGGTAACAACTGCCAGTAAGATTAAATTGCTTAAAGTAAATTGGACAAATTTTGATAGCCTTTTTCCCACCCTGGCTCAGGGCCACATCAGCAAGGGCAATGATGTTAAGTTTGGGATTGAACTTGTGACTGAACGAAACTAATTTAGTAGATGCTTCCAGCAATTGTGTTAGGCTGATTAAAGCAGCTCCATGGTCAACTCAAATTGTTTTATATATTGGGGTTTTGTTGTCACCAAAAGAGCTGTAGTTTACTGGTAAACAGGGACAAGGGTTCAAGCAGCAGTGCTTTACTGTAAGAGTCGAGCAAAGTACTAGGTACATAAAAGTGCTCCGTTTATATTGTTTGACTGATTGTTTAGTTCAAACAATACATTTGTTTAATTTCAAAGACAGAATGATTTAAATTTTGTAGATATGCTTCCTTAATTTACAGTCATATAGCAATCTGGTATTTGTCTTATCAGTTAAGGTTTCTAAAACCCTTAAAAGCATACACTATAACAGGACATATAACTTCAGTAATCACACTGTTATTTAGGAACCTGTTCTTGTTGTGGTGAAATTTCTTCTGTGATGAAGTAGAGTAGAATTAAAAATTCCTTGGTCTTCTCTGCTAGCCCACCACACTGAGATGTGTCATGGAATATGGAGCGAGTCATCAGTGATTAATTAAAATGGTAACTATAATGTCATATATCTACATATTCACTGATTTCCACAAAAAGTAACAAAAATGGCTAAAATATATAAATATATTTCATTAGTTTAATTCAAGTTATAGGGGAGAGGAGATAACATACTTTAATATTTTCCATGAATTCCCATGCTTTTCTTTCCATCAGTCTATGTAATGAAAAATTGAGTCTAGAACCCCTAATTGTAACAAGTTCATGGAAACATACACATACAAACCCACACATGCTCATTCACAGAAGAACACACCAAAGCAAAATATACATAGCATTTTTAATTAATAAAACCAAAACCCAACACTAAGAATCAAGCCATGTTATAAGAAAAAAATGTAAAAGTAGATATGTTAATTTCAACATCAAGTCAGTCTTTCCATACATTGGGAAAACATTCATAAAAGTGTAGAAATGTCAAATGAATTTACTTGTGAAATTGGTGCTGTTATAAGGTGTATTAATGAAGTATGGTAAAAGATTTTCAAGTCATCACTACATTTTTTCTCTTGTGTTTGTTTTTCCTTTTAAATAGACAATTCCTAGAACTAGCTTCTGTATTTTATGAACAAAAGAATACGCAGGCAGAAGTCTCATAGAATTTAAACTCCCTAGAATTTACCTTTGGTTTTCATCATTGTCATTCAGAACATTCTCTGTTGACTTGCATTAAACATTTTCAAGTCTGAAAACATTATTTTTTAAAGTAACTTTGAGGCTTTTACCTCAATGCAGAGTGCCTAGTATAAGTCATTATTTGGTACCTCTCTCTTATAGTTCAAACATTTCCATTTCAATTGTTTCCCTTAACTTCTATTTGTCAGAATTTCAAAATTTGGTCTGAAGTTTTTTTCTTAGGACCACAGAAAGATCCTTTACTCAAGAAAGGGCAGGTGTAAAAATACCCTCTAGTTCCCATAAGGAACAGTCTAGTATTATTCCCTTTTGATGTTTTAGATACCACACATTCTTTTTTTTGTTTTGTTTTCAATCCTGAATGGGGATAATGGTGATGTGTTTTGCACGATTTCTATTTCTCCATAAGACAAGTACTCTTGACCCCCATTCGGTGATGCCCTTCATAGCATGCCCTTTAGCTTAGTGAAGGCTGCTGTAACAAAGTAACATAGAAGGGGCAGCACATTAATCTGTCATATTTGTGACGTTGCCACTAAAGCAATCAAGACACCAGTGTGGAGTAATTCTGTTGTGATCCCTCTACTAGCATCGATTGCTGCAATCTCTTTGTGCTCATTCATGGTAAAAAGAGGAAAAGAGAGCATTCTGGGATCCTTTGTTCTAAAGGTATTAATGCAGATCCCAAGGGTTTGATTCTCATGACCTAACTGCTTCCCCCAAATCCCTGCCTCCTAATATCACCTCTATGGGGTTTAGAATTTTACAATGAATTTGAAGGTAAAATACTTCCTTTCTACTGTTAGCAGTTACTGGCCATCTAACTAGTAAAGTTGTGTCAACTTGCTTTTGCTGGCTGCATCTCAAAACCTACAAAAACAAAAACTAAATTGTACACTCAGAATCATTTTATTTAATAGAAACTAAAACATTGAAGTTGTTAATGAGAGTTTTTATATATATAAAATAAGATTTTTATTGTGTGCTTATAATGTGCTAGAAATTTAACCCTAAATGCATCCACTGGATAGGTAGTGTTTACAACTTATAGAAAAAAAGACGTTTCTATTTGATGAATTAATAGTAGTAAAATCAAAATTTGAACACTGTTCAATTCTGAAATCAATATAATTAGTAATCATGTTTAATTATTTCCCTATACTATAGAGTCCTCCTTTGATATATTCAAAAAATTGCTATCAGGACATTCACAAAATATCAAAATTAGTGGATGCTCCAGAGTGTCATATAAAATGGAAAACATTTTTCATATAATCCATGTACATTTTCCATCTAAATAATGACTGGATTGCTTATATTACACAATAAGATGTAAATTTCATATTATAGTTGTTACACTGCATTATTAAAGTAATATTTGATGTAATTTAAATAGTTTTCAATTCTGTCATGTCTTGGACTGAAATAAAATTCAGTATCTAACCAATTTCAAATCAATTAATAATTGATATTACAAAATTTATCTTTATACAGTATCAATAAATTTCAACAAATATAAGAAAGTTTAGCAAGAGAATGGAAAGTAAGCCCAAAGCATAGTAATTAATTTCAATTTATCTTATAAGTAATTAACTTAAAACATAATAAAAATAAAACACTTATAAAAGGAATAAAATACATAAAGCACCAAATAATAAATCTAGCAGAAATAGCACAGGTCTGTATATATCATGTTATAGATCTTTACTAAAAGACAATAAAAATGTAAATAAATGTATAAATATCTAGCATTCATAGTTAACTTCAGAAAAAATATAATTTTAGTAAATGTTATTTATAGAGTAAATAGATTTCCAATCAAAATAGCATCAGTCTGCTATTATTTTTGTTATTGTTTGGAAAAGTGTGAAATACAAATATGAAAAATTTGAACTGTTAATTCTAGCCAAGATATCCAAAAGAAGAAAAATAAAACCGGAAAAACTGTCCTAACATATGTAAAATTTTATTAAAGGTTTAGTAACAGAGATAAGATGTTTCCGGGATAGCAAAGGAGTGCAATAGAATAAACAGAGTCCAGGGCTGGAGATTTAGCTCAGCGATTCCGCCGCCTGCCTTGCAAGTGCAAGGACCAGAGTTCAATAACCGGTACCAGAGGAAATAAAATAAAATAAACAGAGTCCAGAAATGGTTCCACAAATATTTGGAACTTTGATATATAACATAAATATCCTTGAATATTACTAGCAGTTATGATTCTTCAAGAACTGAAGCTGAAAACATCATTTATGTAATTATCCAATTAGTTTGCATGGCAAACAGAATCACTGAGTAACCTTCAACAGTATCCTGCCCCCTAACATCTATGTCCTTTTCATCTCATCCTCATGAGTGATTTGATTTCTAGCAAAGACAATATGGCAAACTTAAGGGAATGTTATTTTTACTAGTAAGGTGTAGGATATACTAAAATGATTGGATGTTACTCCCTTAAACAGGTTACCTTGTCAGGCAAGGTGAAGAGCTTGCCCATACATAGTTAATTTCCCAGTGAGTCATTATTTTCAATACATTTGATTTTCACAAAGTGTGTGTGTGTGCACATGTGTATTTGTGTGTAGGTAGTAGAGAAGAAAGGAGACGGGAGAAGACAAAAGGGATGTGTTGAGATTAAGCTTCACTGTGCTCACAGTACTGACCTAGTCGCTGCCAAGGTATTAGTAAGTCACACTTAAGTCACACTTCGGGGTTGGTCTGGGTGTCTAGTGGAAGCGCGACCGTGGGTGTCACCTGGGGACTATTCTGTCCCGTTCCTCTCAATCACAGCTCCCTGCTCTGCTGCCTGGCCTCTATGGACCAAGCGTCTTTGGTCTGTCATGGCCTTCTGCCATAATGTTTATACCTCAGAGTCTCAGATATTGGCCAAATCTCTTGACAGTGAGGCAAACTCATATTCTCCTCCTTTAAATTGTGAGTATGGAGAATTATGGGTCAAAAAAAGAAAGCTGAGTATTAAAGAAGGAAAGGGCAGCACAAAAAAGTCTTTGAGCACTCTAAATCTCAAGAGCAGATTTTGACCAACACAAAAAGATGGCATTCACTTAGGTGACATTTGCAGCATTGTAAATAGAACTGGTTATATTCAAGTACACATATTGGTTTTATTTTACTGAAATTTGCCTGGACAGAAGCTCAGAGAAGTAAACAAAAAAAAGTTGAGGTCTTCTGGGGCTGAACAGATAATGGGAAAAATGTTTATGTTTTAAACAATTGAGGGATGCAGACTGACATAGGTCACAGAAGAGTGTATAAATACTTTAAAAGTAGTATCTCCAGTATTAACTCAGAAAATTTCAACTTCACTTTCAGGTTTGTTAACCTTGTTATGACAATAACCTCATTGTTCTCTAGATTCTTTTGGGTGTTTTTGCTCAAAATAATTTTCTTAGAAGAGACATTGACTGAACATAACTTTACTGATTCTGAATCAGCAAGCTGAAGACAGGGTTATTTACAGACTTTGAGGAAACTGTTAGCTGATGTCAGTCTCTAGTGAGATTTTATTGTTTTCCAACCTACATGGACCTTTATATTTATTTTCTTTCTATTTACATTATGATACAATTATGCTAAATCCTTACAATAAAAGATCTGCTATGAAACTTTATACAAATTTATTATTTTCAAAGCACATAAGTTTTTACAGTACATACAATGGCATATATATTTGTAGGATCCAGGGCTAAAAAAGGAGGAAGTTTGTAATATTACTTAAAGTTACAAACAGATAAATCAGTCAGTCAGGACCAACTGAGAGGATGTAGTAGTTTAAGGTTTGTTAAGGGAGTGACAGCTGGGGAAATCATTCCTGTAGGTGAAAGACTTGTCCTAGTGTTTGAAGGGTTGGCTACATTGAGGACTCCTGCCAAGTGCAAGATCTGAACATTGTCAAATGTGCAGAGTTCTGAAATATGTTTTCAAAGAATATTTGAAATATGGTTCAGAAAGGAACTCAGAACTCAGAACAAATGTGCATGACACTTATGGGTCAGTCTGAATGAGAACAAAAATAAATCAGACTCCTACAAATTACACAGTTTTCAGGCCTCAAATTCATATAAAAAAGATAAATTAATTAGGCATGCCTGTAGTTTGGAAAATGTAAAAGAGTGATGGGTAACAGGAGGCCATGAGAAATCTGTGCCTTTTTTTTAATAGAATTTTGATATTGAAATCTTACATGAATAAGAAATTGGAAGTACAATCACATCAATGAAAAAATTGTCATGCATTTGACATTTAAGCCAAACAAATTTGTAGGGCAGATTTCAAAAATGTGTGAAGTTATAGCAATTTAAAAACACATTTACCCTACTTCTAGGAATGCAAAACATACAGTCATAGGTTATTTTCAATACAAGAAAACTTAAATTGGTTTGTTTTAATTTCTTAAATCTACTAAGACAAAGGACTAGCTTGCATTTTTATTTACAGCACACTTTATACTCCTATGTAGTCTATCCCAAATCCCCGAAAAATGAAACTGTCCAAACCAAACATTCGGCAAAATCGTGATTTAACAACTCGTTCTGAAGCTAAAATGAAGTGAAGCCTGAAACAATAAAAGCATTGTAACCCATGGAATAAAGGAACTTTACAAGCCCAATAATGTCTAAGTGCATTTTCTGAAAAGAAGAAAAATAAAAATATGAGTATATACACAATAGTGATTTTTTTTCAGCCCAATACAAATGGCAGCAAACTGCTACTTGAAGATGAAACAGTTAAGCCATTTCTTTTTTTAAAGAATGTTGCTCTAGAGCCAATTGTATCTTGACAGTATCATTTTCAAGCCCTCCCTTGTCCATTTCCACTGTTGCTCATAAGTATGCTGATAAAATTCCTGGTTGTCATTATCGTAACCATAATTACCAGAATAGTCACCACCTTGCTGAAGGGGCTGCTGAGCGATGGTTTGGGAGCACCTGTTCTGTTGGTTGTTGGTCTGATGACGCTCGGAACCGGGTTGGTTGTACCATCTGCCTTTCTCTGGCCTCCTACACTGCCCCCACGATTGCCCCGAGCTCCACCTGAGCCGCGGCCCCTCTGCTGTTGTGCAGGATCCCCTCTGCCACCCTCGTGCCTCTCAGCATTCCCAAAGGTGCCCCCCTCTGTGAATAGCCAGCTCTATCTTTGGGAGGTGGTGATCCCCGCCCCCTTGGTGATGGTGGAGAACCTCGCCCTCACCTTCCTCTTACTGCATAGCCATCATGACAGCCATAGTAGGGATCTTCATAGTCTCCACGATAGTCATGATAATCATGACCATGGTGATCATCAGCAATCTTCATAGGCATAGTCATCTGGAGGGAAGCCTTATTATCTCTACTTCCACCACAATTTCAACCTCTAATTGGAGGTGGCATGCAGGGAGGAGGGTGGTAGTAATTATCTTCCCAGGGAGTACTTCTGGAAACCTGTCTAGCAGCTGGGCCCTCTTTCCTTTTCTTGTCTGGTGGCTTAGCTAAGATTATTTCAACTTATTTCCCTTCTGTTTCTTTCCCATTCATTCCATCCATAGCCTTAACAGAATCTCCTCTGTCTTCAAAATGAACAAATGCATAATCTTTCAGCTTTTTTGTCTTTCAAGTTTTCGAAATTCAGAAAATGACTTTTCTGACATTTCTCCTGTAACTGTAGAAGCCAAGTTGCTCACAGATAAAATTTTCACCTGTGACTTTACTGAACTCTTCCAGGATGTTTTCTTTAGTCTTATTTTTCGGGATGAATCCAACAAAAAGTCTGTTGTTTGCCGCAGAAATACACACTCCAAGGTGTCTAGTAGTGTGAATTTCATAGCTGCCATACACTTTAACAGCTTCCTGTGCAGCTTCCTTTCCACAGAAGGTGATACACGCATACACTCAGATCCGACCAGACAGTGGATCCATCATAAGACGTAGATCCCAAATTGGACCGGCCTGCTCAAAAAGGGGCACCAACTCATCCTCGTATAAATCTCGGTATTTTACCTACGAAGACCTCTGTTCCAGTTCCAGGCTGCACGCCTGAGTACACACTGTATGGTGGAGGATACCATACTTCCTTTGTCCTGTGGTTGCATCTAGAGAATGACCAGTCATCTCAAGCAAGGCCTTGACCTTTGCTCCTTCAGGTCCCTTTGTGGATTCTTGCACTATGCTGCCCTGCTTTTCTCTTTGCCTGTGGGTCTTCATCACTCCACATACCAATGCACTTGTGTTCTAAACATGTGATGAGTCACTTTCCTTGAACTGTTGCAGTACAGACAGAGCTCCTACTTCATTAAATTCCCCAAAGCATCAATTGCTCTTTCATCAAGATCGACATAAGCTACCAGTCCAGGGCAGTGCTGGGGCTAGTATGTAGGCCAGCGAGAACTGACGCATCTGTGCTTTTAACTTGAGATATTATTTGGCAAGTGACAAGTGGAAGGGAGGGAGGAGGAGAAGGAGGAAAGACAGTGTATGCAATGCGATATCTATCACACAATCTAGGCAAACTCACGAATTGCTAAGTGTAAACAAGATTGTGATATTCACATATGTTAATCAAATTATATTAAAGTAAATTCTGGAGCAGGAGATTTAGCTCAGCGGTTTCTCCTCCTGCCTCACAAGAGCAACATCCCAAGTTTGGTCCCCGGTACCAAAATATATAAATAAATAAAAAATAAAGTAAATCATAAAAGTATTTCTGCAGTGTTATATAAAATCAGGAGTTGTTTGAAAGAATACTTTATGGCTCATCTTTACTGAGAATTATTAGATTTGCATATTTCAGCTTTGCTAAGAAATGCATGTATATTTACACGCGAGTAAGTGATATTACTTACACATGGTCCTTAACCCAAAAGAGCAAGGAATTGAGATGTAAAGTGAAAGTTGGGAATATAAGGCATGATCAAAATTGAGTGCATGATGAATATTTAAATTTTACTATTAATCCCTCTCAAATACTCCCTCTCTTTTCCAAAGCACTTACCGTATCTTTCTTGCCACTTACTCTGAAGCAATCCTAGTGCTGTTTCTTGAATGTGTTTATGAGGAATGATCAAAAAGACAATGAATGCTGCTCTCAAGTGCCATTCACTAGCAAGCCAGCTTCACAGAGACACGATGTGTCCTCATCCATCTTATTTACAGGATCCGGTATCATATGACTTCTGGCTCTTTCCCAAAGTCAAAATGAACTCGAAACCTAAATGTGTTGCACCAATTCAGAACACCAAAGCAACCATAATAGAGCAATTAAAGCCACTCTAGAAGTGGAACTGCCAGAACTGCTTCAGGAAGGGTCAAGAAGTGTCAAGGATGGAGCAAGCATTTCAAAGCAGGGGGAATATTCTGAGGGGATCTAACAGCAATGCGTCTTTTATGGTAATTAATTTTAGTTTCTGCATTTGATGCATGTTTCAGTGATACCCGCTATGTAAAAAGTTCCTTCAGCTTACAATCTAGTGGGGGTATTGAGCCTGATAGCTAAATATTTTATTTCAACAGCATCTTAATAGAGGGGAGCTTTATTTGTTCACAGTGGTAGAAAATCACCGAATCTGAGAAGTCTGTGAAAATTTAACTATGAGAGAAAAACAGAAGAGAGTCTTAAAGTAATGGTAAAGGGCAGGAAAGGAATTTCCTCAATATAGCTCTACTGGGAAGGCAAGGGGAAGCAATATCCTCAAGCCTACTTTGGGAGGTAATGACACAAACTTTATGTTTAAATAGAGGAAGAATGAGGGCTGGGGGCAAGAGACTCGCTTAATTAAGAAATCTTAGTCAAAGTGTCATTTGGCTGATCATTATCTCAAGTCTTGTTTTGTAGGTTGCTTCAGAGAAGTTGTTATTCTTTGAGAGAGTAATCTCGTTCCCATGATAGGGTAATTGCTCTAATTTAGAGGGAACAGACTCTTCACATGGTGGTTTTCTTACAAACATTTCTGTTCCTGCTGGCTTTAGAGCAATGACTGGAGAGTCCCAAGTTTCACTCCAGGAGTCCGGAACATGACACTAGAAAAGCTGGCAGTTGACAATCTGTTGATGATGACCTTCTAACCTTGGAAATATCTTAGTTATTTTTATCTGGGTGTTTTTACCCTTGAAGAGCAGTGGGGAAAAACAGTTTTAGCTGAACATATTTCAGATGATTAACCTCCCTCCATGTAGATTTGAGCAGTAATCTGACTCAAAGTTTTTAAAGCAGTGATGAAAATAATTACAGAATGAAGGTAGAAATATCAAGCATTATTCTGCTTTTTTTTATCAGTGGGTATGTTTAGCATCAGTGCTTTCACCTTTAAGTTCTTATGACAAGAGCAAAGGAAATAAAAGTATTAGTAGAGAAAGTCAGAAATAAGCTGGAATACTTTCATTATCTGTCTTCATATTATGCATCAATATTTGCACAATAATAATTTTGGTCTCCTTATCTTTCTTCCCCTTTTTATTGTATAAATATATTATTGATGGTAAACTTTAAAGTATGTCATAGAACTGTTACTGAGAATGAATAAGTCATTGAGTCAGAGACAAGAGTCAGTGACTTGGGATTGTGCATCTGCACATTTTTGAAAAGAAATATGAGAACTTCTTTATTCAAATAAGGACAGAGAAATCTAAGAGGAATGTAAATACATGGAGAAATATGTGTGCAGTAGACTCACTGCCAAAATAAAGCAGTGCCAATTTTCCATTTATTTCCTCATGGGCACACATTCATAATTTTTGCCCTCCTCAGCAGTATCTCCTTTGTCAATAGAGGGTGCTAGAAGGACACTAAATGAATAGTCCTGTGCTTTTTATTTTATTTTAATTTTTTAAATGTATTGATCAGCAGACAGATGTATATGAAGCCTGGTGATGCTTAACACATCGGTGACATAGTGAAAAATCTATGCCTGCAAACCACCTCCAATAATTTCCTGTGCCATAATTAAGACAATTACTTAGAAATTTTATTTCATTCATATCCTCTGTTGAAATTGATTCCCCTCTGTTATAAGGAAGGCTCTGTCCTCTAACTGAAGTGAAGATCTCAGTGTTAGAGGTCTTTCTAATTCTTAGTTCCTTTTATATTTACTTTTCATCAGTCCCTCAGGCCATGTATTTTCTATTTAAGTTTTTCTAGGAGTCTTCTTTTGATAGTTAATGGTCTCTTGACTTTAAGCCTTCTCTATATTAAATTTTACATGCTTAAATTATTAACATAGTTTTGTCTCCTAAATGAACCTTTTCAGAAATAAGTGTGGACTGACTGAGGCAGTTAAATTAATCCAGAAGCATTTTCTGAGATGAATTAATATCTTAGAATTCTATAATAAAGCCTAAGAATTATTGCAACACTACTTCATATTTTAAAATTTGATAATCAGAACTAAAAATATGTATATTAAGATAGCAACTTACATTTTTCAAATGCCATGGATATGTATGCAGTAAATCATACACCATGGAATTGTCACAACACATGTATATCATGAGTGCTAATGTTTCTGTAATCTCTGAAAAAATTTGAGAGTTTAATGAAGTCATGAATATTTTGCAGAAAGGCCAAGGTTATAGAAATTACAAAAAGGAGTATTATATTCCCCTTTCTTTTACTTTTGCTTTCTCCAGGATTTTCAAAAAACTTTGATTTTTTTTGCTGAAATAACTATACTGTTTACACTGATTAACTATGTCAAATCTGCACATCAAAAAAGTAAAGTGCTAAAGGCTTTTAAGAGATGATACAGTATTGATACTTCAAAAGACCTTATGAATATCCCATGGCAGTATCAAGGACAAAGATGCTTTTAGTAACAATGTTTATTATGCTTTGTGCACTTTGTTTTACAGATATTTTTCTCTTCTTAGGGATACATCAAAATATTAGTATGACAAAGCCTTGATATTTTTCCTTTCCTAGATGAAATAAGATATGAGAGACACCTTTAGAGACATTGCATACAAATTTGATTATGAAATGATCATAGGAAATACCAAAAATAAGTCACAAAAAGTAGAATCACTGAAAATTCATAACATTCTACTGAACAGTTGGATGATCCATTAACATGGAAATGTGTTGTCCTTCCTGACGTGATTGTGATTGAATTAGGCATGTGAGACAGATCAGCAATCAACACACTGAAGTCGTGAAGAGAGTTAGCTGAAGAGGACCTAGAGATATGCAGGCAGATGGAGGAAGGTATAGAAAACATCTAGAAGAGTAAATACAACATTGGGATATATTTCCATAACTTACCAAATATGTACGTTTGTATTATTCCTAAGCAATCTGTACACTAAAAACTCGCATAAAAATAGAAATTATTATGCACATGGTTCAACTGTCGATACTTCAAATTTTTAATCAAATCACTTTTTCTTCTTAAATTTCCTATCATATGGCGAGTAAATTCTCATTGATGATTAAACTGAAGCACGCAGCACTTGCCTGCTATTCAGAAAAGAACCAAAGCAACAGGTGTATCACTGTATATTGAATTTAGTGATATTTGGAAAATATTGAAAATTAACAGAGTGAAATGTTTCATAAAATTATAATAACCCAAGGATCAAAGACTCCACACTTTCACGTTCTTATAGAGTTGGCTAATGAGTGCCTTTTGCTTAATACAATGGACCTTCCCCATCACTTCAATCCAGTAAACATCTAGCACACACGCCAATATTTTTCAGAATAACCTCATCACTTATTTGCAATAAGTAACCAAGTAAAAATTCTGTAATTGAAATTATTTTTTTCTTTTGGATAAGTAATGTATCCATACTGTTTTCAGAAATTGCTTCATCTTAAATTGTTTCATTCTGAAATTTATAATCAATACTTTAAAATCTTTAATTTATGCTACAAAATCTTACATGGTATACTCCTAGTAAGTTATGTATGTTATTGGAGTTTTAATAACAATAATTTCTTCCTAAGAGGTCTACACACAGAAATATTAATCATTGATTACTTCCTTTTCAGTATCAATAATTAATGATGAGATATGCTCAATCAAGTAGTATACGTATACATTATTGTGACTATTATCATAAGCAAACGATAATATGATAGGGGTTGTTATTGTTTTCCTCTGTTCTTAGATGTAGAATTGAGAATCTATTTCCCCACCTTCTCTGCAATGTTTTAGTCAGTGGAATAGAAGTAAAAATCAAATTTACACATCATTGGAATCCAGCCTAAAAGTGGCCCTTAGTCATTGATTATCCACCCTTTGTTTATCCTTCTCAGATTAATTCCAGGGGAATCTTGGACAAAAAATTTTGAAGATCATTAATCATCGTAGGTCATGAATAACTAAACAGAAAATTAGTGCTTGTGTCACCTATCTCACCTTCAAAAACATATACATTTCTTATCTACTTATTCTATAGAAAATACTGTTGTTCTAATGATGCTTATACACTCACATACAAAATCTGCATTTTGGGGGGTGGGGGACCAGTAATCAAACTAGGACCTTGCACTTGTGAGGCAGGCAGTGGAAACACTGAGTCCCCAGCCCAAACTTCTGCATTTTGGTACACCTTCTCTAACACAAATCAGTAGCAGAAAGTCTAATTTACATCCATCTCAATTTGATCTGAGTGGATCCTATATTTCCTCCATATGTCATTGGACAGCTAATCCCAGCACTTTTCAGATTGTCTTTCTCTGGAGAAGCTCGATCAGAGAAACGTTGTCTTCCAAAAACAGAAGGATGCTCCAGGCACATCCCATCCTCTGCCATAAAATCCAGGACTTGCTCCAAGAATTCTTTAGTGAAGAATCATGTGAAAACATGACTTATGGGCAAAGGGGAAATTAGGAAAAGAAAAACTCTTCAATTTATGTCATTTAAAATATTACTGATAAAGCATCTGAACATAAGTAATGAGTTAATAAAAGCTAGACTTAATATGAATCACACTTATTCATGTCAAGCAATACCATCAGTCAGGAAATAGTATGTCAGTGTTTCAGGTATAAGGAGAGTTCTTTGGTAGGTTTCTATTTTATAACGCATATTAGTAGATTTAAATATCACTTTGCACTTTCACTTGTTTTATAAAATTTTTAGTGAGTTTTATATGATCTAGCTCTTTTCATTTCTTCCTTAACTTCCATCTTCACCTATTTCATTTGACAGATCACATGCTATTTCATAGAACATACTATTTATGTCATTGTTTTCCATGAAAATAAAAACGTTATCTTTAGCAAACATAAATCTATTCCAAGTAAGAACATTTGTAAGAATCATTCCAAAATATAAATGTTACATATATTTTGTTAATGTGACCACAATGCCCTCTCTGTAGATAGGAAATAGGAGCACAAATCTGCCCTAATGGAGAGCTTTCAAATGGAATGTTTCAATGCGCTTGCTTCATTTCTCTGAGAGTAAGATTCAGAGTTCAGAAATTCCAATTAGAGATTTGTTCAATACTGATATGTTTACCTAAATCCATATTGACATTGCAGTACAAAAGGGCACAATATTGTTGAAATGTTAACACCAATTGCTTACGTAATTTTCATATGTAAATATGAAAGCAAAATCATAGAATCAATTTGAGTGAAAATACATTTCTCATGTATTTTCTACACCTGTTCTTTCAACTTTGTATTTCACATTGACTATATTCTAAATTAATGCAGGAAAAACAAAGCTATAGTAATCAAAATGTTACCAATTTGAGTAAGAATTTCATTATTCTTCATCTGCAGCAGTTCTTAATTGTCCAATAATTAACCATATTTAAGTTTATGATCCCCATACAATAAATAGGTAAGAGAAAAGTTTATTTCAGTATAATTAGAATTAACATATTAGATTTATTACCTCATTTGATTAATTTGTTGTAAGCAAACTAATTTAATCCAAATTGCACTGCTGGGGCCAAATTGCTCAGTGTTGCTCCCACTTGCCTTGCAAGTGCAAGGTCCTGAGTTCTATCTCTGGTAAACCCCAAAATTTGTTTTTCAAAAAGAAAAGAAAAGAGAAAACACCAAATTGCACTGTTGTACTCTAACTCAGTTCATAATGTACAACGTTTATTTCCTACTTTGGGGGATCCACACTTTTTCTTTCTTGCAGTTTCCACTGGAAGACAAAATTAACTGGGTCATTCAAAAAGGCAAAATTAATTTGACAATATTATATTAATATAGAAAAATATCAAGCATAGACTTTTTTCCCTCTTCAATTAATTATTTACTACCTGTGTGGTATTTAGACTCTCACAACAATAATCAAATTATATCTAATACACAAGGTACATATTTTTATTTATTGAAACGTAGCACTGTGTTATCTTTAATAAGGTTATTAGGATAGAAAAATGTTCTTCTAGAAAGAATCTTGATTGTTAGGTTATGAAACCGGTGTTTTTGTCTCCAGTCCTTTTATGTGAGCAATCACTCCACCTACACCATTTTATACTTTCCATTCTCCATTTATCTTTGAATTCATAATTATAAATTTGTTTTCAAAGTGGTTTATTTCTCTTTGAAGTCAACAATCCTTCCTTAATTACTCAGCACTCAGTACAATAAGCAACCTTTTCAAAGCTTCACATTTTTTCTCCCGATCCTTCTTTAAAACCCATTGGCATCCACCTTTCAAGGCAACATCATAGCATGACCATTATGTGCTAAAAAAGCTTTTCTATACATATATAATTTCAAGCGTTCCTAACATGTGATTTACACTCACATATATGTAAACACACTTGCACTTTAGCATGCAGCCTCATGGGAAGTCTTTTTGTTTCACTGCTTTGCCACATCTTGTGAATCCTGTGCATTAGCTTGTGCATAATGCAGAAGAATGTGGATGAACATACATGGTAAGAGTGTATTCATTAGACTTCATTCATAACTAGAATTTTTCTATTACTGTATTCTTAAATCACACTGAAGGTGGTGGAGAAAGTGAGACTCACATGAGCACCTCAGGCCTTTCACAAACAAATGCTCTGTTAACCCAAGTTTATGATTTTATTAGATGCCACACTGTGTTCTTCAATAAAGTAATATATATGTGTGTGTATATATGTACATATATATATATGCATATATATATATATGTACATATATATGTATATAAATATCCATAAAATGGCAATAAAGTCTACATTTATATTTTAGTCCATTTTGTAAGAATATTAAAACAATGTGAATTTCTTTCATAAATGCTGTTTTCTCATTAAAAATGCCTTTCACTTTAAGTTACTATGGATTTTAAAATTTTCATTTTTACTTATTAGGTAATTCAAAGTCACCTTGAATTAAAATTTCACCAAGATAAATCTTTCAATATAATTGCAATTTTTCCTAGCATATACTATCACATGACAAATATTATCTTAGCTACCTCTTACTTCACATTAATATCTATATGCATCAAAATAGTGACCCTGGGTTATCAACACTTTTTATATTCTTTTTAAAAGTAAGCTTATTAGTAAATATTCTGAACATTTCTAATAAGTATGAATTATATTAACTGAATGCTACCGAGGTCTTATACCTTCTATTTCACATATATAATGTTTAATTAATCACAGTACAGAAAGGCCAACATTACTATTTGCAGTTTCTAGATAAGAAAACTGAGTCTTCAAAAGGTGAAATCTTGGTCCACAATTATGTGACTTAACAGATAGCAAAGCCATGGTGCAAGACTAAATGTCTTTCTTTTCCTGTAGAGGTACAAGATCCCAATGATGACTGTAACTGTACTGTATACCTAAAATGTACCAAAAAACTCAATGAGGAAAAAAAAGACTAAATGTCTTTGACTCCAGAAGTCTTTTCTGCTTCTTAACATGTTTAACACTTAGTTTTAAAAAATTCAATACATTTACTTTATTGTATCATTCTCTTCTTGTTATAAACACACTGCAAGTTTGTTAAGAGCCTAATATAAATTAATTTTTAAGTCATTGTGTGCTGATGTACTCTGAAATGTTTAGAATTTAGTTGCTCAATACTTTAATGATTCTATTATTTTTCTCCAAATACAGGATTATTCTGACATTTACTATTCATTTTATAAAACACTAATTTAAAGAGACAATTTACATATTTTCTGACTTAGCTGTTATTGAACCCAAACAGATTTTGATGCTAACTTAGAATGGCAAGAATATAAGTTAACCAGTGACTTCATGATTATTATTATTTCATTGCAATCATCAATGAATACAAACTTAGAGTCTAACCCACTAAAATGTATAATATACTCAACAAATGTGTTGTCTCATCATATAATAGTTACACTATAACTGCTATTAAATGCAAAGTTTAAAATATTGAATGATTTAACTCCATTAAATCCGGAGAATCTCCCTGGAGAGATTACATTTTCAATTACATTTGAGGATGAATCTGTCAAAATCTAAGCGAAAAAATAATGGAAAAATATATTACCAATCTAATGTTACATTCATCATTCTGATAAACTGCTAAAGATGATAATTTCTAGTAAATTCCAGACAAAGATATTTATAGGTAAACGGGATATATTAAGAAAAAACTTGAGAGAATAAAAACTTCCAGATTTCTTATATAATTAGAGAGATAAGTTGAAGTTTAAAACTAATATGTCATCTGTAAAGCATAATATATAGTTATAATTAAAATAAGACTTTTGAGAATGGTAATATTAAATAGAGAATAGAAAATAACTAAAGAACTTGAGGACTGTAAAGCTGTAACACCCATCCAAAGGGTATTAAGATTGAGTATCTGAGGGCCAGGGATTTAGCACCTAATTTACATCCATCTCAATTTGATCTGAGTGGATCCTATATTTCCTCCATATGTCACTGGACAGCTAATCCCAGCACTTTTCAGATTGTCTTTCTCTGGAGAAGCTCGATCAGAGAAACGTTGCCTTCCAAAAACAGAAGGATGCTCCAGGCACATCCCATCCTCTGCCATAAAATCCAGGACTTGCTCCAAGAATTCTTTAGTGAAGAATCATGTGAAAACATGACTTATGGGCAAAGGGGAAATTAGGAAAAGAAAAACTCTTCAATTTATGTCATTTAAAATATTACTGATAAAGCATCTGAACATAAGTAATGAGTTAATAAAAGCTAGACTTAATATGAATCACACTTATTCATGTCAAGCAATACCATCAGTCAGGAAATAGTATGTCAGTGTTTCAGGTATAAGGAGAGTTCTTTGGTAGGTTTCTATTTTATAACGCATATTAGTAGATTTAAATATCACTTTGCACTTTCACTTGTTTTATAAAATTTTTAGTGAGTTTTATATGATCTAGCTCTTTTCATTTCTTCCTTAACTTCCATCTTCACCTATTTCATTTGACAGATCACATGCTATTTCATAGAACATACTATTTATGTCATTGTTTTCCATGAAAATAAAAACGTTATCTTTAGCAAACATAAATCTATTCCAAGTAAGAACATTTGTAAGAATCATTCCAAAATATAAATGTTACATATATTTTGTTAATGTGACCACAATGCCCTCTCTGTAGATAGGAAATAGGAGCACAAATCTGCCCTAATGGAGAGCTTTCAAATGGAATGTTTCAATGCGCTTGCTTCATTTCTCTGAGAGTAAGATTCAGAGTTCAGAAATTCCAATTAGAGATTTGTTCAATACTGATATGTTTACCTAAATCCATATTGACATTGCAGTACAAAAGGGCACAATATTGTTGAAATGTTAACACCAATTGCTTACGTAATTTTCATATGTAAATATGAAAGCAAAATCATAGAATCAATTTGAGTGAAAATACATTTCTCATGTATTTTCTACACCTGTTCTTTCAACTTTGTATTTCACATTGACTATATTCTAAATTAATGCAGGAAAAACAAAGCTATAGTAATCAAAATGTTACCAATTTGAGTAAGAATTTCATTATTCTTCATCTGCAGCAGTTCTTAATTGTCCAATAATTAACCATATTTAAGTTTATGATCCCCATACAATAAATAGGTAAGAGAAAAGTTTATTTCAGTATAATTAGAATTAACATATTAGATTTATTACCTCATTTGATTAATTTGTTGTAAGCAAACTAATTTAATCCAAATTGCACTGCTGGGGCCAAATTGCTCAGTGTTGCTCCCACTTGCCTTGCAAGTGCAAGGTCCTGAGTTCTATCTCTGGTAAACCCCAAAATTTGTTTTTCAAAAAGAAAAGAAAAGAGAAAACACCAAATTGCACTGTTGTACTCTAACTCAGTTCATAATGTACAACGTTTATTTCCTACTTTGGGGGATCCACACTTTTTCTTTCTTGCAGTTTCCACTTGAAGACAAAATTAACTGGGTCATTCAAAAAGGCAAAATTAATTTGACAATATTATATTAATATAGAAAAATATCAAGCATAGACTTTTTTCCCTCTTCAATTAATTATTTACTACCTGTGTGGTATTTAGACTCTCACAACAATAATCAAATTATATCTAATACACAAGGTACATATTTTTATTTATTGAAACGTAGCACTGTGTTATCTTTAATAAGGTTATTAGGATAGAAAAATGTTCTTCTAGAAAGAATCTTGATTGTTAGGTTATGAAACCGGTGTTTTTGTCTCCAGTCCTTTTATGTGAGCAATCACTCCACCTACACCATTTTATACTTTCCATTCTCCATTTATCTTTGAATTCATAATTATAAATTTGTTTTCAAAGTGGTTTATTTCTCTTTGAAGTCAACAATCCTTCCTTAATTACTCAGCACTCAGTACAATAAGCAACCTTTTCAAAGCTTCACATTTTTTCTCCCGATCCTTCTTTAAAACCCATTGGCATCCACCTTTCAAGGCAACATCATAGCATGACCATTATGTGCTAAAAAAGCTTTTCTATACATATATAATTTCAAGCGTTCCTAACATGTGATTTACACTCACATATATGTAAACACACTTGCACTTTAGCATGCAGCCTCATGGGAAGTCTTTTTGTTTCACTGCTTTGCCACATCTTGTGAATCCTGTGCATTAGCTTGTGCATAATGCAGAAGAATGTGGATGAACATACATGGTAAGAGTGTATTCATTAGACTTCATTCATAACTAGAATTTTTCTATTACTGTATTCTTAAATCACACTGAAGGTGGTGGAGAAAGTGAGACTCACATGAGCACCTCAGGCCTTTCACAAACAAATGCTCTGTTAACCCAAGTTTATGATTTTATTAGATGCCACACTGTGTTCTTCAATAAAGTAATATATATGTGTGTGTATATATGTACATATATATATATATGCATATATATATGTACATATATATATATATGCATATATATATGTACATATATATGTATATAAATATCCATAAAATGGCAATAAAGTCTACATTTATATTTTAGTCCATTTTGTAAGAATATTAAAACAATGTGAATTTCTTTCATAAATGCTGTTTTCTCATTAAAAATGCCTTTCACTTTAAGTTACTATGGATTTTAAAATTTTCATTTTTACTTATTAGGTAATTCAAAGTCACCTTGAATTAAAATTTCACCAAGATAAATCTTTCAATATAATTGCAATTTTTCCTAGCATATACTATCACATGACAAATATTATCTTAGCTACCTCTTACTTCACATTAATATCTATATGCATCAAAATAGTGACCCTGGGTTATCAACACTTTTTATATTCTTTTTAAAAGTAAGCTTATTAGTAAATATTCTGAACATTTCTAATAAGTATGAATTATATTAACTGAATGCTACCGAGGTCTTATACCTTCTATTTCACATATATAATGTTTAATTAATCACAGTACAGAAAGGCCAACATTACTATTTGCAGTTTCTAGATAAGAAAACTGAGTCTTCAAAAGGTGAAATCTTGGTCCACAATTATGTGACTTAACAGATAGCAAAGCCATGGTGCAAGACTAAATGTCTTTCTTTTCCTGTAGAGGTACAAGATCCCAATGATGACTGTAACTGTACTGTATACCTAAAATGTACCAAAAAACTCAATGAGGAAAAAAAAGACTAAATGTCTTTGACTCCAGAAGTCTTTTCTGCTTCTTAACATGTTTAACACTTAGTTTTAAAAAATTCAATACATTTACTTTATTGTATCATTCTCTTCTTGTTATAAACACACTGCAAGTTTGTTAAGAGCCTAATATAAATTAATTTTTAAGTCATTGTGTGCTGATGTACTCTGAAATGTTTAGAATTTAGTTGCTCAATACTTTAATGATTCTATTATTTTTCTCCAAATACAGGATTATTCTGACATTTACTATTCATTTTATAAAACACTAATTTAAAGAGACAATTTACATATTTTCTGACTTAGCTGTTATTGAACCCAAACAGATTTTGATGCTAACTTAGAATGGCAAGAATATAAGTTAACCAGTGACTTCATGATTATTATTATTTCATTGCAATCATCAATGAATACAAACTTAGAGTCTAACCCACTAAAATGTATAATATACTCAACAAATGTGTTGTCTCATCATATAATAGTTACACTATAACTGCTATTAAATGCAAAGTTTAAAATATTGAATGATTTAACTCCATTAAATCCGGAGAATCTCCCTGGAGAGATTACATTTTCAATTACATTTGAGGATGAATCTGTCAAAATCTAAGCGAAAAAATAATGGAAAAATATATTACCAATCTAATGTTACATTCATCATTCTGATAAACTGCTAAAGATGATAATTTCTAGTAAATTCCAGACAAAGATATTTATAGGTAAACGGGATATATTAAGAAAAAACTTGAGAGAATAAAAACTTCCAGATTTCTTATATAATTAGAGAGATAAGTTGAAGTTTAAAACTAATATGTCATCTGTAAAGCATAATATATAGTTATAATTAAAATAAGACTTTTGAGAATGGTAATATTAAATAGAGAATAGAAAATAACTAAAGAACTTGAGGACTGTAAAGCTGTAACACCCATCCAAAGGGTATTAAGATTGAGTATCTGAGGGCCAGGGATTTAGCTCAGCGGTTTGGTGGGCCACCTCGCAAGCGCCAGGACCCGAGTTCAGTCCCCGGTACCAAAAAAAAAAAAAAAAAAGATTGAGTATCTGAGATCAGTGGTAGCTGCTTTCTTAACAGACCCCAGGTCAACATCGTCAGCATCAAAAAAATAAAATTGACATGCTGGCTGAATGGATCAAGAGTTTAAGAGAGATAATCTAAGGTTCAGTTTGTGAAATATATATTATACCTGGCAGTGGAATGTCATTAGCAATATTTTTTTCAAAAGCTCTAATGATGAGATGAAGCCACACTGTGGTTAAAATGTATACCTATATAGTGTAAATATTGTTGCTTCAAGAGAAATATTTGAAAAGAAATACAAAATAATTCATAGTACTTTGTTGATAAGGAAGAATGAAGAATAGTTTTATTTTCAAATAGGTGACATAAGTGTATTTATTGTTAAAAGTGAATTAAGGAATAAAGGCAACTAAGACAGACATACGAGTGGTCAGATTTGATGAAAAGACTGAAAAGATGAGAGGGAATGGTGTCAAGAATGCAGATAGGTCCTGGTGATGGGAGGAAGTGGTCACTGGAATAGGACCCATAGCCTGTAGATAGTCAACCGGAAATGGAAGCAGATACAATGTAACTGTTCGGCAATGTGTAGATGGACCCTAGGGAGCTACTTCTGAGAATGCGGTAAATTCGGTGAAAGCTTACTGAGAGTGTACATCATCTCCAACCGCTAGACAGACTGACATGTCTTCCATGTCTGCTCACCTTAATACAAAATAAACATTTGAATTTTTTAAAAAGTACTTTTACTAATTTTTTTAAAGGTGTGATAATCAATATATACTTTAGATATCTGAGAAATTTAGTTTTTAACAGTTTGAACCTTTCCTTGTACTAATCATGAACAAAAAGCCAGAAGAATCATTTATCACAGAAGTTTTCTCTAAACTATTATTTAGAAATAAATATCTCATTACATTTATTTTAATAAAATGAGGAACAATAAACTCAGTAACTGTAACTTATTATACTATTAACTATTATTTTCTCTTCAAAAAATTCTGTTAGATTTTCCCTAAATCCAAAGTATGATGATTTTTGTGGAGCTAATTTTTATAGTGCTCTTCATATATATTTCTTTCTTACATTATTTTCCTGTATAATATACTGAACTAAACTTTAACATTTCTCATAGAACTATGCATCTTAAAAATTGAAGAGATTTTGATATAATTTTCAATAATATTTAAACAAAGTTTATACTTACCAATTCCCCATGAAGAAAATTTATTATGCATCACAGATTTATAGTAGTAAAAGTATTTCTAAAATGCAAAAAAGTAAATTCCATGATATACACTATGCTTAAAACATTAAAGTACTGATCAACTCCACCTATGAAACCGGAGAGTGAGCTGGGGTGGAGGAGAATCTCTAAAGAAACTGGTACCAGGGATTGAACTCCGGTCTTTGCACTTGTGAGGCAGGAAGTGGCACCTAAAGTGAGCTAAATCCATGGCTCCCTCTAGACCTTAATTCAAATTCCTACCATAATGTTGTACTGGAAAAATGCACTATTAAGTATTTGATTTTATATTAAATATACAAATTGAAAAAGAACAATCACTATGTTAATGTTTCCCAGTTGGATCATTATTATAGATGTTGGAAGAGAAGATTTGATTTTCCAGTTTTTCATAGTTCATAGCCAGGAATGAGTGACAGAACTGTATAGAATCTCTTAGTATTTCACCAGAGTCATTGCTAAAAACAAATTTTGAACACAGTCTCTATTAAATATGATAGTGTCATTGAATAAACAAGTGACACATTTATAATTGTTTTAAAATGTTAGTATATATTCACATATAAAGAATGTGATTTAAAAATTGCAGTATAGCAGGCCAGGGATTTAGCTCAGCGGTTCGGTGGCCTGCCTTGCAAGCGCAAGGACCCGAGTTCAATCCCTGGTACCAAAAAATAAAAAAAATTTAAAAAAATAAAAATAAAAATTGCACTATAGAAATTCAGGAAAACTTCATTAACATGGCCTGAATTTTTAGATTTGTGAAGAAAGGCTTTATAGAGTCCCTTAGATTGAACTGAGATCAATAGAGACTGCAATTTGATTAAGAGGAAATAAGGAGTTTTCTAAAGAGAAGGTAGATGAGGGAAAGAATGAGTGAAAGCAGGAGCGGTGTAAGATTATGTCCCCCTTTTCATACATGCAATTTTAGTAGATGGCACTGGAGGTTAATGCGTAGCCCTGAAGAATGTGTGGCTGATGAAAATCTATTACACTATCTCTTCCTTTGTGCTTTCCATTTGAGAAAGTTTGGCGTGCCCTTGTTACAGTTACCTCTAAATGATATCTCACCAGCTAAAGATCAACACTTCCCATAAAGAGATTCTCAGAAGTACTTCCTGATGGAGAGTTAAACAGCTTTCAAGAGTAGTCTTTCTTTTTTTGGGGGGGGGCGGGTTTGAAACAGGGTCTAACTGTGTAGTTGAGACTGACCTGGAACTCACTGTGTAGCCCAGGCTGGTCTCTAACTCACAGCGATCCTCTTGCCTCAGCCTCCCGAGTACTGGGATCACAGGTGTGCGCCACCACGCCAAGCTAAGGATTTTTTTTTTTTTTTGTACTGGGGATCAAACTCGGGTCTTTGTGCTTGCAAGGCAGGCAATAGAACCACTGAGCTAGATCCCCGGACCCAAGAGTACTCTTACAAACAAGTAATTTCCCTGTATAAGCAGCATGGATAAGCAACGATTTAATGGGTAAACATTATTTTCTAGGAACAATGTCTGAGAATACATCCACTTTAGTGAAATCTTTGAATACATTTTGCTTTGTTTTACATCAATATGGTACATTCTGTGTTGAATCAGTGTGAGAAAAAAATCATATATATATATATGTAAAATATATATAATTTCTCAAGACTGTACAATACATATACTGCAAACATGCACTACTAAAACAAAACAAAACAAAACAAAAAAAACTCTCTCAAAATGGATGACTGGCTTAGGTGGTTGAATGCTGTCATTTTGACCTGGAACACTTCAGTGTTGGGGGGCATATTTTGTTGAGTAATTTAAGTCAATATTGTAGATGTTAAAAAATGTGTGAGGGCACATGTTTGTATTTATGATCTATTTGATATAGGAGGAAGAGATGTAACTCCCAAACTTGTTGGGTAACTGAAACTCTCTTTCATATTCCCTGAACCTGAAGAATGAATTCTCGGAACAACAGAGGTTAAGAGTAGGAAAATTCATTGAGAAAAAGATAGCTTCTGTCTGACAGAGACAGAAGGGGAACCAGAAAGTGCATTGTCTGGGACCACATTTCCTATGGAGCAAAGCCTTGATGTGAGACAGGCTCAAAGTGGGAAAAAAGTATAAGACCCAATGGAAAATTACAAGGTGGGCATGAGGTAGGGCAAAACCACTACCAACCAATAAGATTACAAGTATTGTCACCCAGGTAATACTGATTAAATGGGGTCAAATGGAGGAGGAAGTCATGCAGCAAGTGTAGAAGGATTTTCAACAAGGGAGGGTCAGGGATTCCTTCCTGTAAGTGCTGGATTAAAACCTTGGCCCTCAATCCAAGTGATTGATACCTATTTAGAATATCTATCACTGCTATTCATCCCCCATGGAAGCTCCAGGGTTTGGTAGCTTTTCTTCATGATGTTGGCCTTCAGGGGTGTGCCGTAATTTTCCTCCATATTGGCTCCTTGATTGTCCTCCATATTGGCTTTTTGACTGCTCTCCATGTTGGCTTCTCCGGGGCCAGCCCTACCTAACTGCCTAAAAGATAATCTAATTCACTTACCTATCAGCAATATATCTATCTATCCATCCTTCTGTCCACCTACTTGCCTATTCATCTATTTCATATCTACCAAAGAGACAAAGCAAAATAGTGTGAATATAGTTACTTGTCACTTCCTCTCCTATTTCTCTTCTCATTGCTTAATCTGAAGTCTTGATAACTCATTCAAATTAAAGTATCTCATCTTCCTTGAGAGGAATATTCAGATGTTTTATCTAATTTTCAAAAGAATCTTCCAACAAGGCTAAAAGTGACTGTTTAATTTATGCTACGTAGGAGAAAATATGTCCTTGTGGTTCTAATAACTCAATTAAATGATTTTAAAATATTATATGTGTTCGCATCCCATTAGATAAACAGATTCATGAAAATTACTTACAAATTTAAAATGAATTATTTTACTGAGTTAAAATAACAACTTTCTTTTCTTGACCAAATCTTAAAGGGAAATAAAAAGAAGAAAAAAAATAAACTTAGGTTGTGATGATAAAATGATCCCAAACTCCTTTTAGATGTTACCTCTGGAATACTTCTTTGGAGCTGAAACATAAAGGGCATCATTATTCAGCTATTTACAGAAATGCAGTTGCCTTGAGTACACCATTCACAGTCAGGAAGTCTGTTGAAAAGAAGTAATTTCCAACAGGTTTGGTTCTTAGTAGAAGGTCTCTCTCTATTCTCAAATCAAATTGACTCTTCTCTTAGAAAGCAAAGCTTTTCAACCTTGCAGATCTCATCCCTGGAGCTAAAGATCAACCACTTCCAATAAAAAGGGATTCGCAGGAGTACTTCCCCATAGAGATCCAGGCAGCTTCGAGAGTAGTACTTCAAACAAGTAATTTACTTTTATAAACAGTATAAATAAAACAGAAATAGGAAGGTGTTCACAGACTTACAGCACTTTTCCTCTTTTATAGCACTCTGGATATTTTGTTTTATTTTATATAGGAAGTCTGTAAGCTGCTGTGAGTTGCTCTGTCTGGAGGAGGTCCCCAAGCTGTTTGGGTATAATTCAAAGAAGCCGAGTGTTATTCCCTATCCGAAGCTTTATTTACAATATTGCCTCAAGGTGGTACTTTACGAATAATTGTAAATTATAAATTAGTAGCTGTTGATGGCACATTTACTTTAAAAATATTAAAATGCTAATGGTTTGTTATTAAATATGACATTGAACAAGATATTTCATTCTTTGTGTACTTACATCATAATTTTTGTAATAGATTTCAATAATTTACCACAATAAGTTCAATAAACACTTAATATGCCAATGCATGTTTAAAATCTTTTAGTAAAATATCGCAGTGTTTCCTAAACTAGCAAGTTAATTTTTATAGAGCATCAGGGCATCACTTGGAATTTACATTAATATTATAAAACTTTAACGAACACTCATCACAATTATATTATTTTAGAAATCACACAACACAATTTCCTTCAAGAAAAAAATGAAGCAAAGGGTAAATAAAAGTACACAAATTTACCCAGTGTTTCACATGTTATGGATACTATCTCCGATTAGAACTAAGATCCAAGTTAAGTATACTTCTAATGCATTGCCTTTAGGGACTTAACGCAGGTCCCCATAGGGCTACCTGGAGTGGAGGACTATAATTTCCAGTTATCAAACATGAAAATGGTGAAATAGATGGCCCTGATGCAGCTCTCAGGTTTAAATATTAGTTCACATTCAGATTGACTTTAACAAACTTCCTTGAGGACAGATTTAGATTAGTTCGTTGTGACCTAACATATGATTAAATCTTCGTCATAATTTGATAAGCTTTTAATTACCCCTGCAGAAACATTAACTGAAAATATCACCACACCTGGATAGCTATTCTTTCTTAACATCAAACAAATCGCTTACAGCATTTAAACCTTCTAGTTCACAACATCAAATGTGTATTGGCATACCTGTAATTTAAAATGAATCTGACTATACAACACAATTTTATTATGCTTCATAAATCAAAATCACTTCTTTTTCATTGTTTACAATGATACCTAGTTATACTGTATAAAAAAGTTGATGCCAGGTGCTAAAAGCAAATGTGATTCAGTGATTTACATGTGACCTAAGAGAGAAAAAGATGCAAAATGTCCACCCCCAGCAAGACTTTTTAAAGCCTCTAAATGCTTTCATTTTATCTACAAACATCATTTCAAAAATGAAGACATCCTTAATATATTATGTGTTCCCAAATACTATGTATGTTAAATGATTCATTATATTTCATCTTTTATCCAAAGTGTCAAATAATAATATATATTAATATTATATAACTTATAATACATTGTATTTGTTGTGCTCCATATACATTCCACTTTCATAGAAGTATAATTGAATATTTGATCTCCGTCAAAATTAAAATCAAAGTCAACCTGAAAGACATTAATAAGTGTTCAGTTTGGTGAATGTAAACTTAGACAATATAAATAGGCAATCTGGATAATTTTTATGAGAATCGTTTCTTGATATTAAAAGACAATTTAACCATTATAATTCTATATTTCACAATTTAACAATTTAACAGATTGTTTCTATTTTTAAGAAGATATCATATTCTAATGCAATCATTTTGTGATAAGAATCACACTTCTATCATAGGCTTCAAAACTGCATGTGAGTGGAGGCAATGAAATTTAATCTCCAGCAAAGGTGCAGCGATAGGGTTAATGTTTTACTTTAACTTAGTTAAAATACCATTTATTTCATTTATTTCAAGTTCAATATGGTAAAATGAATTATCTCGAGGCACAAATTGCCTGTTAAATTTTCTTTTTTTTACTACGTTGTAGCACATGTCCTCTTATGAAGCTGCTTTAATTTTTAAAATTTCATGTTTTAAAAAACTTACAATATGTATTTAACCTTTTACCTACTCTATGTCACACGTAATAGTTGCCCTGTGTAAAACTAGCAGCTTTCTTAACAATATTATGTAATGAGATTGATCTCAATTGCCCTCCTGCCAATAGTGTTGGGTTCTTTATTCATCAGGATCTATTCAGTTTTGCCAAGAGAGTACAGATTGAGCTATAACAAAAACCTTTTGTAAATAAGAATGACATATATATCATATCTCTGTGAAATAGAAGCTTAAATCTAAAATACCTTCTGTTTTTGAATGAAAAGCATTAATATTCATGGAAGATAATTCTTTTCTTCTAACACTCACACACAAAAATATGTAGGCTTATATTTTGCTACTCTCATATGATTAAATCTTAAATTCTTCAATTATTGAGATTATTTACATTGAGAGATTTACAAGGGGCTGATTTTCTAAAATGATATGTATAAGCAATAATAGAAATGTTGACAAAGTTGGAAAACATTGTTATTAAAGATGTCATTCTAAATTTATCATCTAGCCACTAGAAGGCATATTCATTCTAATTTCCAGGCCAACTGCACAACTTCGGTCTCATGTAAAATGATGATATGATTTTATAAATTGGTGATTATTCCACATCATAGGGTTTTTATTAAAATAATTTTCATAATTTTAAAACTATTATTGACAAATGTATCCACTAAAACTTTGAAGAAATCTGTGATTCTAACAATATTTTTGTAGAATTTATGCTCATGCTTAATAATATCTTGCTGAAAGATACATGGCTTACCATAAGTATTATGCTGCACATAATACCTCAGTTTTAGGAAACTTTAAAAATATTAATTTAAATTAATTAAATTTATTTAACAGCAATTTTACGCAAAGCACTAGAATTTAAGGAACACAATTTGAGCTTCTACACAGCTGAAGTATCTTGAACTTCCTAATATGTTCTGCCTACAGGATTCTCCACATACTGGGCAGCTTTTGATCAATTTTAACCAAAAGTAAAAGACTGCTTGGTCAGTACCAAGAAAGATTGAACAGAAGTGTCTATTGTTTACCTCAGTATTTACCAAAGTTCTTTGTGAACTCTGAAATGACAAAAGGAAAACAGTCTGCAAAGGACATTCATTGAAATTTTTGAGAACAAAATTTAAGATTTTTTTTTTTTTTTAGTGTAGGTCAGTCATAATTACAACTCTCAACTGAATAGAGTCATAGAAAGAGTTGTAAATGTAGACAGTTAAATGCACAGATAAACCTATACTTGCGGGCTTAAATATTTTTAGAAGAGCAATGGACACCTCAAATTATTATGAATATGAATCTTTTTCCACTTTGGATTTTTGTAAAGAATTGTATGTTAGGAAAGGCCAGATGAAGTAAATGACTTTAAATAGGCAGAATACACTAAAGAATGCTCCTGTTTGGTTCATAAAATCTAAATGTGGAAAACTGTTTGTGTATCTGCCTCTGGTCACCAGAGGCAACTTAAAATGAAATCCTGCTGCTAGAATGACTATGCTTTCATGAAGGCAGTAAAAATTCCTGTCATCCATTTTGTAATAACAACTGTTATTATTGTCACAAAAAACATTGTATTAACATTGCTTACATTTAAATATAGTTAAGAAAATATATATTTTACATCTGATACCTGGTTAATATATTGAAATGATTCTGACAAATATTCATACCCTTTATCTGTGGTAGAGAATCCTCTACAATCAAAATTAGAAATTCTTCAGCATTGTATATTATTATCCTTTCATAATTCTGTTGTCATAAAATGTGTATTTTGTCCCTGCACTGTTTACAATAATATTCTGCAACTAAATACATACAAAAATATTTAACCAGCGATGTAATTACTTTGTTGTTTTACATAGTGGCTTCATATTTGCATATCTTTGCCTGTTCAAGCAAAGTAGAGCAAATCACCAGGAAATTATCTGATTTGTTCATTCACTCAAAACAGAAAAAAAAATCTACATAATTCCTATAAAAAAATCTTGGAGCTGGGAGTATTGGTCCTCAGTTGTAATCCCCATACTTAAGGGGCTGAGATGAGAGAATTCCAAGTTAAAGACTTCCACCTGGGCAAACTGGCTGTTTAGGGAGACCCCGTGCCAAATTATAGAAGGGTTTTCTTGTTGGTGATGGTTTTATTTTTGGATTTTTTTGGTGGGTGGGTATCAGGGATGGAGCTCCTGTCCTTTTGCCTGTGAGGCAAATGGAAGAACTACTGAGCTACATCTCTGGCATCAGAAGGTTTTACATTTTTTTAAAATTAAAAATAAAAAGATGGAGGATGTAACGGAGTAGCAGATTATCTATGGGTTTGATGCCCAGTACCGGAAAAAATAAAGATTTTACTATGTGCAATCGCGCGATGCTGGGAATATAATTCAGTAGTGCTGCACCTGCCAGGCAAACTCAAAGTTCTGAGTTCAATCCCTGTTATAAAAACAAACAAACAAACAAGCAAAAAGCATAATAAATTGGTTTTGATTATCCAGTGATATTGTTGTTTCAGTCTATAAAAAAATCCAAAAATTTCTTCTTTCATAATTTTCATACTTAGACATATTGCTCATTTCAATTATCTATTACTACTTATGCATCAAAATGTAATTCTCATCCTTTGAATTTATATTGCAGTAAATGTCGATTATTAAATTAATTATATTTTCCCATCACAAATTTTAGTATTAAAGTGCTGAGTTGCTATACCAAAATATTAATAATTTTTCATTTAATTACTGTGAAAATTTTAAAGCTGAACCCAGTTACTTTATTATTTATGTTTATAGAGCTACCATTTTAAAACAAAAGTTTACAATAATTGAGTTTCTCATATAAGAAAAACCTGGTCATATTTAACTTTCTTTGCCTGACTTCTTTCACTCAGTATTGTGGTCTCCAGACCTATGTACTTTCCAAAAAAAAAAGAGACTGCAGTTCGTTCTTTATGGCTGACTAAAATTTATCCTTTCATTTGTTGATGGACATGCAGGTTCTTTGATGATAAACCCATTAATAAGTAAAAGAGCAAAATAAAGGTGACTTTTGGGGTAGAAGGGAATCAGAAGGAGAGAAGGTGGAGAGGTGATGAAATATAATCAAGATATTTTGGATAGGTACCAATTTCCCACAGCAAATAAAAATATCTTATATTCCAAATATATACCAATAAAAATCTATCATTTACTCTATTTTGCATATAATCCTAGTACATATATTACTGTATATCTTTTTCAAGATGTTTTATAAGATCATTAAATTAAATGTTCTATATTCAGCCATTAATTATGCTATATGCTCTTTGCAATTAAGAATTAAGTTCAGACTTTGCAGTTATTTCCATGTCTTTCTACAATTTTTTGCAGACATGGTTACGTAATTTTATACTAATACATTGTAAAATTTCATAAGCTCTTTTTGGCTTACCTTACTGATCCACTAAAAGAGTGCTGTAAAAGAAGCAGTGAACTTTTAAAAGCAATTAAGTTTAAGTGATTCTCTGAGCATTTCTTCACTCTACATTCCCTAGCCAGTCTCATTTCTCAAAGCCCTTTTCATCTCTATAATGATTTCTCATAGCTTTAGAACCAAAAGTGCACACAGCAAATAAGCAAACTTTATGGTACCTTCTCCTTTGGTTAATCTTTTAGCATTTTATCTTCTTCCTATACATTGCCAATTTTCCAGTTAGCCACTCAAATTTGTCCTTGAGGCACACACACACACACACACACACACACACACACACACACACAATTCACATTTCCCTTTATAGAAAGAAAAAGAAAGCAAAATCTATGTTGTTTTCATGAAATCAATATAACTGGAGAAAATCAAAAGTGAATCAAAGAATTTGAATCAATATGCAGCTGAAATTGAGAATTAGTATGCAGGTCCAATGAGCTACAAGGTTCTCTGTAACCTTCAAATTATTCTACACTTTAAATAGAGCAGTCCAAGTCCTTTTCTTTTTCCCTCATATTCTCTCCAAGAAAATACTTTCTGAAAAAAATCTATCATTGAGGAAAGACCACATTAGACTCTAGACATTCATTTACCATACTGATGAATATTATATAGTTTCTTTGTTATAGATCTAGAACTTGAAATACATTTCATGTAGTAGTGAAGGATGACCACAACTATACTAACTGTAGATACTTATTTTGCATTTTAGGATAAATTTGCTAATATTCTTAAGAGTCATATTCTTTCTCTCTTATCTAATTTGTTCTTAAATTCCACTGATAGGATTCATTTAACAAATTTATCTTTCAAATATGATCTTCATGCTTTCCTCCTCCATGAAACTATCTGTGATATTTATATAGAATATAAAATTTACAGAGGGTGTCTTGATGGTCTCTTTGTAGTATGGCCATAAAGGGAATCTCATTACAATGGACAGTTTTTATAATTTTACTAGATAGAACATTGATAGACTAGAATTATAGGCCTTCAGATTGCAAATAAAGTGTTTTCAACTTCTGGTTCTCCTGGTTTCTAAATTTATCATTTAATGTGCTTCTCTTGGAAAAGTCTACTCACGTTATGTTATAGGCACAGTTAATGAGCTTCAATGGAAATTATAAAAAAAAGGTTTTGATTTAATCGTAGCCAACACATGTCCATCATATTTTATTATCTTGCGCTCCTAACAGAAAAGAAGAAAAACTCAATGAATTTAGTTCAGAATTGAGACTCAAGCATGAAGGTATGTCATCATTTGCTTTAATAAATATAACCCTTCTCTACAATTCTGTTCAAATCAAATAATATCTTTATAATTATCACTTCAGCTACTTCAAAAGTAGCTTGATAAGAATTTTTTAATTCACTAGTTAAAAATAATCCACCTAAAATATTTGAAATAATCATTTTAAACAAAATTTAAATTATTTTAAATGTGGACTGTACCTAAACCTTCCCCCAAGCCCAATTTACATGAGTATCTTTCCAAATAGTAGATGTGAGTTCCATGCTTATATTCCAATTTCATTTTACTACTTTATTTTACTATTGAATTTCTGCCCACATACAAAGAGTTTTCCACAACACTTGTTGTTTATTTTTACTATTTATCATTTAAGAGAAAACCAACATCTCTCCCCGGTGATAACATATTTACATTTACTGTCTATACATTAGGTCCATCTGACATCCACCACTCCAATTATCTAATAAATCTAATTGATAAGCATAGAATTTGAAGAATTCCTGATGCAACAAACAACTTGCAATCATCCTTCCTCAGACTCCCAAGGGCTGAGATTACACACATGCACCACACAAGTGCAGGTTATATGCGAATCTCCGAGCTTCCCAAATGTTCTTTGCAAAATGTCTTCCAGGTTTCTAAGTTTATGTTAGCTCTTCCAGAAAAAATAATTTAATACGTTGTTTCCTCCTAGCCCTTACCCTCCAGCTGCTGGTCTTTTGAAATCTGTTGAGACTTTATCAATCTGACATTTCATAGCAAACTATAGTAAAAATCAATTTATTTCCTGAATTCTGAGAGACACAAACAATTAATGCATTCCAATATATGCCTTTCTGAACACTATTATTTTGTGTTATTATAGGAATGAGCTTGTTTTTAGTTATTGTATTAGTGGTTATTATGTATTTTTGGATTTTTACGTATATATTATTTTGCCTATGCTCTCTGACCCTCTCTGGCTCTTTTCTTTGGACAAAATGATTGCAAATTGAAATATGGTATTTAAAGTCATTTTGTGTTCATTGAAATTTTTATAATTTTTCATAATGTTTAAAACATCTATTAATCTGAGTAGAGGATTCAACATTAGCAGCATGTTTATTAGTGTATCATTTGAATTATAATGTTGCACTAAAACTAAATTTTGATAATGTAGAAAATAAATTAAAAAAGATTAATCACAAAGAAATTTATACAACTTTATGAGTCAATTGAACATATAATTTCCATTCTATTTTTATTTTTATTTTAAGAAATATAACCTATTTTTTAACCCATCATGTTACAAAACCAAGAAAGCTAGTTGTAGGTAATTAAATATAACATCAACCAAGTGAAAACTATAATGTGAACAATCAAACTGATTTTTGAAGTGTTTTATAGAAAAATACTTGGTATATTATGAATCTGAAGAATAAAATGTAAATAAGAAGAATTTTATAACATCCATTAACATTTAAATTATCTTCTGCAATTTTTCAAATATTATACATTACCTCTCAAGTAACCCTAAAATGAACTTGAAGTATGTAGCATAGTATTTCACTTTGCAATCCATTCAGTAAGACTATTGAAGAATAAGCCAGTTTTTAAATTCATTAAGCTTAACCTATACTTGAGTAAATCAGTCAACATCAGAGGTACACAAGCATGAAATGAATTTGAAAACAAATATACCAGAGCTATTTATTCTAAAAAAGTGGGATTGAATTAATATTCAAAAATCTCATGGCTTGTAATAATGTTTTGAAAATTAGAGCAAATGTGAACTGAATGGGTAAAATAAAGTGTATGATGGTTTCAGTCTTGAAATTTACACCATGGACACTCAGTGAGTATGCAGGTTTTATCAAATCATTTGAATTTAAAACTGTATTCATTTAATTCTTAATGGATCCAAGCAAGTAAAAATCAATACAGCTTACAAAATCATAATTATGATTATTTAGAAGATGAAAAATATTTGGGTAACCTGAAATTATTAAATGATTTATAAATTATAGAAATCAAGAAGGATTCAAAAGAAACGTGCTATCTGACACTAGGTGGTGTATATCTTTTGAACTGAAAGTAAATGGAAGGTGAGCTTACTACTAAAACAAACTACAGAAAATAAAATACGTTGACATGTTGACTAGTAAATATCTAATAGCTTTTCAAGAACATAATTATTTTTTCAGTATTGACTTACAAGAAAAACTTTCTCTATTGCTCTTCCTGCTGTCCTTACATTTCCTATCTACCCAAATATGTTTTTAGGCTATATACCAAGGAAAACTTTGAATAATAGCACTAAACATAGATTTCATTCCGAATTTCATTTTATTTAATTTTTGCATATAGTTTTTACTTTTATTAGTATGGTCTTATTTGAAAAAGTTGGTGATGAATGTTAAAAGAAAATCGTTGAATAGTTCACCATTTGACAAAGATGGAAAAAATACCCTAGTCAATAATGCAATTCTCAGATAGAGCACCTACAGCCTGCAATAAATACTGGCTATTATGGAAAACACGCATTACCTATATCTCATTGAATGCTTCTTGAGGATTACCTATTGGACCTGACTTATGGTATGAGCAGTTTGAATTTATATTTATTGGAAAAAAGCTATGGTGCACTTACACTATGTGAGTACTTGGTACCTTGGTTCATGAACTAAATCCTTTCTCTAATTCTGGTCACAAACCAAACTGGATGAGAGGTGAATCAAATTCAATGGTTACTCTCAGTGTTGACCTTATTAGGAAGTTTGAAACAGTCCTCATCCAATTTGGTTTTCAAACAAAATCATGGAAAGAGGTAAATTTGTGAACTGAAGCACCACTCTAATTTGAGAATGATTATCATATACGAGAAAATTAGTTATGGTAACTTATTATCCTCTCTTAAAAAATTAAGGAGGCCATTAAATTGAACTAGAAAACATTGTTGTGCAATGTTTTTTGGTTTAAAGAATATGTATCTATGCATATATTTATGCAGGGTAATACAAGTAGATTTGTAGTTTTTAATGAGACCTAGTAAAAAAAATTTATTCTTAGACTATATTCTTCTGAACCTTTTTTACATATAAGAGATCATTCAAACAAGTCTTACCTGTGAAACAAATATAAAAGTTTAATGCCTATTTGGATATTACCATAATATTGACAACACATCAAAGTGATTTTGTCAGAAACGAAAACGCTATGGACAACAAACATTTCACTTATATTATATACTTGTTTTCAACAGAAGAGTTTAGAAAAGGAAACATTCATTATCTTACATAAGATAGTTTTTAATTCTGGTAAGACAAAGGTCTTACTACATTTTACCTTACTAATTTTTTAAATTTACTAAATGTTTAAACTTATTAAACATTTTAACTTACTAAACCTTTTTCTGGTGTGGGGGATTTAACATTTAAAAGTTTGCATATCAAATGCATAGAATTATATATGCAATGCTTTAAAATATTTTCTATCAATAAAATCATATTGATACATGCTGTCACGTGAGTGTCATTTTTTTGCCTAAAATTCATGCTTACATTTAATACACAACTTGGTGGTTGTATTTGTAATAGGGGCATTTGCAATGTGATGAATTATTAAGGGTACCTCACTCATGAATGGGACTAATCATTTTTTAAAAGTAGCTCCAGAGAGATCATTTGCCTTATTCAGTGAGGAAGGTCAGAGCCAGTAAAAATTCTGTTGTTGTTGGACTAGGAAATTGAACGCTGCCAGACATGGAATTTGTGAGAGTCTTGAAATTGGTCTTCCCATACTCCAGAAGTGTGTGTGTGCATTGGGGGTAGGATTCTGATATTTATTTGCAACACAGTCCGTAGTGTTATAGAAACGAAATGGTCTAAGACAGTGTGTTCATGTTCCACTGTTGCCTCAATTGTATAAAAAGGTGGTACACTGTATTAATCAGTTTTTCTGTTGCTGAACATGCACCCAACATAGACAAGTTAAAGGAGGAGTGAATTGATTTGATTAACAGTTTGGGATAGTTAATCCATAATGTGCTAGCTTCATGGTAGAAGCCATGACAGAGAACAGCTGCTCACTTCATGGCAGCCAAGAAAGTAGAGAAGGAACGGTCAGAGTGGAAGACATGAAGTAACAGACATAGAGTCCAAGACCATGATTCTATGTCCCATCCATACAAACCTAGAGTGTGCTCCAAAGATCCCTTGGGCATAACTCAAAGCCAGTCAAGTTGGCACTACCTCATACCACACCATACATAAAAGGGATTTGGAGAAATTACAATTTAAACTTTGGTGTCACTTTTAACTGCATGCAAATAGGAAATTAATTACCACAGGTCAAAATAAAGCAGATGTTTGATATGTCATGTTGAACAAAGTTATACCCCATATTTCCAAAAGTTGAATCTCCACATCTTATCCATGAAGCTCATCTGGAACAATGTGGCAAGATGTGAAGTTATCTTTAGCACTTACAGACAGAGATGATTTGAAAATTAAATGTCAATAAGGGTGATTTTTTTAAAGTTTTTTTTGGTTATTTTTAGTAAAGGGAAACAAGTTCAAGGATACATGTAACATATATATTTTAATATATTTGAAAAACCTCCATGGCAACCCACTTCTGGGACCACCTTTGTCTCTCAGGAGCTTTCTCTCAGTAACCCTTTCTACTCTTAAAAAAGTGTCTTTTTTTTTTAACAAAGAACTACCATAGCAAAATACAAATAAACTCATAAAATTTAGATCAATTTAAGCAAGTTGTCAATTGAACAAATAAAATAAATTTTGTGAGACTTATTATTAAAATAGTATTTTTTGTTTGTTTATTTTTGGTACTGGGGATTGAACTCAGGTCCTTGTGCTTGCAAGGCAGGCCACAAAACCGCTGAGCTAAATCCCCGGCCCTAAAATAATATTAATAGTAAATCAACTTGCAACACAGTCCACAGTGTTACAGAAAACTAAATGGAATAAGACAGTGTGTTCATGCCCCACAGTTGCCTCAATTGTAAATAAAGGTGGTACACTGTATTAATCAGTTTTTCTGTTGCTGGACAGAAACCATAGGTTTGCTTCATGCTGAAGGGCTATAATGCTAGCACTTGGGAAGCACAAGCAGGAAGATCCCAAGTTTGAGCTCAGCAAGGACAAACAATCAACTTAGTAAGATTCAAATTCAGAATAAGAAAAAAATGAAAAATATGTTGGTGATGTAGCTCAGTGCAAAAGACCTGGACTCTACTCTTGGTATTATATAAGAAAAAAAAAAAAAAGGAAATCACACTTTATATGTATTTACCCCCAAAAGTTATATAAATTTACAGGTTGTTTTCTCTCTATGACAACTTTCTTTTCTATTTGTCACTAAAAATAAACAAATGAAAGAATCTGATAGAGAAATGAAATTCTCACCTCTCCTGGTGGCCAGCCCTGGGGGAGCTGAGGCAGGAGGATTGCTGTGGGTTTAATGCAACTCTGCACTATAATGGTTCAAGCCAATCTGCAATAAACAGTGACAAGCTGTATAAAAAAAAAAAAAAAATTTAAATCAATCCTTGAAACTAAAGTCAAATAGAAATAGGTAATGTTTTGGCTCTCATAAGGTATTAAAAACAGGGATAGTTAATGGGGAGACAACAAGAAAATATCTTTTTTGCTTGTCTTGTATTCATTTATTTGCTTAGGGAATATTTGAGAATTTATTGTTTGATAACTGCCCTACTGAAACCTTGAGGTACACTGTATTGAGAATTGGTTACTACTATTTTCTCACCGGCTCAGAAAGGCAGTAGATAATATTTTGTTTTTGGTTTTTTTGTTGCTTTTTTTTCTTTTTTTTTTTATTGAGGTTATTGGTACAATCTAGTTATACAATACAATTACATTCATCATTGGGATTCTGTACCTTTACATAAAAGGTCTTGATTCTCATTTTTCCCCTTGTCCCTGCCCTCCCTTCATCCCCTCCTCCCCTCCCCATTTACAAACACTTTATTTCCATTTTTTCAGTTTCTCATATTTTTTCCTCTCCCTTATTACCTTTCCCCCACCCTTCCCACTTTCCTTACACCTTTAGTCCTTTACTTCCTATTTCACATTATTAATTATCTCATTAAGATCCTGTGTACTATTATAGTTTTTCACACCACAGAAACTATTCGGTATTTCAGTTAAAGAAATCTCTGTATGAACATTAAAAATAGGGAATCCTAAAATAAAACTAAAAAGGAAAGTAAAAGAGAAAAGGCAATGATGTAACATCAAAATAATCCTTAATTCTGGAGATGAAAATGGTCCCTGAACATATTTAAATTGCTTCTCGCTCTTATAGTCTTATCTTATTCTTTTTTTCACTATTTAGAGAATACTTTATTAGTTTCTGTAATCAAACCCACATAGATAGACCTTACATATTTAGTACAATGTGTTACCCCTGTACAAATGGAAAAATAAAAATAAAAAAATTAACATTTCTAGACCAATATGTTTGTCCATTTCTGTATAATGCCAAGTCAACACAGTAAATTGGGATGACTTTTTCCAAAGTTGGCAGCACTGTTAAAGTTTCCCAAAATTCAATTTTATATATATGTGTGTGTGTGTGTGTATATATATATAGATATATGTATAGACTAATAATAGTATGTTATGCATCGATAGCAGCAACAGCTTTTCCAGGTTCTGCAGTCATCTGAACAAAATTATAGACATTCAGCACATTCCATTAAAAAAAAATAAAATAAAGAAAAGAATAATATCCAGACAACTGCAAAGTGCTGCTGCTATTGTGGTACCTGGCACCATTTTTTCTATTAGCCTCTTAATGATCATCTGGAAAGAGAATATTCTAGAGTAATATCATTAAATGTAGCTCTGCTAAAGCACAGTCCCTACTATGTATCATAAAGCAGGTACTAGATATTTTACATTCATAGAGGTATGATACAGTACTGTCCTACATCAATAATACTAGATTCAGGATTCAGTTT
>NW_022900947.1:24591310-24591799 GCF_012274545.1 Fukomys damarensis | reverse complement strand
TCTTTTTCTAGGATCTTGTTTAGAATTGCTTGTAGTGCTGGTTTGGTATTCTTGTAGTTTCTCAGGTGTTCTTTGTTGTGGAAGTGTCTTATTTCCCCCTCCATTTTGAAAGAGAGTTTTGCTGGATGCATCAGTCTAGGTTGGAGGTTGTTCTCTTTCAGTACTTGAAATACCTCATTCCAGGCTCTCCTTGTCCCAAGGGTTTGTGTTGAAAAGTCTGCTGTGATTCTGATGGGCTTTCCTTTGTATGTGATTTGTTTCTTTTCTCTTGCTGCTTGAAGTATTTTGTTCTGTTGGGTTTCTGGGATCTTGATTATTATATGTGTAGGTGTAGATTTTTTTTTTTTATCATGGCTAGTTGGGGTCCTATATGCCTCAGTTATCTGAATGTCAAATTCTTCCTCTCTGTTTGGGAAGTTTTCTGTCATTAATTCTGCAAACAGCTTTTTTAAGTCATTTGTATTTTCTCCTGTTACTTCATGTATTCCT
>NW_022900947.1:24471093-24591263 GCF_012274545.1 Fukomys damarensis | reverse complement strand
TACTGTTTTTAAGAGACCTCTCTTTTCATGGTCACTGACTGCAATCTTATCTTCTATATCTGAGAGCCTATCTTTGCATTCTTTTATTCTGTTGTGTCCACTTTCAATAGAGTGTTTAATCTCCTGGATATCTGTTTGAATAGGTTTTATGGATTCCATTTCTTTCCTATGTTGGGCATTTATTTTTTCCATTTTTTCTTATGCTGGGCCTTCATGGCTTCTATCATGGTCCTGAACTCATCTATTTTTTTGTCAGTTTCTGCTCTAGAGTCTCAAATCTCGACTTCCATTTTGCTCACTATCTCTATGGTTATCTGTGAAATTATTTCTGTTTTGAATTTTTCTACAGCCTGATTGATCTGTTTTGTTACTTCCTGTGCTTTGAGTTCAGGGTGTCCTGGTGATTCACTATCGGCCTTTTCATCCTCATTTGCCCTACTGTTTGCCATTGGTGAACTGGAAGTCTGTCCTTGTGTCTTGCTTAAGTGTTTTCTCATTTTAATTTTTGTTGTCAGACTGTCCTTGGTTTAATCTCTGGATTATCACCCAAATCTTCCTGATATAGTTGCACCCTAGCTTCTGTGTCTCTAACGACCCCCAGACATTCTCATCTTCATAACATCATAGAAAGCAGCTCATCAAATCAACGGCAGTGCTTTACCCCAACTGATACAATCAGCAACACATTAGGATCAAGCCCAACTTGGACACTGACCACCTGTGGTAGTCACTAGTCTATCGCCCTTAAATCATTTGAATTAAATTGAAATCAAGACCCCTGCTCCCAACCCAGCATCCATCGCTCAAGTGCAGGGAGGTAGGCCGGCCCGATCCACTTCAGGAAGGAGAACCATGCCTGCTCCCGACCCAGCAGCTATTGCTCAAGCACCGGAAGGTAGGCCGGCCTCAATCCACTGTGGGAAGGAAAACCACGCCTGCTCCCGACCCAGCCACCATCGCTCAAGCTCCGGGAAGAAGCCTGGGCCCCGATCCACTGCAGGAAGGAGAACCATGCCTGCTCCCAACACAGCAGCCATGGCTCAAGCACCGGGAGGTAGGCAGGGCCCCGATCCACAGCAGGAAGGAGAACCACACCTGCTCCCAACCCAGCCACCATTGCTCAAGCCCAGGGAATGTAGCGCGCCCCTGAACCCTCATAATCTCCCCCCCCGCACTCTCAGACCTCCTGACTGTGCAAGTCTTTGGACCCACTCTGCAAAGACAGAGGTGGTCATCAGAGTATTTTTCTGAGTTCCCAACTTTGAACATCTTTAAAGAAAGGGCATGGGAAACCTGTAATAGAACATTGTGGAGTTCAACCATTCAGAAGCATGGGGAACTCAATCTGGGCCTTGCAGCCAGAGGTCAGTCAGCTTTATGGGGTTCAGCAATCAGCTAACTGAGATCAGGGGTCTTGCATCCTCGCTCTGTCTGAGCCATAAAATGGTAAATATACTATATTGAAAAGTTTGTTCACCGCAGACATGTTCTGGACTGCTTCTTGATTTCAGTATATAATATTTTGTAAGAACTGTTGTTATAATGGAGGCCCAATTAGAGCTCTGCTTTTTTTGCTACAATTTGAAAGAAGGTCACTAACTGGACAACAAAGGAGGAGTTGTGGAAACATGGAGGAAGAAAAGAAATGTGAAAATAAGTACAAAGGGAGGAAGATAATTTCATTAGTCAGCTGCATCAAGGACCTACTTCAGATAAATGGTCTTGATTTTTGAATCATATCTGAACAGTGGTTGGATATCTTCTTCTACTCATTTTCTGCTTTAGTAATCAGAGTGGATTTTTCCAGTGATTAGAAATTAGCTCAGCAAGGAGCAAGAAATCAAACAATATATAAAATAAAGTGATTTTAATGGTTTATCATGAACTTTAATTTACCTAGAGGAGAAAGAAATGAGGCTGCTACTTTTTAAAGCACCCATGACTGCTATTTTCCATGTGTGGAACGGCAGAGTTGGTGGGAGAAAACTAGGACAGATGGAGTAAGTTGGAAAGTAAAAAACATGAAACTGAGATTATGAGGGGAAGGAAATGAATTTACTAAAGGGAAAGAGTATGAGTCATGACTGAGTTAGTGAGTGGCTGAGGTGAGGGTAGAAAATAAGTTCATTGGAAGAAAAACAAAAGAAAAAGGACCAACAAATCAGATTATTAGAAGGATCTTCATAAATACATCAAAATTTATTATCCAATTCTTATACAAGCTAACACATACTGTGTTACATGTGTTCATTTCCATGCATCAGGTTAAATCTATAACGTAAATCACGTCAAATGAACTAAAAAAAAACAACAACACTTTTTTATCTCCAGTATCGTGTCATTACTGATATACTATGACTGCAAAGAATGAGGTCCAGTAGAAGTTACTGTGAGCTTCATATACAATCTAAAAAGGCCAAGGACATAGCTCAGCACCACAGAGCCTGCCTGGCAAGCATGAGGTCCGTAACAAAAGGAAAAACAAGACAAAACAAAACAAAACAAAGTAAAATGTTCATCTTTGAGTGTAATGACTCACAGCCATATTATCAGCACTCATGCAGAAGGATCACTGCAAGTTCAAGGACAGTCTGTCTACATAGTGCATTCAAGGCTGGCCAAGATTCATAGCAAAGCCTTGTCTCAAAACACAAAACAAAGCAAAAATTTGATAAGTAAAATAAAATATTCTATTAAGCCCATGTAATATATTAAAAATAATAAATGGTCTAACAGCATATTTAGTAAACCAATTTACATAAAATACTATCCTTTCAACATATGCTCAATATAGAAATCATTAATGGGAGAGTTTACATTATGGTTTTGTGGATAATCTGAAAAAATTTTACACTTGCAGTATATTTTAACTAAGACCTTTCAAAGTTTAATAGCCACATGTGACAATTGTCTACATGTAGTATAAGCATAAGTAAGCAGTTTATGATAATATAGCTATTTTATAAATATTTTACTGGCAATAAAATATTTTATTATTCCAAAGAAGGAAGAGAGAAAAAAGATCCTATGATGCAAACTGCACCTAAGTACTCACCTAAATGAACTAAAGGAATACATTCGGCATACATCAAATATTTCCCTTTATAAAAGATTTAAATCATATTGTAGTTCATCCTATCAGAACTAGTTTCATTTGTTCAATCATTTAGACTCCTATTGATGAAATAATAATCGTTTTGTATTCATGAATCTTTTCCAGCACTGTTTTTCTTAAACCTGCGACTTTATTTACAGTACAAAGTGGTACAAAGAAAAATTCAGTAGAAAATAATTAATTCTACTTAGTTTTCCATTTTGCTAATTAAAAACAGCTCTTTTTCTATTTTTATACCACCACCCCTTTAGTTTAAATCATTAAATGTTAATTCAAAATAATTGTTCTTAGGACACATCAATTCTATACTTTTTAATTTGGCTGCAAAATAAATAATTAAATAAACAATTATTTGGCCTTTTGTTCTACAGTTGAGTTTTAAAGAGTCATAAATTGTAAATGCTATCTTCAATTCTGTCATACTATTATTCAAATTGCATATGGTAACTTAACTTTGTCACTTTACTTATTTCCAGTTTTTCAAATCTTTTTTTTTCTTTGAAGCAAGTTATTCACAATATAGTTTCTGTACTCTGCTATTTCTACTATTTGAATATGATCCAATGCTTTTCTACTTAAACACATAAAATTATTCTATTACTCCTTAGGCTTCATTATTTTGAAGATGGGTATTTGTATAGAAATATGGTGGGATTTTTTTTTTCAGTTTAGATAACATGACTTACTAAAACACTTTTATCTCTCTGATATTCCTGATATTTGAGTAGACTAAATATAAATCTTCCTTATTTATGTTTCTTGAATTCCAGGCTTTTCTTCATGCCTAGTTTCTATATAATGGTTCCACAGTTATCCATAGTACAGATTTCCACATCTTTATCAGTCACTGCTTTCAGAGAAGATGGATTTATTTCTATGCTGTACAAAGTGGAGAGAGATTGCTGATTATGTACTTGAGAAGGTAATGTCACATAAATATCAGTCTCTTTTTCTGTCATTTACAGATTTTTTTTCTCTTATTTTTCTTTGAAAAAAATCAGGAATCATTTCCAGGTACTCAATGTTAATAAGTAATGTGTGGATGATAGCCAAAGTCATTTATGCAATGAAGACATCAGAGAACCCAGCAGTAAGATTAGGCGGGAGAAGTTACAAATGTAAGAATCGTGTTTTTAATGAACTCTCTGCCTACTGCCTGGCATTGTGTTCACACATCTTTCCTTAGTTTTCTTTTTTAATCCAAGTTCTTAAAAACATTTTCATTGGATTTTGCCTTTATAATTATTTTTTGATTTTTCACTTCCCAAAATTCTGCTAATAGGCAACTTGCTCAACCTGTGCACAAAAACCCTGATACTTTTGTAATGCTTTTCTATTTATGAATGTTCTGTATAGGATAAAGAAAATTGATACATTTACAAATAAAACTAAGAAAACCTAGTGACTCACACTGTGACTTGAAGTTGTGCCCCCAATTTCTTGAGTTGGGAACAAAGGGGATGTTTTCAAAACAATCACTCTTTCCAGTGAATATGTACAAATATACTTAATTTGTTTATGTTATTTGAATGCAGGACCCTGAAGTTCATCTCATGAATGGATTATTCCATTCACAGTCAGATGAAGTAATATCTTGACAGGTTATTCAAGGAGTGGCTTTGTTAAAAAGTGAGCTCTTTCTGGCAGACTTCTTCACTTCTAGCCTATGACAAACTCTACCATGTTATGATATAGCAAGGAGGCCCTCAACAGATGCTGAGCAGATGCCAGTACCTTGCTCCTAGGCTTCTAAGCTGCAGGAACCATAAGCCAAACAAATTCCTGCTCTTTTTCATTTACCCAGTCTATGGTAGTCAGCTATAATGACAGAAAATGGACTAAGACATTCACACATGATCCTTTATCCTTTTCTTATGTTTATATGGCTTAACTCTCCCCCCCCCATTGAGTTTATTGGTACATTTTAAGTATACAGTACAGTTACATTCATCATTGAGATCTTGTACCTTTACATGACAGGTCTTGGTTCTCATCTTTTCCCCTTGTCTCTGACCTCCCTTCAACCCCTCCTCCCCTCCCCCTTTACAAACACTTCATTCCCATTATTTTTTTATTTCCTCATATTTTTTTCTTTTCCCTTATTACCTTTCCCCTACCCTTCCCAATTTCCCTACACCTTTACTCCCTCCTTACTCTTTCACATTGCACATTATATCATTAGGATCGTATGTACTATTATGGTCTATTCACACCAGAGAAAGTATTCAGTATTTGTACATGTGTGACTTATTTATTTCACTTAGGAGTATATCCTCCATACGTATCAATTTTCCTATGAATGAATCTAATTTCTCATTCTTTATGGCTGAGTAATATTCCATTTTATCTAGAAACCACATCTTCTTTATCCAGTTTCCAAATGATGGGCAAATGGGCTGTTTCCAAGTTTTAACTATTACACACTGTGCTGCTATAAACATAAGTGCACATATATCTCTGCAATATGATTCTTTTAAAGAAACCCAGCAGAGGGATGGCTTGGTCAGATGGAACCTCTAGTCCCACCTCTTTGAGCTATCTCCATATTGATTTCCACAGTGGTTGCAAAAGGCTGCACTCCCACCAATAATGGAGAAGGGTTCCTTCCTCTCCACAACCCAGCCAACATTGATAATTGTTTGATTTGTTGATACCAGCCATTCTTTTTGGTGTGAGGTGGAATTTCAGTGTTTTTTTTTTTTTCATCTGCATCTCTTGAATGACCAGTGAGGTTGAACATTTTTTCATATATTTACTTGCTGCTCTTACTTCTTTGTCTGAGAAGTGCCTGTTCATTTCAAATGCCCATTTTTGAATTGGGTCTTTATATTGGGGGGCTGATTGTTTTGAGTTCTTTATATATTCTAGATAAGAGTCCTTTGAGGAGCAGTTGGTAAGAAATATTTCCCACATTGTAGGTTGTCTCTTAGTTCTGTTGATGGTTTCTTTTGCAGTGCAGAAGCTTTTTAATAAGTTGAGATCCCAGTTTTGATTCTTTCTGCTAGTTCCCATGGCACTCAGGATTTGTTCATAAATTCTTTTCCTATGGCAATGTCTTCAAGAGTTCTGCCTAACTTATCTTCCAGCCAGTTTATTGTTTCTATTTTAATATTTAGATCTCTAATACACTTGGATTTTAATTTAGTGCATGGTGAAAGATAAAGGTCCAGTTTTTCAGATTTTTTTTTTTTTTTTTTTTTTTTTTTTTTTTTCTGATTGGGTCCTTGTGCTTGCAAGGCAGGCTACTGAACCACTGAGTTAAATAACTGGCCCTAAAGGTCCAGTTTTCATCTTTGGCAGGTTGAGATCCAGTTTTTCCAGCACCATTTATTAAAGAGGGTATCTTGCCTCCAGTGGTGATTGTCAGCTCCTTTGTCAAAGATGAGGTAGCTGAGTACATCTGTATTTGTTTTTGTGTCTTCCAATCTGTTCCACTGATCCTCAGGTCTGTTTCTTTGACAGTACCATGTTGTTTTTATCACAGTGGCTTTGTAGTACAGTTTCAAATTGGGAATTGTTATACCCACTGCCATGTCTCTGTTGCCTAGGATGGCTTTTGCTCTGGGTGTCTTATGGTTCCAAATAAATTTTTGGATTCTTTTTTCTAGCTCTGTGAAGTATATTGTTGGAATTTCAATTGGCATTGCATTGAATCATTATAGCAGTTTTGGTAGTATGGCCATTTTTCACTAAGTTGATTCTTCTTACCCAGGAGCAGGGGATATCTTTCCATTTTCTCATATCTTCTTGGATCACTTTTTTTCAGAGTGCTGTAGTTTTCAGTGTAGAGGTCTTTTTCTTCTTTTGTTAGGTTGATTCCTTGATACTTCGTTTTTGTGGATGCTATTGTGAAAGGAATTATTTCCTTAATTTCTCTCTCAGTGAGTCTGTTATTTGTGTACAAGAAGACTATTGATTTTTGGGTATTGATCTTGTATCCAGCTACTCTGCTAAAAGTGGCAATTAAGTCTAGAAGTCTTTTGGTGGAGTTTTTTGGATCTTCAATGTAGAGTATCATATCATTAGCAAATAATGACAGTTTAACTTCTTCCTTTCCTATCTTTATTGCTTTAATTTCTTTCTCTTGTCTAATTGCTGTGGCTAATGTTTCCAGAAGTTGAAGAGGATTGGTGATACTGGGCATTCTTGTTTTGTTCCGGATTTTAATGTGAAGGTTTTCAGTTTTTGGCTATTTAATATGATGTTGGAAGTTGGTTTTTCATAGATAGTCTTTATTAAATTGAGATATAGACCATCCATTCCAATTTTTTGCAGGCTTTTTATCATGAATGGGTGTTGAATTTTGTCAAATGCTTTTTCTGCATCTATCGAGAGAAGCATATGCTTTTTTGCTTGACTTTGTTAATATAGTGTATTACATTTATTGAGTTACGTATGTTGAACCATCCTTGCATCCCTGGAATAGATCCAACTTGGTCAGGATATATGATCTTCTTGATGATCCTCTGTATTCTGTTTGCTAGTATCTTACTAAGGATTTTTCATTAAATTTATTAATGAGTTTGGCCTGTTGTTCTCTTCTTTATTTGCATCTTTTCCTGGTTTGGGAGTCACAGTGATATTTGCTTCCAGGAATGAATTTGGAAGTATTGCTTCCCTTTCAATTTCATTGAAAATTTTGAAGAGTAAAGGCAATAGTTCTTCTCTAAATGTCTTGTAGAATTCAGCAGTGAATCCATCAGGACTTGAGCTTTTCTTTGTTGGTAAATTTTTAATTACATTTTCAATTTCACTAATTGTAATTGGGGTGTTTAAAACGTTTTTATCATCTTTGTTCAACTTTGGTAATTCATAAGTATCTAGAAATCTATCCATTTCTTCTGTGTTTTCCATTTTGTTAGAGTAAAGGTTCTCAAAGTAAGTATTAATGATCCTTTGGATTTCTGTTGGATCTTTTGTGACTTTGCCTCTCATTCCTGATGGAATGGATCTGAGTCTTTCCTTTTTTTGATAAGGTTAGCTAAGAGTTTATCGATTTTATTTATTCTTTCAAAACAACAACTCTGATTCATTTATTTTTTGTATCATTTTCTTAGTTTCCATTGCATTGATTTCTGCACAAATCTTTATAATTTCCTGTCTTGTTTGAGCTTTCAGTTTTTCTTGCTCTTGTTTTTCTAGTAGTCTAAGATTCATCAATAGGTTGTTTATTTGAGCTCGCTCTGTTTTCCTAGTGTGGTTATTCAGTGCTATGAATTTTTCCCCCTAAAATTGCTTTCACTGTGTCCCATAGATTCTTGTATATTATATTGGCATTTTCATTTATTTGTAAAAACTGTCTAATTTCTTCTTTAATTTCTTCTCTGATCCATTGATTGTTCATGAGAGTTTTGTTCAATTTCCATGTGTTTGTGAAGTTCCTAAGGTTTCTTATGCTATGGATTTCTAGCTTGATTGTAGTATGATATGATAATATACAGGGGATAACTTCAATTCTTTTGCACTTGTTCAGACCTGTTCTATGAGCTAGTATGTGGTCTATCTTGGAGAATGATCCATTTGCACCCAGAAAAAAATGTATATTCTGATTTTGTGGGGTGGAACACTCTATACACATCTATTAAGCCCATGTGTTCAAAAGCATGGTTGAGTTTTTGTGTTTTTTCTTGATTTTCTGCCTAGATGATCTGTCTATTTGTGATAGTGAGATATTTAGATTCCCCCACTACAATTGCATTAGTGCTTACTTGGTTTTTCATGTTACTTAATATTTCTTTTATATAGTTGAGGGCATTAATATTTGGTGAATATATGTTTATGATTGTCATCTCTTCCTCTTGAATTGTTTCCTTTACAAGGATATAGTGGCCTTCTTTGTCTCTCTTAATCAGTTTTGCTTTGAAATTTACTTTTCTGAGAATGAGATTGCTACCCCTGCTTTTTTCAGGGCTCCTGTAGCATGGAGAATTGTTTTCCATCCTTTCATTTTCAATCTTTGGGCTTCTTTTTGCACTAGGTGTGTTTCTTGTAAGCAACATATCATTGGATTTTTGCTTCTTAATCCATTCTGCCAGTCTGCTTCTCATGATTGGTGAATTGAGGCCATTGACATTGATGGTTATAATTGATATGTACTGACATTATTGCCATGTTATTGCCCTTTTGTTGACTCTTTTTACTTTTTCCCCCTTTCCTTTTAGTTTCTTACCTTACCTATTTGATTTGGTCTGTTGGGTCTCATGGTGTTGTGACCTTCATTGTCTTTTTCTAGGATATTGTTTAGAATTGCTTGTAGTGCTGTTTTGGAGTTCATGAAGTTTCTCAGGTGTTCTTTGTCATGGAAGTATCTTACTTCCCCATCCATTTTGAAAGAGTTTTGCAGGACACATCAATCTATTTTGGAGGTTGTTTTCTTTTAGGACTTGAAATAACTGGAGGCTCTCCTTAACCTGAGGGTTTGTGTTGAAAAGTCTGCTGTGATTCTGATGGGCTTTCCTTTGCATGTGATTTGTTTCTTTTCTCTTGCTGCTTCTAGTATTTTGTTCTGTTGGGTTTCTGGGATCTTGATTATTATGTTTCTAGGAGTAGATTTTTTTTTTTTTTTATCGTGGGTAGTTGGAGTCCTATATGCCTCACTTATTTGTATGTCTAATTCTTCCCTTCTGTTTGGAAAGTTTTCTTTTATTAATTCTGTGAACAGCTTTTTTAAATCATTTGTATTTTCTCCTTCTACTTCATGAATTCCTATCAGTCTTATGTTATTCTTCTTTGCATCATCTAGGAGTTGTTGGAATGATTTCTCATGGTCCCTTACTATTTTTAAGAGACTTCTCTTTTCACAGTCACTGACTGCAAGCCTATCTTCTATATATGAGATTCCATCTTCACATTCTTTCATTCTGTTGCATACACTTTCAGTAGAGTTTTTAATCTCCTGGATATCTGTTTGAATCTGTTTTATGGATTCCATTTCTTTCCTCTGTTGGGCATTCATTGTTTCCATTTCTTTCTTATGCTGGGCCTTTATGGCTTCTATCATGGTCCTGAACTTATCTACTTTTTTCTCAGTTTCTATTCTAGACTTTTGAATCATGACTTCCATTTTGCTCACCATCTCTATAGTTATCTGGGAAATTATTTCCATTTTGAATTTTTCTAGAGCCCGAATTGTCTGTTTTTTTACTTCCTGTGCTATGGTTTCAGGGTGTCTTGCTGGTTCACTATCAGAATTTGATATCATCTTCATTTGCCCTAGAGTTTGCCTTTGGTGAGCTGGAAGTCTTTGTGTCTTGCTTAAGTATTTCCTCATTTTTATTTTTGTTTTTTGGTTGTCCTTGGTTTAATTTCTGGGTTATTACTTAAATCTTCCTGATATATTTGTGCTTTAGCTTTTGAATTTCTAATGCTTCATAGACATTCTCATTTTCATAATATCAGGGAAAACCACTCATTAAATCAATCACAATCAATTATCCCAATTGATACAATCATCCACACAATAAGATCAAGCACAACTTGCAAATTGACCACTTGTGGTAGTCATTATTCTATCACCTTTGAACCATGTGAATTAAATTAAAATCAAGAAGCAGCCCAAAATATATTTGCAGTGAATACACTTTTCTATATAGCATCTTTACTATTTAGGATGGAGTCTTAGACAGAGTTAGGACTAGATGAGTAGATAAGTGAAAAAATTGGAAAAGTTTTCAAGTGAAGCCAGAGGACATAGAATGTCCACACAATCTTCAGGAAACTATTAAATTCAGAAGGGATAGACAGAGTGCAAGAATAAGGACAAGCATATATCCCCTTAACATTAATAGAGGCTCACTTTCCCTTGAAACTACTGACCCTTGAGTGAAGTAAAATGACAGAAGAAAAGAATGTAAAAAAAGAAAAACATGATAAAAGAAGTCTGAATTATGGCAGGAGCAGGAAGAGAAAGGGAGATGAGCAATAATATGATGGAACAAGAGACTTAGTTGGAGAAAGAGGACAGAAAAAAATAAAGAATTTTCAGAGTGGAATGAGGAAAAGAAAGAAAAAATGAATTTGAAGGGCCTCTTTCAGACTATATCTCTGCTGTCATAATATACCACATGCACAGCCATGTTCAGTACCAAGTCCCCTGATCTAAGCTAGCCAATGGCAGATCCCTATGACTCAGACTGACCTCAGGGCAGAAGGCCCAGATTCAGTTCACCAACTTCCTGCAGGGTTGAATTCCATAAAGTTCTACTACAGGTTTTCCCCGCCCTTTCTTTAAAGATGTTCAAAGTTGGGAGCTCAGAAAAATACCCTTTATGACCAGCTATGCCTCTGCAGAGTGGGTCCAAGAACTGGCACCATCAGGAAGTCTGAGAGAGGGGGGAGAGAGTTTCAAGGGCATCATCATGGCTACCTTCCTTGCTGGAGCTTGTGGCACTCAGGCAGGGGAGGGCATGGCTACCTGATCCCAACAAATGGGCCCAAGAAGGCCAGAGAGAGAGCAGATCTCAGAGCAGCCTTCCCAAATCTCACCTTCCTTTCTGGGGCTGATGGCACGTAGCTAAATGGCTTAACCCTTGTTATGCATCTTTTTAAAATTTTGATAAGCACAAGACCCTGCATTTCATAGGCACACAATAAATATTTCCTATTAAATGTGTGAACATATAGCAACACTGTTGATTTTGTTTAAGGTAAATAATGAGGCCAACTTGATGTCTAACCCTTTTCATTGGTAAATTATCAAGCTGCTTACTTTTGTTTTGGCTTCTTCTTTTGTCTGGTTCTAATGGTCTCTCTTAAACCTTGGTACAGTTAATCTACTAATAGTTGGTATCCTGATGTAAACTTAGAGTTCAATGCCTGTTCCTTTTAACCAAAAATAAAAATAAATCTATACAAATCTTAGAATTCCTTATTTCTGCTAGAAAAATACATCTGTTCACATTAATTAACACCAAAGATGGAGAGACTGAAAACTGATTTAACATTTTAAACACATTTTTGTTTTTATGTTTGTTAAATGAATTATACTTTCTGGAAACTAGTTGTGACAAAAAATTTTGTTGTTGGCTTTATATTTCATATATACAATACTCACATTGTAGAAATTACTCAAATATCTGACATGATCATAATTTCCATGTATCTCTAAAAGATTAAATAAAATATGTAAAGATGTGTAACATGTTAAAATGTAATTAATTTTTAAATAACATTATTTCTTAAAATATAGCATATGTTAGAAATTATATTTGTAAATACAGTATGTAATTTTTAAAAAATCTGTCTTTATCTAAAAGAAAAAGATTCATAAACAGATATATCTTAGAATATAATATGAACCCCAAATAATATTTTTCATAAATTAAATAATTATCACAAATCATAGTTAAACACATTGCCAATTAAGGCTCTAAATTGGTTTTCAAATTAATAAAGATTATTTTATTATAAATCTGAATGTTTCTTGAATACTTGTACAGTCTACTTAGCAACAATTTCTTGGACTCTGTCATATATAACAAAGACTTTATACATTTAACCCACTTGGCCTTTGAAATCTTCTGTGTTCAAGGCCTCCTTATGGTTAGCAACGATTTACCCTGAGTAAAGCTATTTGGACTGGGTCATGGGTTTAATCCTTCTCTCTTCAGCATCTATAATAGCATCCTCTACCTGCACTAAAGGCCTTCAGCATTCAAATATTCATGTTTAAAATGTTTATCTGTCAAAAGACATTATGAAATGAGCACATTGCAGGAGAGAAAGGAGTTAATCTTTGTGTAATCCTCTGGGTATAGACCTTGATAATCTTCCTTGCTTGTCAAAGGAGGTGAATTCATTCAATTACCCAAAGTTCAAGCTTGATATGTTAATAATTCTGGTCATCCAACAAGAAACTGTCAAAGATACACAATGTTGGAATTAACTAAAGCAGTAAGTATATAGCTTATTCAGTAACAGTTACTGCAATGTGAGATGTTTTAAGACTGAGTTTATGTTAAAAAGGCACCAGCAGGCAAGGATAAGAATATGCTTTATCCGATCACTGGGTATCTTTGTGTTCTTTAAAAAAACAGTTTCATATAGTGTAGAGGCCAAATGGTGAGCATGAAGAGTCCTGGATCCTAACCTTAGCCAATGCTAATCCAGTGTGTAAATTGGGGAAACATTCTTAGCATTTACTCTCTTGTGTGTGATGTAAAAAAAGAAGAATTTTTGATTCAATGATTTTGGAAAATAATCTTGTCCTCTAAAACTCTGTAAATTTGTGTCTAATAACTATATCAATTATATTTGTATAGCATAAAGTATACTAAGAGTTGCATTGAATGCCAGAAAACGCTACATTTTTCTAAAATTTAAGATGTAAATGAAGCATAGCAACACGATGGAGATGGTTGCTCCAGGAAGTTAGGTATGGGCAAAGATATTTTATATTTCAGAATAATTGAGATCAGTCACAATGTCACACTACATTCATGCTGTTATTTGGAATACTTTATTATGCATTCTCATAATTCTTGTACTTTGAAGCCACATTTTCACAAATGTTGGACATTATTCAGTTATTTTCTCTCAATTATTCAACTGTTCTTTTATTCATTTTTTTTATTCCTCAATACCTTAGAACAATGTGGGTAGTACTGTAATTCTTCTTCTTATTATTATCATTACTCTCCCTAATAATAGTACATTAGATAAAAAGAGCCAAAAACCAGGGCCAGATCAGAAACATAACAAACCTTTATTTTGGGGAGCACTTGCCAGGCTGTCTCTGAAAAAAGGAAGAAAATGCCACATGGCAGAACAGGGGGGGCTTCTTTTATAGGAGCAAGGGTGGAGTCAGCCTGAGCTGGGATGAAGTTGAGTAAGGAAACATTAAGAGACAGGAAGAGCCTGTGACGTCATTAGCAGGGGCATGTGACATCACTAACTACTAAGAGGTAGCAAGTATCAGGTTACTCTTTGGAAATGAGATGAGGCATGATAGGAAGAAGCAGCCTGTCCTTCATTGAGAAAATTCATATTTTAACATGGAGGCTGCTTTTCCATGTGGCAGCCATCTTAAGGCAAGGGAAATCTAACAGTACAGATCTGTTGTAACTCTAGCTATTCATGCCCACATGCAAATAAAAGCAATTGTAATGTAAAATATGGTCAATTACTAAATTGAATTTACTTTGTTCTGATCCTTTTTAGAACTACTCAAATAAAAAAGTAGTTTTATGCTGTAATGTCTAGTGTTTGTCTCTAGAAGTTATAATATTTAGTAGCATATTTTTTTCTGATACAGACAAACATATTTATTGCAGAATATTAAAAAAAGATGCCAAATGTATAATGCTAATATTTCCAATGAAAATATTAATAAAAAGAAATAGGGTGGTATTAAATATTAAACTTTATATTCTTTTCATTTCCAAAGTAATGTTTTGCACTAAGACATTCAATCTGTAGAACACTATTACATGCTGTCAGTCTGGGAACTGGAGCTGTGCCTCCAGGTTAATGATATCAAAAGAACAGCTGGCCCTCAAAGGCACACAGTGCATGTGTCAATCTATGCAGTATATGTATCTCCAGATTTTTTACACAGTTCTAACAATTTCATTTCTACTTACATGAATTTCTCAGTGTATCTCTTTTCTGACAACTGTGTCTCCACAATTAAGCCCTGCAAGTTGTAATTCTTTCTCTTGGGTCTTTCACTCTTCTTGGACATTTATTTAGGTTTGATATCACTTGTCAGTTACCGTCCAGCTTTGCCTGAATCAACACTGCTGTTCTCCTATAAACCAAGTCTTGTTTTGTATGATTCTCAGACCTAGACCATGGATAAGAGGTTCCAGCAAATTCTGTATTTTTAAAGGGTCTGATGATGTATCTCTAGTCTATTGAGAAAAATGAAGTCATAGCATGAAAAATAACAAAAATCCTTTTACTTGCTTTGACAAGATGTAATTTTACCTGCAACAGAGTTCAAAGAGCTTTAGATATCTGTTGAAAGTGAGAAATATGAAATACTTTTTCACATCTTTTTAACAAAAATTTTGGAGACAATGGAGGGTAAAATATGTCTGTAACACTTATCATTTAGAAATATTTAAAATAATAAGAAAAGAGCATATATTTCATTTTTGAAATAGATTAAATATATATTTAACTTTACATGTACCCTGAGGTATCCAGGCCTGGGGGATGGGGATCAATCATGATATCCTATGTATGAGGGGAAAATGCCCTGAATGTATTGAGACATAAAAGCTCTCCAGAATAATAAAGAGGCACATGCTCGAAGTGTTTTATTTTCATTTAAAAAATATTAATGGCCCATAGTGAGTCAAAACAACCCTGCCCCTACCAAAAAAAAAAATCTCAGTTTGCTAATTATGTAAGACTCAATTTGTTAAGAGTGATGAATATTTATGTTTACAAAGGGTCAAAGGTCAGACCATATATTAAAAAAATAGGATTCTAACCCACAATCTCTGCATCAGCGAGGTAAGAATCTGTCCAATAACTTCTACTTTTTTATGTTTCCCTCGCAAGTTTAAAGTAACTAGAGAAAACCAAATACTGTATGTTCTCCCAATCAGTCACAAAGAATACCAGTAATTGAAAGGGATACACTCTTCCTAGTCAGGGCCATGTAACATTCCACATTCTGGAAATCTGTGTCCCAGTTACTAGGGACACTGCTATCCTGATTTCATGGGACCTGATGTATCAGCTAGGGTTTTTTGTTTTTTTGTTTTTTGGGGTTTTTTCCCAAGCATGTTATGACAGTAACCCAGGGAGGACAGTCAAGGCCTCTACAGTAATCACTCCCCTCTACTCACTTGAATTTGGGCAATGACTCAGGTCCAATCGTACTTACAGTGTTATGTGTATCTTAATCAGAGAGAATGTTAAACAAATTCACTTGTTGAAAGTTGCCAACTGAGGATGACTCAGCATTCTGTTAATCATTCCTGTCAGTCTCACCTACAGACTCAGTGAGAGGCATTTGCTGGGTTACCCATTCTTATGTAGCAAAAATAACTCAGTGATGTAGCTCTAGTACAAGAGTCAGGCCAAAAGAATGGAGCACACATCTTGGAAGTTGGAGGCAGGTCTATTTTCACTAGCGGGCATAGGGTGGGGCGACTGCTATGCAAAGCAATTGTCCACTAACTTGGACAATGAACAAGCTGGGCAGTGAACAGGATTTATATAGATTTGGGAAAAGACGGGTGAGGATACAGTGTCAAGACACAACATTAGTTCGTTGTTTGAGGTAGAGAAATTGAGCTTATACAACTGGATAGAAAGGTACACTAGGATTCATCTTGTTTACATAGAGGAAAGCAGGGGTCACAGAGACTCTCCTGAGAACAAAGGATAATGGGGAAAATATATCTGAGACATGGACTTGTTTTAGTTGCTGGAGGGGTTGGAGCTAGGAGGAGCTTTTTGCTTTCTACCAGGTTAGCTACAGCACAGGTTCCTTCTGTTCAGAAATAATTTCCCTGTTCACTTGGAGGTCAGAAAACCTGATTTGAGCAGTGTGGCTTTTTCTGTTCCTGTCGCTTCGGCATCACTTTTCTATTCGTGACACATTTTTGTTTTCTGCGGGCACAAATCTGCCCCAACATATTTTTCCTGTTATCTTCAATGAATGTAGCTGCTTTTCTTTCACCATTTGTATGTATGTTTGAAATTCTTTGCTCATCATACACAAGAGCCTGGAATCTATCAGTTAGATCAATCCCACAATACGAGATGATCTTCATTTATTCACACATCTAAAATGCAGCATCAAGGACTGTGAGTGACTTATAATAACAATTTTTATAATAACAATTTAACCTATTAGAGACAGAATTAGTTCCTGTGGCAGCAACATGTTTTACCAGAAAAACAACCCAGGGAAGCTTAATGTACTTTAGCTAATTATTCAGCATAACCACTTAATTTTTCATGACCTTAGAGAACTTAGCATTGAGAGTAGGATCCAGACAAACAATAGGCAGCTAAAATGTGTACTTGGTCAAACTGAAATAGGCCTTGGGGAGATTAAAATAAAAAAGGAAGGAGATTTACTGGGTCTGTCCTGTGAAGCTAGAGGGCAGAGAAAGTCTGTTCTCCTAACATAAGAGGCCTACTTGAAATTGGCAACCTCATTGTTTCATAAATAACAAGGGGCTGAGAAAACAGAGACAAGCCCAAGAAAGTTAGGCTCTACTGGAAGTCAGCTCCTCCCCAGCAGAAGTGGCAATCACATTATTTCATTTTGTGTGCCCACCAGCATGTCTATAAACTCTGGAACTTGGGCTCCTGTTCAGCAGCCTCCCACAGAACCCCACTCATATAGCATGAGCTTCTCCTTGATCTTTCTAATACACTCTTATCTATCCAGTTCGTTTCCCACTGCTATGTCCTTACATAATTCATTATCTTCAGGTCAGGGGATGGAAAAAGAAAATGGTTACAGCATTTTTGACACTGTATTGTGGCCTGGATATTTGTGTCTCCACAAGTTTATGGAAATATATTGAAACATATTCACCAGTATGGTAATATTTAGAAGTTGGAACTTCGGGATATAATTAGGACTAGAGTGAAGCATTCACAAGTGTTCCAAAAAGAAGAGGCCTCCTTGTTCTCCTTTGCCTCTTCTTGCCAAGTGAGCAGACAACCAACAAAAACACTTGTTTTGTGAACTAGGATAGGAGCCTTCATCAGACAGTAAATTTTCTAGAACCTTGATTTTGGACCTTCTAGCATCCAAACCTTTGAATACATCTTTCCGATTATTTAAATTGTGATAGCAGCTAGAATCAACTTAGATACCCTCTATTTTTAGAGTAGTAATTCAGTCCATGAGCTAAGTAATATGTTGTTGTTTGTGAATATTATTATTTTTTCTTTGTGTGAGATGCTTGGCAATTTCAGAGATTCACTTCCCTGTGGATTTAATGTCAAAGGTATAAAAATCAAGCTAAGAAGTTTACTAAAAGTAATTAGTAAAAAATTCTCCTCTTTTCTATATATAGTCACTGTGCCTCAAGAAACTTAAATTCATGTAACATCAGATGAGAATATGCATCAGGGAGAAATGGTCAAGAAAGAGGAAAAGAACAAAAACCACCCTCTGGACAGAACTGTTATGCAAATGGACCTGAAATTGTGCAGATAAGAATCCTATGCAAGCACAGAAGCCTTTAGGCATTCTGCAACTAATTACCTACAGCCAGGAATCTGCTATGCACTTTGGTTTTGTTCAGTTTTTCTGCTTTTTAAATTGTATTTTCCCTAGATCATGCAACCCATAATTAAAAAAACATACTGGTGAAAAGTTCAGAGTTACACTTCTATCTATGTACCCTGTCTAAATTGTCCCAATTCTTCCTCATATCCAGTCCCCAAACCTGGGTATTCTACAACAGAAAAGTATTTTTATTCTTTTTCACCTTTAACTTTCTAGAATATTTTTGAAATAACAAAAAGCACAATGCCAGCTTTTATGGGACAGCTGAGGAGGGCCAAAGGTTTCTCAATCATTCTTTCACTTTTGTTTCACAGTGCAGAGGCATCATAAGACTTGAGGGACAAAGTGGCTCCCATGAGATGACTGTTCCTGTTGTGAAGGGGGACCTCCTCTCTTCTGTGATGGGTAAACACATGGGCTTGGAGGGAGGAGATTTTGCCATGGGGTGATCTGTCAGTTTCTGCTGTTTTCGGGAATCTGAGGTGACTGGAAGTTTGGAGACATCTAGGCATCAGTCTGTATGTTCTGAAACTGGATATTGTACAAGTTGGAAAGTAGAGGTACCTGTAAACCCTCAGAATTGATTTAGTTGCTCTTATCCTAGTGACTTCAGTACTGAAGGGGGATGAGATAAAGCAGTTAAATTTAAGGGCTAATAACCCTTGCAATACTGATCCTTCTTCAGTAATTCTACTCTAATATGTAAGCTAAGCAGAGCTTTGACTCAGAATTTTAACCTAAGAAGGGAGACAAAATTTAGTTTCCTTTCCACCTGTCATTATTTCGTCTATACTTTCTCACTAAAATTTATTTGACACATTTCTATTGGCATTACTAAGTTTTTTCTAGGCTTTAGTTATTGTGAAAACAACTGTGATGAGAAAACCTCTACAATGTTTTTAGCTTTTTTGCTTTTTTGCTATTTTGTTTTGTTTTATTTCTCAGCATTGTGTATTGAGCTCAGGTTCTTTTCACTGAACTACACCCCACCTTATTTAATTGTTTATTTATTTATTTAGATATAGGGCCTGAGTAAACTGCTCAGGATTCCCTGGAACTTGCAATCTTCTTGCATCAACTTCCCAAGAGTGTTGGGATTACAGGTGTGCACCACCATGCTAATTAAATTGTTTTTTTGTGTGTTTTTTTGTTTGTTTGTTTGTTTGTTTTGGTGGTAGTAAAGATCAAACTCAGGACCTTGCACTTGTGAGGCAGGCAGCAGAACCACTGAGATAATTCCCTGGTCCTTTAAATTACTATTTTTAATATTGTCTATTTCTATCCATATCTAGATGTGACGAGTATCTAATATCTGCAGAAAACTTACCAGGTAGAAATAGATAGAAAAGCTGCTATCTGTCTGTCTGTCTATTTATCTAATATATCCACATATTAAAAATTACTATGAATATATTTGGCTGGTTTCCAATTTACATTCTTATTAGCCCATTTGTCCTTATCATCACAAGCATGAGGTATTATTGAATATTTGCTCTTACAAAATTAACAAATGAAATTAATGTCTCCATGCACTTTTTTGTTTTTTGACACAATATCTCACTACGTAACTGTGTATGACTTGAACTAACTATATATCCTGGGTAGCCACAAACTCAAATCAATCCTTTTGCCTCAGCCTTCTGAGTTCTAATATGACTGACATGCACCACTACTCCTGGCTTAATTTCTCCATGTACTGCTAAAGTGTGTTCATATTATTTTGAAGAAGTTTATTTTCTTCTATATTTAATGGATATTTCTATATTTGGAGTTTAATTATTAATATTATATTCTTTTTTTCCTGTATTTTAAATTAGTTCATAAAGGCTCTTTCTACATTAGAGATATCAGTGCTTTAGATACAGTAATATTTTATTTTGATATCTATGTTTACATCCAAACATTTCTAGCAGGTAACAGTAATATAGAAGTAATTAATATTAGTCTATGCTTGTGAATTGCATGGAATATGAATAAGTATTGAAACATATATTATAGATTTAAATTTGATTTTGACTCTGTAAAATGGGATTCTTTTCCATGTTAAGAGTAATTAAAGCACCTTGCTTGGTAATAGAGCTGAATGTTCTATGTTTTTTTTTTAATCCTTTGAATTTTCCCCACACTAAACATACAAAGTATTAGCGTTCTCTACCAGGAAAAATGGCCCTAATGGTCCTACATTCTAAAATGGCTTCCATCCCTAAAATGGTTCCTGCTTACAGGAAATGAGCCACTTGGCAGTGTGTGTGTGAGCTCTACCCCATCTGGAGAAGAAAAACCTAGCATTACTCCAACCTGCTACCTGTGTAATCCTCCTCTTCCAATCACCCAGCATCCCATTGTCTGCTCAACAACCTGACCAGTTCTCAACTTTCATGATGTTCTCCCCACTGCACAGCCCAATGTAAACCCTTTCAGATTGGTCTCTCACTCTCTCTCTTTTTTTTTTCTGCTTTAATTGAGTTTATTGGTACATTTTAGGGATACAGTACAGTTACATTCATTGTTGGGATCTTGTACCTCTACATGACAAGTCTTGATTCTCATTTTTTCCCCTTACCTCTGCCCTCCCTTCACCCCCTCCTCCCCTCCCCATCTACAAACACTTTATTTTCATCTTTTCATTCTCTCACATTTTTTTCTTTTCCCTGTTTACTCTTCCCCTACCCATTCCACCTTCCCTACACCTTTAGCTCCTTTCTTCCCATTTCTAAATGTCAGTATCTTATTAGAATCTCTCTCTCTTGACCTAAAAAATAAGGCACACTTTCTATTGATAGCATCACTGTACTTGAAAAGAATTAAATTTAATATCAGTCAATATCACTTAAAATTTATTCATTGACATTTAAAGACAAAGAAAAATGTTCAAATAATTTCTGAGATTATACTGCCTGGTTTTCTGATTTCATAGTAATTGTAAAGTATAGAGTAATTTATTTTTTAAAAAGCCATATATTAATTAACTCTGGGTCAGTGTCTACACACAATTTTTCAAAATGTACGTATCTAAGTATGGATATATGTATGTGTGTAGACACTGACCCAGAGTTAACTAATATTAGTATAGAGGCATTGGCTAGAGTTGTGTAAGAGATGGATAAGCAGAGGTAAGGGAATTTTGGAGCCACATGCCCCAAACCTATGGGAATGCAAAGTTAGAGATTAAAAAATAACCTCCAGGGTCACAAGTCCAGTAGGACTACACACACTCCTTTAAGGAATGAATGCGCTGGCTTTGTTCTCCCCATAGTCCATTTAAATTGGTGCCAATATCAGTCATTTACAGACCACCCTGACTTTCCTCTGTCCTTCCCCACCACCTGAACAGATGGGAAAGTTTTTCTTTGATATTTGTTTTTTTGATCTTTGTTTTCTGGTGCTATTAATAAAAGGCCACAGAGGGATTAGTCCAGGCTATCTTAATGACTTTCTCATGCTGAGGGATCTCAGTTAATGGCAGCTCCTCTAGCCTTCTTGGAGTATGGATTAGAGATTGACTCAGAGTAATCTTTGAGTAATCTTTAATTCTTTTGCCCCTTGTAACAATTGCCAACTAGGACATATTAGTTCATATTTATATTTGTTCATATTTATACATTGCATAACACAACAATAAGTTTTTCATCATGTCTTAAACATTCAAGTTTGATTGTGACCCTGTGAAAACAGGACTATTGTCCATGGGCGGGAAATAGTGAAAATAAAACTAGTAAGTAAACCAACACCTTCCTACATGAGGAGTTAAGATTTTAATCACTGTTTAAAACACTTCAATCTTGTATTCTCTCCAAAACAAACGTCCTTAAAATATATATTCTTTTAAAATTTTCTTTTTAACCTAAATGTTTTAAAACTTCCACAGATTCATTTGTGCATTAATAAATTAAGCTTTGCAGTTTTTGACATAAAGTTAGATTAATAATTTCTTCTAGCAAAACTATGCTGCCTCATAAGTGGAATGAAATCCATATCACTTAAAAATATCTTTAGCAGATGAGGGTTTTATAGGACTATAGTGTGGTAGAGTAGAAGAAATTAACTAGAATGGAGACAAAGGAAAACGCAGTTAAACAATTATATTTTTATTAAAACTGCAATTTTCATGATTGAGTTCCTCAATGCAACCCACTCCATTACTCCCTTGATTTAATTTAAGCTTCTTTCCTCCCAGACTCATCACACTCAAAACTCCTTGGGAGTATGAAGTCCATGTATTAACTTAATTGGGAAAGTAAGGAGAAATCCAAATATAAAGGAAAGGGTTGAAATAATTCAGAGATTTCTGAAATTATCCATAAAAACAAAACAAAAATGAAATAAAAAGCCTGGGTATATATTTGTCACACAGGTCAGTCCTTGTGGGAGGGACTACATTTTCTTGGAGATTCCATCCTTTTCAGAGAAGAATACACATTAATAGTTCCAGGAAATAAGGTGTTGCTCTCTTCTGAGGGTCCATACTTCATTTCTTTGAGCTTGCAACTTTTAATTCCTGCCTAATGACAACCTCCTGTACCTCTTACTAACTAGTCTTAAAACTTTTTTTTCCACAAAGAGAATCAGTGAACCTGAGATACTGTTCTAGATTAAGGTGAAGTAAATTCCTTGTTTTAGCTTGCTAAAGCCTCAGACCCTTGATTGGTGACATTTTGAGCTAGGTTTTGATTGTATTTTATTTTCAGTACCAATTTAATAAATAGTGATAGGTAAAGTTTCCAGCATATGTAAAGTTCTCATTGCTCTACTCAAAGAATAACACCTATAAATAACACCTAGGTATATTTCCATTTATATTTTAGGTATAGTCTTCAACACAGATGTAAATAAATAGTTCATTTTAGATATTGGTAAATTGTATATATATTAAATCTAATTTTTTGTTAGTTTAGTGCACTAGTAGGTTATATGTAAAGTTTAACAAATATAAAGACATTGTGAAAAGTAATATCTTCCTCCTAATCTTTTTCTCATAATCACTAATCAGTTATATGCATGTTTCTTTAGAACATTTATAAGTATATATGTATTATTTTCTTAAAAAGAAAAATAATAATATCCCATGCATGTATGTAAGGAAAATGTATCCATATCATTACATAGAATCAAATATATGCTTTATGGCTTATTTTATGTCATCATGTTGATGTACCATAAATAATTAAACACATACTTATTGCTAAAAAGTTCTAATAAATAAGTAATAACTTACCTTGTATACACATATCATGTTTTACATATCTATGTATTTGTGAAATAAATTCTTGGAAGTATACATAATAGATAGGCCCAATTGCTTCAACAAGGTTTTGTGTCAGGTTATTTCATTTTACTTCATTTCTTGGTAGTGGGAATTGAACTCAGGACCTCATGCTTGGCAGGAAGACACTGCACCACTTAACTATATCCCCAGACCTGTGTCAAGTTATTTCTTTTCATCTATGCATCTAATTATTCATTTGCCCATAGCCTAGCCTTAAAGTATACAATAAATCTTTTAGCATTTTCAATGCCTGGGTGATTTATATATATATATATATATATGTGTGTGTGTGTGTGTGTGTGTAATGTGTATGAATATGAATATAATATATGAATAGTATATTTTCATGTGCTGTACACATGTTCTTTTAATTTAAAATTAGGATTTACCAATAAATTAATGAATTCAGTTTACTGAAATGAGTGAAATTGAATATATTCATTGTGATTAAATAGCTATTTGGCTTTTATTCTATGTGAAATGCCTGTATAATTTGTTGATTTCTCTACTCACTATAGATCTTTTGCTTATTTTCTTTGTAAATTGATATATTTATTACAGCAAGGAGTCTTTAAATACTTTTTTTTTATTTTTGTCTTTGACAGAATTATATTTCCTTCAATTCATGTCCTGTCATATAATCAAACATTATAGAAAAATATATTTTTTGCTTAGGAAGTTTTTACTGGATGTAGATGAATATGTGAGAGGGAGAAATTACAAGTCACTCTTCCCTGTAGACTATAATTGACATATATAGAATTGTCCTATGAGACATATCCGGGGTGTTCCAGTTTTTACAATTTTATTAGAACATAAACCCATTTGGCTAGGTATTAGACTGCTAAAATGATAGCTGGGTATTTGAAATGTAAACCTTATGGTCTGCAAGGGCTAAAACATTTACTATCTGGCCTTGAATAGAAAATATCACCAGACCCTCTTTTCTCAGTTCTTTTGGCAAGTATTAATTTTATCCATATCTTACAAACACAAAAGATTGTACAGCACTAAATGAGAATAAGAAACACTTTCAAAATAACTCAAGCAGAATATCCTGGACTTTATGTAGGTCTCTCTGACTGTAGAACTGAGCTTGGAAGCACTGTGTGGATCATCTCATTGTCCAAGAGTACAATTGGGCCTCTTTAATATAGCTGCATAAGAGTCACATACAATGGATTGTTTGTGGAGAACATAATTAATTTTGTATCAAATATACAAACAAGTTGAATGTTTTACATATTTACCTGAAGGAAGAGAATTTTTTCATGTCTCAGACACATTGAAAGTCTTTATGTATCATTCATAAATAAATTTTACTGTAACTACTATACTAGAGTATGAAAAGAAGTCTATATGCCAAAAAATTTATTGAAATAAATTGTTCAACATAATTGCCTACTGATATGAGCTTGATAATTAAAAATGAAGAGTAAAATGAATTGTTTCTTCATACACAATTAATAATGATGGTTAAAATGCTTTGAAAAATTTGACATAGATTTGTGTTTGTTTTTCATTATTTTTCTATAAAATGTACTTTATAAAATAAAACCTTTCTGACCACCAAAGAAAGACACAATAAAGCATATCAATCAAACAAATACAAACAATTATTTTTTCTTATCTTTAATTTGATGATAGTCTTTAATTAACTGTAAGGCAGATAAAAATGTGACTGGAATTTTTCAAATTGTTTAGTTTTTCCAAGCACTCATATAACTCAGTAAAAGAAGCAAATGATACCCTTAATTGAGTATTTTGTTAAATGTGAAAAATAGATATTTCTTCTGAGAAGAGTTTCTCTGTTCATTTTAATTGTCCATTTTTAGATTGTGTCTTCTATTTTTAGTTTGTAAGTTTTTTTGGGGGGTTCTTTATGTATTCTAGATGTTAGTTACTTATTTTAACCTCAGACAGATCATCTCTGTTTTAATATTGAGATACTTGACCCTTTTTTTTTTTTTTTTTTTTTTTAGTTTTAGCACATGACAAGATATAAGGGTCTAGATTCAATCTTTGCTATGTGGATATCCAATTTTCCCAGCACCATTTATTAAAGAGGCTCCCTGTGTTCATTTTGTCAGGATGTGTCCTAAAGTATTAAAGAGGCTATCTTTTCTCCTGGGTGTTTTTGGCCTCTGTGAAAGAACAAATAGTCAGATGTCCTTGGCTTTTCCCTCCTTCCTCTATTCTGTTCCACTGATTCATATACCTGTTTTGGCACCAGTACCATGTTGTTTTTGTCACCGTAGCTTTGTAATGTAACCAACTTCAATGTAACGTCAATCTTAGATCTTGACACTTCCCACTGCTTTCGTTACAGAGTATTGCTTTGGCTAATGCCATATCTTCTGGTTCCTTCTGAATTTTAAGACTTTACTCTAGATCTGTGAGGAATGTTGTTGGCATTTTAAATGGAATTGTTTTCTTTGTTTTGTTTTGTTTTGTTTTGTTTTTGTGAGACATAGTCTTGCTATGTAGTTCAGGATGTCCTTGAAATCACTATGTAGCCTAGGCTGGCCTCAAACTTGAGGTGATCCTCCTGCCTCAGCCCCCAGAGTGCTGGGATTGTGGGCATGCACCACCACGCCCAGCTTTAAATAAAATTGCACAAAAATTTATGTATGAGATTTGGAAGTATAGCCATTTTGACTTCATTGTTTCTAGCTATCCAAGAACATGGGATATCTTTCTTTCTTTTTTTTTTTTTCACCTTTAATTGAGTTTATTGGGACATTTTAGGGATACAGTACAGTTATCTATTTTCTAATGTCCTCTTTAATCTCCTTTTTCATGTGATGTAATTTCTGTTGCATGGGAATAGGGTAGGTACCTCTTAGATATTTAATATAGATGTTTAATAGTCAATGATACTGTACCCTAATTTTTTTCTCAATGAGTTCAATATTAGCACATGGGAACACTACTGATTTTTTGTGCTTGATTTGGTATCCTGTTACACAGCTAAATTTGGCTATTAATTCTAGGAGTCTTTAGTGAAATTATTTGGGTTATATAAGTAGAAGTTCATGTCATCTACAAATAGTAATATTTGATTTCTTCTTCCCTATGCATATCTCCTTCATTTTTTCTGTTGTCTGATTGCTTTGGCTAATACTTTGAATGTTATGTTGAACAGAAGCAGTGATAGTGGACATCCTACTTTGTTACTGATTTTAGAGGGAAACTTTTAGTTTTTCTCCATCCAATATGTAGGCAATAGGTTTCTCATAAATGATGTATAAGATAGAGGTAAGATGCTTTTAACTATTTACTCCTGGGTTTTTATCATGAATGGATTTTGGATTTTGCTAAAGTTTTTCTTTGTGTCTACTGAGATTACTGGGCAATTTTTTCCTTGCTTTTGATAATTAAGAGCTCAATTTTGGAAATGGCCTATATGCCATCAGCAAATGAATGAAAAATGGATTCGGTATTTGTACACAGTGAAATTCTGCTCTACCACAAAGGAGCAAAAATTTCATTTATTCATAGGTAAATGGGTTTACTTTCAGACCACAAAGCTTAGTGAAATAAATCAGAAACATAAATTTAAATATCACAGTTTTTCTTATATGAGAAACTCAAAATATAAATAAAGAGCAAAGTAAGGGATAGATAAAAACTAGAACATCTTTTTCAATTGGGAAGGGGAAACAAGAGATGCAGGGAAGTGGGTAAGAAGAAAGGGAAAAGGGATGGAAAAAAAGGAGAACTGAAGAAAAATGGAGATAGAGCTTTTGCTAATAGGAAGGGATCAAGAGATGGAAAGAGTTAGTAATGAGGGAAGGAGTAGGGGAGGGAGAAAAATTAAGATGTTCTAGGCACATGTTCCAACTTCCTACAATAAATGTAATCATTATGTACTGCAAACATGTACTACTAAAGCTAAAGAGAAAAAGAGTAATTTCTCAGTCTATTCTTAGCTATCCTTACTAGTCTGGATAGTTTTACTTTTATTTTATTTAGTAAATTAAATATTTATTTTTAATAAATAAAATTGAAAAATACTTAACAAATTTAAAATAAAAGCATTGCAAAACATTGGTTTTGACTTTTAGTCTTCAAATTGTTTCTCTGGATGTTGGATTCCTGTAAATTGTATAAAAAAGCAGCATTGAGGTAAATATTTGAATTGAAATAAATTCTATTTGTCCTTTGTGTATCTGAGGATGTGAAATTTGATTAATCTTTTTTTTCCTTTCTGCCCATCATAATGTCCCTGGAAATATGAAATACGAAATATTATATCTCCCAACCTGTTAACTGTATAATATGACAAGTTCTTGTTCTCTATAAATAATAATAAAAAAAAATGATTCCTAGGAATGATGGAAGTTAATAGTAGGAAGGTATTTATTGATAGAAAAGCTCTTGAGGGCCAGGATAAGTTCCAAGTGGGGGGCCTAGGACCCCACTTTACTGAGAAGTTTTATAGGATGAAACCCACAAGGGTACAACATAGGCCGAAGCCATAAACACTCAATAAATTTACAAGTACAGTCACTTAGGTAATGGTGGTCCAATTGGGAAGCAAGTCATGTAGCAAACATGGGTGGAACGAACAAGGATTTTCCTAGGATTCAGTGAGTCCAGAGGTCTCTGGTCACCCTTAGGGTGCTTGATGCCTATCTACACTTCATTAAGCCCAGATCTTTGAAGAAGTATGTGGGTCTGGTCATCTTGTCTCCATCTTGAGGCCTGGTTTTTAGCCAATGTGCACCTGTGGTTTGTTTCACCTTTGTCCAATCCCTCTTGAGGATTTAGCCAATTTGACTGTCTATAATATTTTTACCTAGCTCATCTACTTATAATACCACCTCCAAGAAGTATCCCAAACTGCCATAAGGGGGCAAAGGATAACGGCTGCTTTAGCTGCTTCAGGCTGAAGGGGGTTGTAGTTGTGGTTGGCAGTCAGGAATACCCTTCAGAAAGTCTATCTAAAGGTCCTCGAAGGGCATCAGGTGTTTCCATCATCGGTAGGAATATAGCTTTAATTAAGGAGGAGCCAACGACAGATAGACAGTTAAGTACACATGGGCCAACAGGAATATGATAATTACAGCCATAAGCTCCCTATGGATGAAAGAAATCCTGCCACATCGTGGGGTGTATATACAATGAGATCTTTGCCTACAATCAGCTTGGATACCTCTGGAATTAGGAGAGCTATTTCAGCTATAGCTATAAGGCATGTAGGCCATCCCCTTGTTACAATATCTAGTTTATGACTTAGATACCATACAGGCTGTTGAGCAGGTCCTCAATCCTGCATAAGCACCCCTAAATCCATCCCCCACCTTTCGTCAACATGCAGATTGAAGTGGTTTCCTGTGGGTAAACTCAGGACACGGCATTTAGAATCACTTGTTTAAGACTCTGGACAGCAATTTGGGAATCAGGTTTCCAGGTTAAAATATGGGTATCTGTCTTTTGAGTTTCTTTTATAAGCTGATAGAGAAGTCATGAAATCTCACCATACCCTGCTATTCAAAGGTGACAAAAGCCCATAATTCCCAGGAATCCCTTTAGCTATTTTAGAGTCCTAGGCAGCGGGGAAGAACATATTGCTTTAATTCTTTTTCCCCCTAGTCTTTGGGTTCCCTTAGATATGATAAGGCCTAAATATTTTGCCTCAAGGCCACAAAGTTGTGCTTTATATCTAGAAAGCTTATAACCCCTGTCTGCTAGAAAATTTAGCAGAGCACTGGTACCTTGGCTAGAGAACTCTTGGGGGAAGGGGGCTCACATACCAGTATATCATCTATATATGATAAGACTGTGTCCCGGGGAGACTCAAAATACGCCATGGAAAAGCACTGTCCAAAGCAATGAGTCTCTGAATTCTTGAGGAAGTATAGTCCAACTCATTTGAGAGGCCTCATCACGAGGATTTTCAAATGTAAAAAGAAACTGAGAATCTGAGTGTAAAGGAATATAAAAGAAGGCATCTTTTAGATCGAACACTGAAAACCAACAGGCATCTTCAGGGATTTGAGAGAGGAGAGCATATGGATCAGGTAGCACCGGGTGGATTGGCATTACTGCCTCATTTACCAATGTACGATCTTGTACTAACCTCCATTCTCCATTGGTCATCTGGATTCACAAGATTGGAATGTCGCATGTGCTATTACTGAGTTGAAGTAAACCTTGAGCTCTTGGGTTGTCAGTTACAGGCAATAATCCCTTCTTAACCTCAGGCTTCAGAGGATGTTGCCTTTGGTGAGAAAAAACAGTAGGATCTTTGAGATGAATCCGTGTCAGGGCGGCACTCACCGCCTTTCTTATTTTATCTTCAAATGCCCACACGTCGGGATTTATTTTTGTTTCTATAAGAGGGGGGCAGTGTAACTGATCTGAATGCATGTAGAATACGATGTTTAAACAGGAGAAGATATCTCTCCCCAGGAGACGTACAGGGCTTGTAGGCACAATTAAAAAGGAATGGGTTAAGAGAGAGCCACCCCGTTACCACCTAAGGGTTGAGTAAAATAGTGAGTTACCTCCCTTCCGGTGACTCCTTCCACTGATGTATGATGGCTGGAAGGAAGGCCAGGGTTGAAGAGAACAGAGAGAGAGAGATGCCATTGTCCAACAATAGGCTTATTTATTTTAACTCTGTTGTCATAATTAGCTGGGGCTCCTCCATGGAGATGACAGGTTGGACAGAGGGAGAATGCAGGGAGTGTACTGGGGCCCTTCAGTCTTGTTGGACCAACTGGAAGGCTGGGTCTGAAATCTTGGTTTTCGCCTCAATGGGCAAGCTGACCTCCAGTGGTCACCTTTGCAGTCAGGACATGGTCCAGAGGGCCTCATGTTGCTGTCCTTCTTGAGATGGCCTAACTTTTGGCAGTGGTAGCAGTAGGTTCAGTCATCCAGGCCTTGTTAGAACTGGGAATCAGACCTAAAGTGTATTTTTCTTAGAGCTGCTGCTAATGCTGCTGCCCTCTCTTCATTCCTATTTTCTTCCTCTGTCCTCTTCCTACTTTCAATTGTAAAATATAGAAGAAGCAATTTTAATAAAGTATTAGGTGAGTTGTCTGGACAAAAAGCCAATTTTATAATTTTTTCCTAATATCTGGGCTGACTGTGTAATAAAGTTATTCTTAAGGAAAATATGTCCTATCAATTCAGGAGCTGAAGACCCATTGTATGTTTTATTAATACTTCTTGTAAGTGATCTAAAAAGTTAGAGGGTTTTCTTTTTCCTCCTGTTGAATAGTTGGCAATTTACATAATTTAAAGGCTTAGATCATGTCCTTCTTAGACCTCAAAGATGCACATCCAAAAATGTCTCCTATTACAGTCTCCTGTCTGGTTAGTAGGCCAGTTGGGATCCTGTGTGGTGACTCCTTGGGCTCTGGAAGGGACTGGCTGCTCTACAAGCTGTCTGTATTCTGGCTCCCCAAAATTAATAATATGATATTTGTCTCCATATGCAATGGCAGCTTGTAATACTGCTTGTTTTCCAGTAGCATTCAATGTTTCATTTAAAAGTAACATTACATTTTTCCAGTCTAATTCATAGGTTTGGGGAAGTCCCCTAAAGAACTCAATATACTTATCAGGATCACCTGATAACTTTACTAGGTCTTCTTTGATCAGTTTGAAGTCACTGAGAGAAAAAGGCATATGAACATGGGCTTGTCCAAATCCACAACTTACTTCTTGTAAGGGATATTGTCCTTGAGGTATTTGAACAAAATTAGCTATGAGTGGATATAATTCTCTAGAGGTTTTAATTATATCTGGTCTGTAAATTCACCCTTAGATTCTAAAGGATAAGGGGGAAGGATCTCAGCCTATAAAAAGCAAGTGGGAAAAACTTTGTTTGGTGGTAGTTGGAGCTTTCACTGGGATTGTCTCAGAAACTTTGTCCTCAGGGTCCAAAACGTGAAGACAGAAAACTTCATATTTAGTGATAAGGACCGGAGGAGTCCAGTCTTCCTGCAGTTTACAATTTAAAAGCAAATCAGAATTATTTCTTAATTCAAAAAAGATCTGGACAGAAGGCAATTCTTACCATTTCCCCCTTTTTATACAGTTTAATTCTAGTTGTGAAATGGCATCATAATTAATACATGCCAGGCATGGTGGTGCATGCCTGTAATTCCAGCACTCGGGAGGCTGAGGCAGGAGGATTGCTGTGAGTTCGAGACCAGCCTGGGAAAAATAGTGAGTTCCAGGTCAGTCTCAACTACATAGTGAGACCCTGTTTAAAAAAAACAAAAAACAAAAAAATAATACTTCCCTCCTCATTCCATCTTGGCTTTTAGGATAGGTAGGCCATGCATGGGTGCAGAAGGTTAGTAGGCTTCTCTTCTTGAATATGCGAGGATCAATATTCTGCCAGTGTTAAAGAATACATTCCAAAAGAGTAAGATTTGATCCCCTCATACCACCCCCCAAAAAATTCCACAAACAACAAAGGAGTAAGAGTCTTTGACTTGGCATTCCCCATATTCTGGAAAAAAGAAATAGAAACAAGGTGCCTGTATGATTCGGATTGATTCCTTGTGCTCCTAGAGCATCTTATAGGATCACATCTCCAGGGATAGTGACTGCCATCCAGAGAGACTCCAGAAGGTAAATTGGACTGGAGTATTCACCCTTTTCCAGCTCACAATCTTACCTTCCTCAGGGAATGTGTGTTCTTACTGCCATATATATTTCAAAAGCCCATGATACAATTGATTTTAGTTGTAAAATCATGTCTTTATGAAGGAAACATTGCCAGCTAAACTAATAATCAAAAGTATCTAAGTCAATATTTTCTAAGTCTTTGAGAGAGAATGAGGAAGATGGATTTTTTTTTTCCTGAAAAAGAGATCAATTTTGGAGACAGAAGTAATCAAAAGCCACAGAGGATCTTCACCTGTGAAGAAAACTGCCGAATCAGCTGTGTTTTCTGATCACCTGGTTAACCTGCTCCAGCAGCAAGATAAAGACTACAGATTGTTGAAGTTCACAATGCACACTTATCAGGTCTCCACAAGTACATAGAAGAGAAAAGCTGTTTGAGATCCCTTTTATTCCGAGTTAGCAAAGCTCCAATGCAACATATGTCTCTGTTAACTTCTGTCTAAGGCCTCTTAGAGAGTTGCAGTCTAGCAATAAAGCAGTCAAGGAGTTCTAAAGTTAATTCCCAAGGGCTTCAGAGTTTCCAGCTTATTAAAGATTTGTCAAACAACTTCTATGGAGTTACTGTTTTATATTTGTGTTTATCTTACTAGCAGAGAGAGAGAGAGAGAGAGAGAGAGAGAGAGAGAGCCATCCAATCCCAATCCTGTATCCCATTTCCTAATGGAGGCTGGAGACAGGGCTCTACCGGCTCTGTTTCAAGTCACTCTGACACAGAGGATATCTCATGATCACCAAAAGGGTTACCTCTCACCTCAAAGTGAAGTCCAGTTAGGGGAAAATAATTATGTGGAGATTTTTCTACCAATTACCCATTCGGTCTGCTGGGAGTCAGTTTCCACTGGGGGACCTTTAAGCATCTGCTAGAGAGTAGACCTGGCCACAACCTTTCAGTTGTCAGTCCAGTTTCTACCAGTTTCACACAATCATAGATCTGTCTCCAGGAAGAAATCTCGTGCCTGACTTGCCAGAATTTAGTCTACAATTTATTTGCCAAAGTATTTTTTTCATACACAAATGATAAGAGCTAAACCTATGAAGAGAGAGAGGAGGTCATTTTTTTTATGGAAATGAATGAAAGAAGGAAATCTGCTTATCATTTTTTTTTTTTTTGCACCAGGTATTGAACTCAGGACCTTGACGCTTGTGAGGCAGGCACAGTGGCACTGAGCTACATCCTCAGCCCAGCTGCTTATCATATTAACAAATGAGATACAGTCCCAGAATTCATGGAAGCTGGGACAGGTGAGGTGGGAGGATATAATTTTGAGACCAGGCTGGGAAACTTAGCGACTTAGTGAGATGATATGTCAAATTGATGAAGTAATAAGTTAAATAATTAATTAAAAAACCTGAGGAGGTAACCCAATGTGAAGGCCCTAGTTCAATCCCCAAACTGCAAACAAAACAAAACAGAAAAAGGAAGAGAGGGAGGGAGGGAGAGAGAGAGAGAGAGAGAGAGAGAGAGAGAGAGAGAGAGAGAGAGATAAATTTCCCAATGCTACATGCTATATTTTTCTGGGTCATCCAAATAATGGTTCATTTTCTTTTAGAGGCAGAGAATTACAAAATCTATAGTTGGAAACCTAGAGAGCTAGGAAAGCTAATAATATAGTTCAGCCTGAATCCAAATGTCTGTGAAACAAGATGGTAAATATGTCATGTTAAGCTTTAGTCCAAGTTCGAGTACAAGGCGGGCAAAGACCAATGTCCCATCTTGAGCACAGCCAGGCAGAGAAAGCAAAGTCTTACTCAGCATTTTTGTTCTACTCAATCAGTCCTTAGGGAAATCTGCTATATCTTGTCTACCAACCCAAATATACCAACCCATAGCAGACACAATATTAAGTAATAAATGTAATATTTAAACAACCCTTGGTCTAGTAAATGACATAAAATAATCACTGGACCGATGAAAGCTAACATACCTTGATTTTTCATTATTTAGAATATTTGTCATATCTTTCTGCTTTCCTTTTGACTTAGATACCACATTATTTTTCTTCTTAAACTTTTTAAAAACATAACACAGATAACTCTAAGTTAATTAAGTATTTGTGAGTCAATCATTTCAATATCGGATCTTTTAAAGTTGGTGACATTAGCAGAGAGAAGTAAAAGGATCATTTGAGTTCCTTAGTATTTTCATATTTGTAAAGTTGTATTCAGTTTGAGAAAATAATTTTCAGAAAGATTTCAGTGCAATCCATCAAAATAAAGTGTGAATCTCTAAGAAATACATTAACTCTCACTTTAAACATGAAACCAATACAGAAGTGCCTAATGTAAGAAGTCAGATATTCAAGAACCTGAATATTTTCCCCTTCCAAAGCAAAACAAAATTTTTATTCACCTACTTTAGGGTCACACTGCTTTTTGATTTTAGGGAAATTTTTTTTTCCTAAGCTCTTAAGCCTCATTTTGCAAAACTCACTCTCTTTCTCTCAGTATATGTGTGTGTGTATGTGTGTGTGTATGATTCTTATGAGTTAATAAAATTGCATCCTCAAATATAATTTATAAACTATAAAGTTCTATATAAATTGGAAGTATCAGTCATTTTAGTTTGATTGGTTTTGTTTTTATTTACTTCAGATTTTACCCTTTTCTGTAACCTAATGTATGTTGAACTGATTTGCTTCTGCAGTTAAATAGTTGAGAATCTATTGTTTGTCTTAGTCAAACAAATCAATCTAAGTCTTGTGGCTTCTAAGTCATGTCATCCAGTATAGATTAATGGATTCCTCTGAATTACCAGTAGAGATAATTGCTGGACAATATTTTTGGGTGATGCTATTTAGTTTTTCACTGTGTACATGTCACTAAGTATACAATTCTTTTTTCTGAGTAAGTTGAATAAATTTGTTGAGCAAAATGAATGTTATAATCTCAGTGTCTGTTTCTTCCTGAACTTGTATGTCAAAATACTAACCTCCACACGATAACATCAGAAGGTGGTCCAGTGGGAGGTGATTAGTTTATGCTGATGGAACTCTCATGAATGGGATTAGTTCCTGTCTTGTTCTGTCTGTCAGATATAGGTATACAGAAAGAAGGGGTCATCTATGAGCTAGGAAGTGGTTCCTTTTTATACACCAAGATCCCTAGAACCTTAATTTCCATCTTTCCATCCTCCTGAATTGTGTGAATTAAAATTCTACCATTTATATCCAACCAAGTCTATGGCAATTTATTACAATAGTGTGGATCAACAAAGACAACTTAAATGGAATGTCATTCATTTACTCATTTAATGAATATTAATAGATTATGACTGGACTAAATATAGGTGATATAAAGATAAGTAAAGCATAACCAGTCCTTAAGGGTTCAGAATGGATTGTGGTAATTTCATGAAAACAGCCAAATATACATACATATGTATGTATTTATATATATATATATATATATATGTGTGTGTGTGTGTGTGTGTGTGTAAAGGGTCATGTTGGCATAGGTAAGAGAAGTACTTACATAGTCTTATCATTTGGTTTTTCAATAAAAGCAAGACAAAATGAACCGATATGTGAAAACAGAATCATCAAATTACTCAAAGGTCATACAACTTAATAATTTACACAATGAATAAAGAGCCAAATTGAATTCTTTAGTTCCTTTTCATGTCATGGTTTTATGAATTTTCAAGTTTTCTATTAAGACACGTGAAAATCCTAGAGTAGTAACAATTTATAACGAAAGAAACATAATTTTAGTAGTGTATGGCCACACTTTAGAGAATTAACTAATAAGATGATAATCTTTAAAAAACAAATGCTAAACATTGTCAAAATAATCCTTTGGGATTGCAAGTAGGTACAAGTGCCTAGTAAGACAACAAGCTGATTTTTTCAAGACCTGTCATACAAAGGTACAAGATCCCAGTAATGAATGTAACTGTATTGTATGCCTAGAATGTACCAATAAACTCAATAAAAAGAAAACAAAAAGACAACAAACTGGGTGTGATGGCACGCTCCTGTAATCCTAACACTCAGGAGGCTGAAGGAAAGAATCTTGATTTTTAGGTGAAATTGAGCTACTTAGTAAATTCAAGGTCACCCTGAACCATATAGAGAGACCTTATCTCAACAATGAAAATAACAACAAAGCCACATATTACCATTCCACACTGACCAATTGATTCCAAGAACTCGATAGAATAAAATACTACTAAACCATATATCCTTTAGAGAAAAATATAAATATGAGTAGAAGGTGATTTTCAAAAGAGCACATCATTTTTCTCTCACCTATTCACAGTATTATTATGAGCAAGTCAAGAATAGCTCTTTTATATTTCTACTGGAAACCTTTGCTGAAAAAGCCTGTGTCACTTTGTTTCTTGTTTTCTTTTTAACTCAGTCGTTTCATTACACGTGATAGTTATTTCTGCTTCACGCTACTGTTTTTAATATGAAGTATGCCTCTTTGCAACTTGAACTCTTCAAAGAGAAGTCAAGTACCTTTGTCTAGCTACAGTTCTTCCCCTGACTATGAGTAACTGAGTTCCCAAAAATAGATTGAAATATGAGAATATACCTGACTTTTATGTAAAGTAAAGCTTTTATTTCCTTTCTACTTCTTGCTATTTTTTTTACAAGAAAAGTAAATACTTTCTTTTAATTCTAGGTTAATTTGGGAGATATATTTCCATACAATTTTACAACTTTTTCTTAAAGGGATCATATTAATGTCTTAGATCAATGTATTTAAAAGGGTATGTACTGATAAACATAATTCTTTCTTCAAGGGAATTAGCTTTTATAGTTGACCTAGCAACAAGATACCAAATTAATTGTTTTTCATAAGGGTTGTTAATCACAGTGGTGACAATTCCACACAATGAACCCACCAGTAATTGAATATTGCCTCTCACTTTAAGAATAATTTAAATCATCCAGCAAGTTTAAGTGCTGCCGATGGAAGAGTTTCTAAGTGGTTGGAGATGATCCATAAGCTAATTGCTACGCGGTGGTGGCATTTTCATTTATTATAGTCCACTCGACCGTTAATTGTGTATGGTGATACAGTTCACTGGAGTTTCTCATTGAACAAGTTGCAAAGGTTAACAGGAGCCAAGCTGAAAAGAAATAAAAAATAAGGAAGAAACATGGATCCTCTCAGGTGCCTATGAACAATGAACAGTTTTTTGAAATCATGGATGCCAGTTAAGATTTTTATAAGCCTAAAATATATACTGAACTAATTTTTTGTGGAACTATACAACATCTTACAAATTCTTTGATAATACAGTTTACAGTATCGACTACTGCTATATTTCATGTGAGAGAGTTTGAATATTCTAGCAAAATACCTTAGAAGGAAGATGCATATTTAGTACTTAGGCATTTCAAAAGCAAATACTCTTAATAATTAATTCTTAGAACAGCAGGAACTGTATATTTTTCTCAAGTATTTTGACATTCTTGTTATTTGGGTTATCCTAAAATACATAATACATGACCTTTTCTTTGGAAAATATTTCATGGATAGGCCTAATTTCAAATCCCTTGCTCCATTTTTTCCCTTGCAATTAATCACACTGACTTGAGAACGAAAACATTATTGCTTCTTATGGAGATCTTACAGGTAGTAAATCATTAGGAGCCCGCTAACTATAACATGCTCTTTATGTGGACTTCACTTAGCAGCAATTGTACTTGTAGAAATATCTAAATTGTAATTATTTCTTATTGAAAAGGAATGTACACACACAGACATATGTTAGATAAAATTTTAAAATTACTCCCAAATTATTTCTACTGTTTTTATACTAGGTTATTTTTGTTAGTTTCATTTATCTAGTACCCAGAGTAGTATGTTGACTTTTGAAAGTAGAAGTGTATCTTTCTCCCTATGATCAGCCAGCTGTTGCTTGACATATGTTGAAGATATTTTATTTGATGCATATATTTCATGCTCATTAAATATTTGTGATTTGTATTTTGTTTATTGATAATGTTCCTTTTGCCTAATATGAAGATTCTTTACAGATTCCTAATTTTATAATCATGCCATAACATTTTTGTGTTGCATGCATGTATTCGATACATCTCATATATATTTGGTTTAAACAATTATGAATTCTTTGTTTTAAAATACTTTTTACAAATCACATTATCAGATATGGTTTGATATATCTCAAGTTCAATATCTTTGATTTTTACAATAAGTTTAATACATTTTTCTTTCTTGTATGCAACATGTCAGATATTTTAGCAATCTAATATCATATTTTCTGATTGTTTTAGATTATTTATGATTACTTTTGATTTCTATCATTATTTTCTATGATTATTTTGCTACAATGTTTTGCATCTTCTTTTTTTTTTACATTAAGTTTATTGACATATTTTAGGTAGATGACACAGTTACATTCATCATTGTGACTTTGTACCTGTACATGACATATCTTGGTCCGCTCTCCCTTACTGCCTCCACCCTTCCTCATTTACAAAGATATTGCTTCCATGTTTTTTTCTTTTTTCATTTTTTTTTCTTTTCCCTTCTTACATTTGCCTACCCTTCCCACTTCCCCTCCTCCTTTAGACCTTTTCTTAGTATTACACAACATTAATTATACATTTTGATACTTACTTACACTTTTAGTTTTTCATACCAGAGAAACTATTTCATATTTGCACATATATGTGCTATTTATTTCACTTAAGACTATGGCAGGAAAATGCATCAACTTAGCTTCTTATTCTTTATGCAGAGTAGTACTCCATTTTATAAAACAAAAACAAAAACAAAAAACAACAAAAAAATCTTCTTTATCCAGTCTCTAATTAATGGGCAATTAGGCTGTTTCCAAGTTTTAGCTATTACAAAATGTGCCACTATAAACATGGTGAGCATATATGACTGTAGTACAATTCTTTTAATTTTGGGGGGAAGATATCCAGCGGGGGAACAGGTGGGTAAAATGGGACTTCCAATCCTAGTTCTTTGAGGTATATGCATACTGATTTCTATAGTGGTTGCACTAGTCTACACTACCACCAACAATGAAGAAGAGTTCCTTTCTCCCCACAACCCTGCCAGTATTTGTTACTGCTTGATTTCTTGAAAGCAGCCCATGTCTCTGGGATTAGATGGAATCTCAGTGATGTTTTTATTTGTTTCTCTTGAGTGACCAGTCATATTGAACATTCTTTATATGTTTATTTGCTGCTGTCATTTATTTGTCTGAGAAATGTCTGCTCATGTCAGATGCCCATTTGGGATTTGGGTCTTTATGTTTTTGGGGATCTGATTTTTTTTAGTTCTTCTTATATTTTAGATAGTAGACCATTGTCTGAGGAACAGCCGGTAATTTTTTTTTCCTACATCATAGGCTGTTTCTTAGCTCTGGTGGTAGTTTCTCTTGTAGGGCAGAGCTTTTTAAAAAGGTGAGATCCCAATTGTTGATTAATTGTGCTAGTTCCGTGCTACTGAGGATTTGTTCTTAATATCTTTTCCTATTCCATTGTCTTCAAGAATTCTGTCTAACTTATCTTCCAGGAAATTTAGTGACTCTTTTTAATATTTAGATCTGTAATCAACCTGGATTTTAATTTAGTGCATGGTGAAAGATAAGAGTCTAGTTTTAATCTTTGGCAGGTTGAAATCCAGTTTTTCCAACACCATTTATTAAAGAGGCTATCTTTCCTCCAGTGAGGATGGTTGACTCCTTTGTCAAAGATGATGTAGCTAAGTGCATCTGGAGTTGTTTTTGTGTCTTCCAATCTGTTCCACTGATCCACAGGTCTGTTTCTTTGCCACTACCATGCTGTTTTTCTCACAGTTGCTTTGTAGTATAATTTCAAATTGGGAATTGCTATACCCGCTGGCATGTCTCTGTTGCCTAGGATGACTTTTGCTATTCTAGGTCTCTTATGGTTCGAAAGGAATTTTTGGATTCTTTGTTCTAGTTCTGTGAAATATAGAGTTGGAATTTCAATTGGCATTGCATTGAATCTGTATAGCAGTTTTGGTAGTATGGCCATTTTCACTACCTTGATTCTTCCTACCCAGGAGCAGGAGATATCTATCCATTTTCTTATATCCTCTTCAATCTCATTTTTCAGAGTGCTATGGCTTTCAGTGAAGAGGTCTTTTGCTTCTTTCATTAGATTGATTCCTAGATACTTCATTCTTTTTGATGCTATTGTGAAAGGAATTGTTTCCCTAATTTCTCTCTCAGTGAGTCTGTTATTTGTGTAGAAGAAGGCTATTGATTTTTGGGTGTTGACCTTGTATCCAGCTACCATGCTAAAAGGATCAATTGAGTCTTAGAAGTTTTTTGGTGGAACTTTTTGGGTCTTCAATGTAGAGTATCATATTGTCAGCAAATAATGACAGTATAACTTCTTCCTTTCCTATCTTTATTGATTTAATTTCTTTTTCTTTTCTAACTGCTGTGGCTGTTTCCAAAGACTTTATGAACAAATCCTCAGTAGCACATTAAGTAGCACTAAGAATCAACAACTGGGATCTCATCCTCTTAAAAAGCTTCTGCACTGCAAAAGAAACCATTAACAGAACTAAAAGACCACCTACAATGTGGGAAAAAAAATTTACCAGCTGCTTCTCAGATAAAGGACTCTTATCTAGAATATATAAAGAATTAAAAAAAAATCATCCCTCCCAAATATAAAGACTCAATTCACAAATGGGCATCTGAAATGCAGAGACATTTCTCAGACAGAGAATTAAAAGCAACAAGTAAATGTATGAAACAATGTTCCACATCAGTGGTCATTCAAGAGATGGAGATGAAAACAATACTGAGATTCCACCTCATCCCAAAATGAATTGCTGCTATCAAGAAATCAACCAATAACAAATGTTGGTGAGGTTGTGGGGAGAAAAGAACCCTTCTCCATTGTTGGTAGGAGTTCAAACTGGTACAACCACTATGGAAATCAATATGGAGAGATCTCAAAGAGCTGGGACTAGAGGTTCCATTTGATCCAGCCATCCCTCTTCTGGGTATCTTTCAAAAGAATTAAAAGAATCATATCACAGTGATATATGCGCATCTATGTTTATAGAGGCACAGTTTGTAAAAGCTAAAACTTGGAAACAGCCCATTTGCCTATCAGTTGGAGACTGGATAAAGATGATGTGGTTTTTTTATAAAATGGAATACTACTTACTCAGCCATAAAGAATGAGAAATTAGAGTCATTCATAGGAAAATGGATACATATTGAGGATATGCTCCTAGGTGAAATAAATAAGTCACACATATATAAATACAGAATAGTTTCCTTGGTGTGAAAAACTATAATGGTACATAAGATCCTAATGATATAATTGATAATGTGAAATAGGAAGAAAAGGGCCAATGGTGTAGGGAAAATGGGAAGACTAGGGGAAAGGTAATAAGGAAAAATAAAAAAATAGAAAATTTAAGAAATGGAAATAAAGTATTTGTAAATAGGGAAGGGAGGAGTGGGTGAAGGAAAGGCAGGGACAAGGGGAGAAAATGAGAACCAAGACCTGTCATGTAAAGGTACAAGATCCCAATGATGAATGTAACTGTACTGTATACCTAAAATGTACCAATAAACTCAATGAGAGAGAGTAAAAAATAAAATTAATGTTGGGGAGTAACACTTCAAAATTTCATCAATGACAGATAATAAAGGAAATATATGTAAAGTGAATAAAAAGAGTAACTCAGTTTTGTATGTAAATTCATAAATACCACAAGAATTAATGGCATTTTACCTTAAAAGAGATCTAAGGTTTACCTTAAAAGAGATCTAAGGTCAGAATGATCACATCTTGTGATTAGTGAAATAAGAGGTACTGAAATAGAATTCCCTTAGTCAAATGAGGTTGCTCTAGCAATATTTCATATACTGGGTTACATACAAACAACATAAACTTATTTCTCGTAATACTTCCAACTGGAAAGGCCAAGACCAAAGTGTCTGCAGATTCGGTATTTAGTGAGGATTCATTTATTTTTTCTTTGTACATGCTTACAGTGCATAAGGTTTACATTCCTAGGGGGAAGTGGTAAAGGTACATACAGCGTCATAATTTCTTTTCACCCCTTCTCTCTTCCCCACTCTGCACTTCCTCTCCCTGTTTCCAGACCCATTTAGTTGCTTTACACATGTTTGTAATACATAATACATTCTTTGTGTGGAGTTGGTACATAGACACAGCACAACTGGTGAGAGGCAGGGAGTGAAATGAGATGAAGAAAGGGTCACATATGAGGTCATACTGCTGTGTCCTCACATGGTAGAAAGGAGTAAAGATCTTTTTGGAGCTTCTTTTTAAGGATACCAATCCAAGTCATGAGAGTTCTTTTCTAATCTCTGATTACTTCCAAAACTATATGCCAATATTATCACTTTGAGAGTTAAAATTTCATCATGAGAACTTATAGGGGGCATACTAATTCTAAGATCATGGAAAAATTGGAAAGCTCTAATATACACTTTGAAAAGAAGTACTTGGCAGATGGTAGAGGTGCACATAGTTTGCATAATTCTTACATAGATCAATTCATCTGGGTCTAGTTTTTATTGTTCACATTATGTTTCTAAGGAAATTTGCACATAAGCCAATGCAGAAATTACATTTTGCTAAAACATTTCTCTATTGTATCAACCAACTTAGAACAAATTTGCATTTCTGAAACAAGCTTTATAGCATAACCAACTGTAGTTGGAAGTGAAGAACTGACTGATTATTATAAGTAAAGACTACAACACTGTTTGGTAAGTATAATATGGCTTAAATCTTAACAAAATATTTATATTTACTATTAGTATAATTTTTATTGAATGATCCTACAATATTTTAACATCTCACTAGTAAAAACCAGTCAACACCATCATTAATTATAACTGTGATTATGTGTCTTCTCTCACACTCAGCCTTCATTTATTTAACCATGGTTGTCTTTTTTGGAGTTCTTATAGTGGTTAGTGAAATTAAATAAGAATGGTATAATTTCTGAAATTTTACATCATTGGGACATAAACTACTGACTTGATTTCAAATATTATTTTCTTCACAACCTGACCATTAATAAGGACAATCAAAACAACCACAACAAGCTCTCTAAACCTTAAATAAGGTACAGTTCTTTTCTTCCTTTGATATTAAAGTGGCCTTTATGATGTTTGTATGATATGTTTTTCATTTTTATGAATTTACATTTACTGGTTATGGTTAAGCTTAATTGTGGGCTTGATTTACTTTACAACCACCTGGGTGAGTCAGACAGAAATGACCTTCAAGTCTATACTGGGTCCTTGACCCTTCCTTTCTGGCCTTATTCCCTTTTTCTGATTTTGGGGTGCTGTGAACTAAGAAACCTGACTCCACCAGGCACTTTTGCCATAATATTCATTTCTTGGAGCCAACCAGTGATGGACTGAACCCTCTGAAATCATGTGCAAAAATATCCTCTTTCAAGTGGTGTTTGTCTGGTATGTGGTTCTATTGATGAAAATTTGATTAACACAACTCTCCAGCATGATGCAAGTGATTTACATACCAGATTACATTTCATTTGTTTGTGTTTGTATCTTTGTGAAGTTAAACCTTTTTGTTTCCAAGGGGATGGAGAATAGTGTAAAAAAGATAAAATAACACCTAACTGCTCAATACTGTTGAAATTACTTTTCTTAATGTTATCCTTCAAAAATCACTCTTCTTAGAACAATCATAAATTTCTTCTTCTGAGTTACTATCATTCCTCCAGTGATGAATCTTTGTAAAACCTATTGAAGTCTTTGGTTTTCCATTAGCAAAATTCCTGTTTTGCATTGTACCTTCACCAGTGCTATGTACAAATTACCATGGTTTTATTTGTATTCCCTTTGGTCCTCAAATATTATTTTCTTCTCTTGAAATATATCACTTTGCCTGTAAGTAGAATACTCACATCCTTACCTTTCTATGTCACTCCCAGACTACTCCTCTGTTCTATAAATGACTGACCATTAAAAATCATGTTTATTTATTGTCCTTCATTCTACTATCACTCAAGGAATTTTATCACCCAAATCATTGCTTTTTCTTTATATTTTTCTGTCCTCATTCCTGATCATGTTAATATTCATGTAGATGACACATATACTATCGTCCCCTCCCAAGCTGTTTTCCCTGAACTCACCTCTTACTGTTACACCCATGTGGAAGTCCCTATTTTACTAGTCAGGTGGAATCTCTTTAATATCTGAGGGAAATCAACTAATCAAAATACAATAATTATTTGGGCTCACGGTTTCTTATGTTTCTGACCATGACCAGTTGGACATTTTGCTTTTAAAACTCCTAGGGGAGAGGCATAACATCATGATGAATTATGAGATGTGAATACCAAAACTGTATATATTATGGTGCAGGTGTGAACGAGGAAATAGCTGGGGTCCCACACACCCATTTAAGTCATGTGGGACTTTCTCAAAGTTTTCACTTTAATATCCTTAACAGTTTTGCTATAGGTTTAAAGCTAATTCAAAAATAAAAGGTTCAAATTTAAAGAATTGGATAGATTGGGAATATCTTAGGAGAATTGGAGGAAATGTTATGCCAAAATAAAGGCAGATCTTCTTGACAGAAAAAGTAAGAAAAGCATACATACACATGCACATGCTCAAAGGAAGTATTGGTTGTGTTTAAGGAAGAAAAAAATTTTTTTGGACTTCCAAATGCACATGAGGTATGTGTTTTTGATGAAAGTGATGTGATAATTTGGGACCATATTAAATTAAAGAGAAGTCAAGCAAATTTTGCTTTTCCATATATTTCAGTCTAGAGAAGTCTTCTAGGAGCTATTCATCATTCTTCTAAACAAGCTTTCACTGAATGTGTGATGAACTTGAAGACCTTCATAAGTCTTTCATGTTTGCAATCTTTGCAGCTCTATGTATTTGCCTGATATTGTGTTGACTATCAATGCTCATAATGTGAACAGAATTAATTTTTGTCACTATCCCTTTGATTTTCACACCCAGTTGCAGTAGATACTTCTCACTGTGAAAGAGATTTTCCATTATTCTATGCTTTTAAATTTAATTGTTAGTTTCATGTGTGTGTTTGGCTGTTTCCTAACCCATTGTAGCTTGACCTTTAGTTAAATCTTTGATCATTGTTATGCATATAATGTAAAAATTGAATGACAATGCCACTAAAGTTATGAACTCTTGACTATAGCTCCTGTTTTATTTCTGAAATAATACTGAGAAAATATGTGGGTGAAAAGTATGGGAGTACATTAAGAAAAGTAATACTCTTCATATATCAGGAAGTTCTAAATAGCTTCCACTCTAAGTTAATGTCAGAAATTGTTATGATGCTCTTAGCAAGCTATTAAATCCCTGAGGCAGACAACTTCCTAGAAGTCAAAGGCTTCTAGGAACACAACGTTGAAGAATAGTCTTTTATGGTAAGTTACTCAGACTCCCCCTACATTGTTTATCTTGATTTGAAAACAGTTTAAAGATGTCCATTTTATACATAAATAAACATGTAACCTATTTCACATACAGAGAGGGATGAAGTTTAATTTGAAAATTAAATGAGTAGATTTCATATTGACATATCAAAAAAATACAAACTGTAAGCCTGAAGGCCTAGCATTCAGACATTTACTCACCACTACCTTCTAATCTAGAGGAAGAACGCACAAATGTTTTTAAAGGAAAGCTTTAAAGTTATTAGTATCTACATTTCTACATATGAATTACAGAATCAAACACTCTAAGCTGTAGTGAAAAATAAAACCTAGTATATTACATTTTAAAATGATATTTTATAATATTGTGAACTATGGTGGGATTTGGAGCCTTTCATCTAAGCTTCTATGATTTTTCTCCTTCTGCAATAGCTTGGCCAGTATATTATTGAAGAATTTTAAAAAATTCTTTCATCTGGTAAGTTAAATAAATTCTATAAAATTACATGTCTGGAAATACAAGACATTATTTGCCTTGGTGGGTTGAGTCTGCTTTGAGAAGTCATGGATTTACCCACTCCTAACAGCTGAGCTTTACTCAGATACCAATCAAAGGCATAGCGTGTTCCACAGCTGTCAGTTTTACATTTGAACATGGGAAGTTTATATATAGTAAATCCCTTAAGTATTTTGGGCTTTCTTCATCTTTGGAGAACATTTTATCAACTTTTACCTTGTTATTTGATTATGGATGTCATTGTGTTCTTTAATTTTAGCAGTCTCCAATTATTTATGTTATAAATAAAGAAAATAATTAACTGATAAAGAATGTTGAAATTTTCATTCACTAAATTGATTTAAAATTTGTAAATCTTCAAACATATAAACAGACAAAAGCATGTACAGGATTTAGCTCAGCAGTTCTGTGGCCTGCTTTGCAAGCACAAGGACCAGAGTTCAATCCCCGGTACCAAAAAAAAAAAAAAAGCATGTACAGTCCTTACTACTAATACGACACACAGTTAGCTTGAATATCCACTATGGTGAAATAACTAATAATTCTAGGGATGGGTATTGCCTCAGAATCATTAGTCACCTGATAAGATCATCAGATGTTTTCAGGCCAGACCTGAGCAACAAAGATACTTGGAGCTGTAAAGTGTTTTCCTACAGTCAGATTGTACCTGTAGGCAGGAGATTAAGATGGGGGAAGCTGGCTGGAAAAGAGAGTGTTACCTGTCTATCACCGAGGTCCGAAACACACCTACAGAGCACAGTTTGCAAACTTGGAACCTGAAATCAATCAGATACAGTACTACTATCTTAAGCTCTTCTGGTTGACTATCTGGCAGGTTTTTGATAGAATTGTCTAGATGTGACATTAGACTGAAGAACAACTTACACAGAAGACACCCACTATTAAGCTCTGGCCCCTCTGATTTTCTGTCAATGGTCTTCTTGCACTCTGCAGAGTGTACTTCTTTTCCTAACTTTAATAAATGTTAAACCTCATTACTTTTTTCTAGCAATTCTTGTCTAACTCTTTATTCATGATACAAAGAACGTGGAAAGAACCTCTGAAAAGAATCTACAGTACGCAACAGTCTGGTAGATTGAGGTCTCCCAAATCTCATGAACTTCAAGTTAATTAAATCCTCATAGGAGTTAAGGTCTACATACCAGCTGTACACATGAGGTGTCAAAGGAGCTCCTCACGATGTAAGCCAGAGTCTTGAATTTAAGTGGGAATATAAAAAACGCTCCTTGAGTGCTACCTGGGAAATTAATTCATTAGTAATTTGCTACCAATTAGAAAGATAGAAATAATATAAACAATACATGAGAAAAACATGTTTTAAAAAGCAACGGAAAATATATTTTTATGCCATGATTTGGATATGGACTGAGAGAGCACTCTTGGGTATATGTGATGAATTTTAATTTAATTAAGAAGGTGAACATTTTCCTTGACTTTGCTGTTCACAGGTATCTCAATAGGGAGATGATTAAATGTGGATAGTCATGAGGGTGGGCCCATCATAAGTGAATCGTGGTTGCTTTAAAAAAAGAGAGTCCACAAAAGAAGAGAGAGATAATCAAAAGCTTTCTGTTTCTTATCATGTGTTGACTTACAGGCTTGTGGACATTTCCAGCCAGAAGCCTGTCACTAGATGACTTCCCTCAACCTTGAACCTCTAGATGAGCCAACATAAACATTTTTTTTTTTAATTGTGACTTCCCCATGTCTTTGGCACTGTGTTATTGACAACAGAAACTGAGTTAGTACAATTTTCAGACTTCTTTTAATGATGATTTGTAACCAAAATTCAGTACATATGAAAAGACAAGAAGCCAAAAATCAAGAATTAAAGATTTTGCGAGGAACATCAAGGCATAAGGTAGACATTGCCTCAAGGGATTCTAAATAACGACTGTGAAGAATCTCTAAAGTAAAATACCAAAGAAAACAGTAAGTTGTATTCAAAACAACTCGTCACAAAAAACAGGAAGGTAACATGAGTGGGAACTGCACATATAAACACAACACTTCATACTAGTGTATAAATAGATAAAGATGAAATGAACATAATTACATGTTTAAAGTTTAAATTTATAACCTGAAAATATAAAAAGGAAATAAAGAACTTAATTTAAATGATAGCTAGTAGTTTTTACATTAAATTATATAAAATTAAGCAAGCTTATACATGACTGATGCAGGAATTAATGGGCTACAATATAGGATAACAGGATCATTAGGTTCTGGAAAAAAATGCGTTGTACAGAAGTCTTCAAAGTTGCTTTATCTATTTTACAACTTTAATATTGAATAAAAGGATCTCTTTATTTTAAAAAATGTACCTATATATGCTTTCTCAATTTTTTGGAGCATTCAAATATTTCACAACATAAACACAATTATTTTCTCTAACGTTCTTATTATTTTACTCTAAATATTCAACTTTCCTTTTAGATTCTCAGTTTACATTTTAAATTTGATGTCTGTTAGTTGAAGATGAATTGATTAAAAGCTCTTAATACAAAAATATATTTTGCATATATTTATTAAACACAGTCAGAGAAGTAGACTTCTCTGATATTGTTAGTATCATATAGAAATATGTTTATATATTCTAAATTAAAAATAAACACCAAATCGTAGAGTTATTTCTTATATATGCCTTTACATCCACTCAGATTTGAATAAAAATATATAGCATTGAAGGTCCTGCCCATTTCTTCTCATTGACTTTTCAAAAATTACAGAGATATTTGTTTGCATAAAAAGTTCCAAAATTTAATTTGATAACAAGTCAAATCTATATAGGTATCTTTAATCTCAACCATTTCCTTTGAATGGTTAATACATGGATGGACATTCAGATATTATTTACCTTTTTAAATCATCATTAAAATTGATAAATATATTTTCAATCAAAAAAATTGTTTCTTGAGTCCAAAATAAATATTGACCAAGTTTTACTGTCGATACAGATTCACTGAGACCTCTTCCCTATGTAGTAAGATCTACTGTCACATAAAATTCATACTATTTTTTGAATATTAAATAACATGATTACACATTTTTTATTTGCATAAATTTCATATTGCTTGATTTGCTTTCTTTGTGGGCATATTTTTGTGTTCATCAATTTTATTGGTACATTTTATGTACACAATATGATGACACTCATTATTGGGAATTTGTACCTTTGCATGATAAATCTTGGTTCTCCCCCCCGCATTCCCCTTTCCTTCCTTCAACATCTCCATCCCTTTTATCAAGTTTAAGAGTGGATTTTTCTGAATACCAGTCAGAAGGTAAATTATGATCCCCCAGAACATGCTTTGCAACCTGTAATTATGTCTTTAATTTGCATTCTTTTTTTGGCTTTTACAGTTAACATTATAAATTTCACAGCATTTGTTCTAGGACATCCATATTGGTTTCTTACAGTGTTCATTGTGTTGCTCTTGAGCATAATGTTATTCAGTCGATAATACTATTTGATGATACTTCAAAATGGAAAGAAAGCAAATTCTCAGTTCAAATGTCATTTTCATTCCTGCTGCATATTTAAATCATCATAGTGCAAATTGTCTTTGTACATATGAAATCACAATTCTAAAGGATAGTTTTATTTTTTTTAACCAACTTATAATCCTTCTTGCAAAAATAAGCATTCAAATTTTTTGTGGCAAATAGTAAACATAAAACATAGAAATATATATTCGACAACTGAATCAATAGCTGTATCAGTTATAATACAAAAGCCAGGATAAACAATCTTGCCAACTGAGTATTTAACCTTAATAATCCTGGTTATTAAAAATTATAAATTCTTGAAATAGGTAATAATCAGGAAAAATAATAAATTTGAGATTTAAGACACTATATTCCTAAAAAATTGATTCACTACTTTTTTTCTCTGAAAATGTTATACAACGTAAAAATGCTCAATTTACTTCTATGAATCAAGAAGAAAATCTATAAAATGGAAAAAAATAAATAAATCCGGTAAGGTAAAATGAAAGCATCCCATGGAATTAGATAACTGTGGAGCAGGAATAGAAATTGTGCTATTCTGCAATTGAAATTATGGAATCCTTAGATATTGTTTTGTACAAAATGGTGATAATCATCTCAAATCTGTATAAGCACATATGAATTTTGCTGTTGAGTCTGTTTATTTCTATTATAAATTATATCCTTCAATATTTGTTATTTATCAAAACTTTGATATTTTATGTATTTCTACAATGTGAAACTATTGTAAGCAACATCTTTTGTTGCAATTTATTTCAGTCTACATTATGGTATTACCTTATGGGACTATGTAATTTAATTTTATATTTTAATATTTTAGTATAAGTATGTACTCAGAAAAATCATGGAACAGCGTCATGTTTCCTTATATTTGGGAATTTGTTGTATAATAGTGAGGCACTATCAAGAAATGTCTTTGCATTTACATAAAGGTCAAATTCTCCAATATAAGATGACATCAAGAATAATAGTAAGCATTAGTGTTCACATTTGCTACTGAAAAAAATTCTGAAATTCTGAAAATATACTGATCTTCTAATTTTTATATGTGTGCATCTTCCCAAGCATTTGTTTATTTTCTTTGGTAATGTAATGATAGGAGATTTTGAAGTTAATATACACTTTTCTAAGGAGAGGTGACATAAATCATCAATTTAAGCCATATCTGAGATAGTAGCACTTATTTTAGTTCTTCTTCTAAAATCATGTATATGTATATTGCACCTGGAATTTAGCATTTATAGAGTGATGTCTGCCAATTTAATAAATGTACTCTGAAAAAACTGGGCATGAGAGGTGGAAGAATTTCTAAATTCAGGGAACTCAGAAAGAACTGCCTCAACCCACTCAGTCAAAAATTCATTACTAAACAATGAAGATGCAAAAATTATTATTTTAACTTTTTAAGGATATAGTTTAGTGGCTGGAACTACTTTTATATTGTTTGATCATCTTCATATTGATCATCACAGTTATTTTAGCCTACAATTATTTATTATTCCAAACAGTAGCTCTTTGTCTGTTAAGCAATGACCTTCTATTTTCTCTCCACTAGTCTCTAGTAACTACTTTTATTTTCTGTCTTTATATATTCACTATTTTAGTCATTTTATGTAAATAAAGTAGTCCAATAGTAGAAAAAAAATAGTAGACACTATTTTTTGTATGGTTTACTTTACTTAAGTATAATGTCTTTAAGAATCATGCATGTTGCATTATATATCCAAATTGTATTCCATTTTTAGGCTGAATATCATTCCATCATCTTTATACTACATTTTGCTTTCTACCCGTCAATGGACATTAGTGATAATTGCACCTTTGGGCTGTTGTGAATAAGCCTGTAGTGAACCTTGTATACAACTATCTGTTTAAATCTAATTTTCATTTTTTTAAACATATTCCCAGAAGTAGAATTGCTGAGTTCAATGGTGAGTCGATTTTTTTTTTTAAATTTTCAAGGAGCCACTGTATTAGTCAGTGTTGCTCTCTGGGGACAAATATTTTGTCACCTATAATTTAAGGGAGTCAAGGGTTTGCTTGGCTCGCTGTTTTAGAGGACTCAGTCTACCATGTGCTGGCTCTAAGGCAGAAAGGTTATGGCAGTAGAGAGTGGCAGGCCAATGTGTCTTCCTCACGGCAGCTGGGAAATGGAGTAAGAGAAGAATGTGAGAAAGGAAGAGGCCAGGGACCCATTTAGTATCCAAAGTTGTACTTCATGATCCACTGAGACACGTAGAGGTACGTTTTACTAACAGGTGGCTCCCAAGAAAATCTAATAGACATGATTAAGCTCAACAATCACATTATACCCTTGTCAACTTGACAGCCTACAACATCACCTTATATCACACTTTATCTCCAAATAGGGATCAGTCAATGCCACCTAACACCTCATATCTATCTTGTGCACAACCAAGAAGACGATCATTCTTCCAATGTCTTGATAGTTCCAGGATTTTTCTTAACTCCAAATCGATATCTCTTTTGAGACACAAAGAAAACTCCTAGCTGTGAACCTCTACAAAACAAGTTTCATAAATCCCACGGTAAAATGTCATAGGATGAATGAGGGAATAGAAAAAAATAATAGAACCAAACTAAAACCAAAATCCAACAAGACAAACATTAAGTCCTGTAGCTGTACACCTGGCACTGGGGACACTAGGTGGTGAGATCTGAGCTCCAGAGTGCTTGAGCAATGCCACCCCTACAGCCTTGATAGTGGCAGCCTGTCCCTCAGACTAGCTTTGCTCACAGTCTGAAGTTTTCCTCAAAAGAGGTGCTACACTTCTGAAATCTCAGACTTCCTGGGGCCTCCCCTGCACCTTTTGCTCTATTCCCATACATTCACAGCCAGCTCTCTCAGAGGTACATTGTCTGTTCTACCAGACCTTCCTTTAAAATCCATGTGGAGGCTTTTCTGACACTACAACTTCGGTATTCTGCACGTCTGTGTTCTGTATCCTGTCATGGAAAACCAGCATCCTGTAGGTGACACAGACTTCTTCCCCCAGTGTGTGGAATGACCAGATAGCTTTGATCATGGCTGCAGCAGCCTCTGAGTGCCTAGATGGTGCAACAAGGTGAAATGAACCCCAGACAACAGATTTCCTAGAAGGTCCTTTCTGAGCGTGGATTCCAGTGACTCTCAAATGAAAAGTTTACACTTTTGCACCTTTGAACCCTCAATGGACTCATTCTATCTAATCCTGTGATGTCCTCAGGGATCTTTGTTCTTCCTGTACAACATCATTTCTTTTAATGACACTAATCTCATTAGCAGACGTATCTCCTTTGGTCATATTTTATATGTGATTTGTTTCAGGAAAATTTTAAATATTTCAATTTTTTTCTACTTTGTGTTTCACTCAATTATCAGTATAAATTTGATAGAAAGCTGTCAGTGGTAACTATGCCACAATCTGATTGTTGGACTGCTTTGCAATTTCTTTCACCAAATCAATTAGTCCATAAATTTTAAACTCATCCTCCTGCAAAATTTCAGGAAGTGTGTAATATGTAGACAACATTGGTTGCTAATCCAACTCCCAAGAAAACACTCATTCCCAATTTAAACCTATAAACAGGGCCTTATTGGTCTGCACCACTGTCTCTATTCTGGTCTGAGTACTGACCTGAATCATGCAACAGGCTCTGCTTATAACATTCTAGAACTTTTCTATCCTGAACTTCTAAGTTTTTGAAAGTCCTGCAAAGCAGTTTAAAGTTTCTGAAAGAATGGAATTAAGGAGAAGTAAAAAGAATTAAGGTGTATCATTCACGTGTACCAACTCCAGATAATGACTCGAATCATTATGTACTGCAAACATATCGCAATAAAGAAAGGAAAATAAGCAAGCCAACAAACAACAAATTTCCAGACAATCAAAGGCTTCTGAACTACATAGATTTACATAGACATAGCAATCACTCCAGTTCTGGTGTTACTTTCCATATTGGTTAGCTTTCCAATTGCTGGGATTAGTATGCTGACACCTGCAATTTAAAAGAGGACATCTTTCTTTGCCTTACACTTTCAAAGGATTCGGTTCATGGTTAGCAGACTGCAAGATTGCTCCTTCATGGTGGAAGTGTGCAGGAGAACACAGATGTTTACGTCATGGTGGCAGAACAAAGGATGAATGACAGAGAGGAGAGGACAGGCACCATAAATAATACTCATGGTCATGCTTCTGTGACTTACCTAGGTACCCAGAAATATATCGTACTAAACTACATGGCATCCATGCCAATCATGTTCACACAATTAAGCTTAACCAGCAGCGCCTTTATTGCATTTGTTTGCTTTTTGAGATGGGGTCTTGCTAAGTCCCTAAATTGGCCATGGGTTCAAACTCATGTTTCTTTTGCCTCAGTCTCCCAGAGTGTTATAATTATAGACTAGCACCACCACACCCGGCTACACAGCCTGTACCTCTTTTAAACAGTGATAGCCAGTTTCCAAACCCAGTACACATGAGGTCTAATTTCTCCACACACTCAAAAAATAGTAGTTATTTTTTATTTGGTTCTTTCTGCTTCAAACAGTCACCTTAATGGGTATAAACCGATAGGCAAAATCTTGATGATCTTATGGACATTTGTATATCATCTAAGAATGAATGTCTATTCATTTTAAATGTCTATCTGCCCGTTATACAAAAGATATTCTCCACCTTCATGATTTGTAGATGTCCCTATATTTTCTTTAAGTTTATTTTGGTTTCTAATTCTTTGTCACACACATGATTTTCAAATAATTTCCTCCATTCTAAGTTGTCTTTTTACTCTTGTTCATTTTCGTGGATGAGGAGAACTATTAATCTTGATAAAATTCAATTCACTTTTATTCCTTGCTTTGTTTCAGTGTTTAGGTAAGGAATCATCATCAAATATAATGTTTTAAGTTTTTGCCCTCACTCTTAACTTTTATCTTGACTGGATTAGGAGAACCCTGGATAAATGACAGGATCCTGGGCATACAGTGTGACATTATAAGTGCTCATGATGATTCATTCACAAAATTTCTTAGGTAAGTGTGCTGTCAGGAGCAGGGGCTTGTTGAAGGGAGGGGTGTCACCTAGGATGTGTGTCTCTGGAGGGCAGAACTCTCACTGTGCTCCTCTGAATTCTGACTCCCAGCTGCCATGAACTGAGCAACATTGCTCTTCCACAGACATCCAACATGATAGTCCTGCCTAAGAGCCAGCTAACTACGGACCAGAACCTCTGAAACTATGAGTTAAATGACACATCTCCCCCTTCATGCTTGGGTGTCAAGTATTTCGACTCAGCGATAGGAAAGATAACTAGCAGCTTTTTTCTTTTTGAAAAAAGTTTATAATTTTGACTTCACATGTATGTCACAGACTCACTTGTGGTTAATTTTTGTATACAGTATTAGATAATCTTTTGTTTGCAAATATTTAGTTTGGTCAGCAATACCCTTTTTTTCGAGGGGGAGGTTGAGACAGGGTCTCACTATGTGGTCAAAACTGACCTGGAACTCACTATGTAGCCCAGGCTGGTCTCGAACTCACAGCGATCCTCCTGGCTCAGACTCCTGAGTGCTGGGATTGCAGGCATTCGCCACCACGTCAGGCAGCAATATCCTTTTCTTCAGAGATTAAAATTCATGTGAAATCCCAAGAGGCCCCAGGGCAAAATAATTTTGAAAAACTATAAATTTGGAAGTTTTACATTTTTTAATTTCCATATACTACCATACTGAAAATAGTATGCTACCTTCATGCAAGACATAAATATAGACCAATGCAATAAGGAAAAAGAGTAGGAATAAATCCTTACTTATATGGTCAAATGATTTTCAACAAAAATACCAATAATGGGAAAGGCCAATCTTTTTAGGGTTATTTTTAATCCTCAGAAATTGATCTATGCTTAGCTGAACTTCTAAATAGTAGTATTGAATGTAATCATATCCCATTATTTTAAATACATACTGTTTAACATTTATGAGTTAATTTTCTTATCATTGAAGTCCATCTCCTTGACCTAATGTCCTATTATTATCTCCCAGTGTGAGCCAGTAAATTATATTCTTCTTGCACATCATAAATGTCATAAATATTCTTGTCATAATGTGATATAATAATACATATTCTATCTTTATTTTTGTTATATGTAATTTTCTTGAACATTGTAACTCTATATCCCTATTAAGTTCTTAAAATCTTTCATATAAAGTAGTCAATAAATGTCTGTCAGTGAATAACACACACATGCACACACACACACACACACACACACACACACACACACAAGCACCATAGATATTGTTAGCACTTTAATCACCGTTTCTTTTCCCTTGGAAAGCTATAGAGAAGAAGGCTGATAATTATATGGATATCAACAGGTTATCAGCGTTACCTATTCTAGTCTATGTCTCTTTAAATATCAGCTCTATTCATTATTCTGATAGAATGTCCCTGCTAGAGTCTACTCTCCTCTTAAATGACTAATGATGACAAAACTGTAAATCTCAGTTCAGTCCCGAGTAGAAGCCATCATCGGTTGCATAATCAAGATTCCAAATTCTCAAAAGACGGTAACTAGCTTTATAAGACCAGTAGCATGATGTATAAACAAAAATATGAGACCTGCTATCATGATCATTAGGGGTTAATTTACTATTTGAAAAAAAATTAAGCTTAGTCCGAACTCAAGTATGTTTTATTTTATTTGAATAAAATGGAAAACATTTCTAGTGTGAGAAATGTAAAATAGAATGATTGGATTTTGGAGAATTTGTGACATGCTGTTTAGGAACTTCTGGTACCAACTTGAAATAGGATTGGGTCTTTCTTTAATGTAGTTCCTGTTTTTAATACATTTTAAAAAGTAGTCTGTTGCCTTAGACTGCCCTTTAGTTCTACCCCCGTTAACTAAGGAAAATTGGATATTAACACATAGTTTAATTGCAACATGTAGAAATATATCCTAAGAATGAGTTTGTTTCAGTAATTAGAACATGAGCAGTAGTTTTCAAAGCAGTGAGCTACTGTATCTATTTTTGACCATATGTAGGTATACAGGCACCTATTTCATTTGTAAACAAAGGCAACTTTAAAATCCTTTTTTGTAAGCTAGAATATTTTATGTTGTAATATTACTCATGAGTAAATCAAAGTAGAATAGCTGGGAATGGAATGGGGGTTCCGAACAGAGATTTATGTAACTGAGAAAGAAGATCATCTTTTCCCCCCTTTTATGACTCTTCGCCAGGAGAAGATACTATTGAGAAATTACTCTTGTGAAAATGATAATTGATGTCATGTAAAATAAATTGGCTGAAAACAGCTTGATAGTTAAAAGCTTTAAGTGATTCCTCGGCTCGCCCTCTGTGGGATGCTCTCCTCATTCAATGACTAGATGAACTCATCTGATGTGCATCACTTAATGCAATTTGAATTAGAAAAAGCTTTGATTAGACAGAAGCCAAGATGTAGGAGATGAGGAACCATTCTTATCCCTTACTGAAAAGCTTCAACCTATATAAATGTTAAGAGGTAAATTGATTTGGTAAACATTTTAGGAGTAGATAAATTGCAGTCTCTGATAATATCTATCTCATTAAAGATGACATTTTAAGCCTTTGTGTCTCTCTGGAAACAAACTAATATTTTAAATAGGTCCAAATAAATTTGGTTTATTGAAGCATGTCAACATAGTATATTATTGTCACTATTGCTGTGAAGAAATTTCTTATCAAACATTTAGTGTTTGTAAAAGTTTATTGAAGTAGAGATTATACTGCTTGTGTTATAGGATAATTGAAAATAAATTTAAACTCTACACCATTATTCTATAATAAAGTTGAAGTATTTAGTTATGTAAATTAAAAGTATTATAAGGCTTTTAATTGAGCACTCATTTATTTGTTTCTCTCATAAATTCATCAGTATCTATTGAGCAGCTACCTCTTATGAAATTTATCTTTTGCTTTTACTTTGTGGTCTTTGTAAGAATCTGTCTTAGTATGTGACTTCTATTGTGTGGTCCCTAGAGAATGAATACATTTTAAACATTTTTCTTTCACTTCTAGATGACTCCTAGTAATCTATTCTTATGTTTGAAAAGATAAAAATAATTATTTGACAATATTCACAAATTCAGTTGTTATATTAAAAACAATATAATTAAGAAAAATATAAAAGAAATAAATAAAGGGAAGGACATAAGTAAACATGATTACAAATTACACATAAATGCAAAAAAATGAAGGGAAATAATGTCTCTCTTTGTTTAATTGTATGGAGAATCACACAAAAGGCTTTAAACTGCCCAAATATTTTTGCTGCTGAAAATTAACCATAGTGTCTTAATAAGCTGTTTTAGCACCAATTTTAAATATAAAGTAACACTAAAATTTCCCAAAAATCTTACTTTAGTGAATATTAATGACCATGTGTCACATAAGCACTCATTATTTTTAATTCAATATGCCCTTTCATCTTTATAACTATATTTCCACTGAAGGAACTATAAACTGTAGGAACTATTGTAATAAATGCACATTTACTCACCACTGTGGTTAGTCATACCTGTGTTATCTTATTAAAATCCATTAGATCATATGCATAGGAGTAAAATAATTTAGTTAAAAATCACAATCTTCATGTATCCCTCTGTTTCCCAGTTTCTTTTCCATTTTGAAAACTATAAACCATTCTGAATAATTTCTTTGTCATACTCTTCTTTGTTTTAATTTTCAGTATGTTTATCAGCATGGTGATATTTAAAACATGTGATAAGGGCCAAAATGGATGATAGATATTGGGAAGCAGGAAGAAAATGTTCAAAGGGGGTGTGGACAAGGGAGGGGGAGGAGAAGGGAAATAAAGTAAAAGAAAAAAAAGAGTAGAAGGAAAAATGGAAACAAAGCTTTTGTAAATAAGGAGGAAAAAGGAGTTGAAGGGAGGGAAGCTGAATGAGGAAAAAAGACGAATCAAGATATATTGTAAACAGGTACAAATTCCCCCAGGTGAATGTCATCATGTTCAGCAAAAGTGTACAGGTAAAATTATAAAATTCATTTAAAAAAGAAAAGAATATTTTTATAGTTATTAGACATAACACACTATAAATGTAAAATAGGTCAATTTGGTGGATAAAATTTAAGTATTTGAAAGCTTTCTTTTATACATCAAGATGAAACAAGGACTTACAGTCACACAGAAAACAATAAATAACTAAAAAGCATCTGATAGTTCTTATTGAACATATGAATATGGGCGTCTCTTAAGAATTCACTTAAATTAAGTATTGGCTAAAAAAGATATGTTTAGACAACTTTAATTTCAAGAGCTATGTCTAAGTTTCTTAAACTTATAACATTATTTTAGTAATATGCATGAAATACTCGGTTCTGGAAGTTGTCATTTTTCTAGGCATATGGCTGTTTAATGAGTGCAAAATATCTCTGGCTTTATATTTTCTTTCTTTTGGTACCAGGGATCGAACTCCGGTCCTTGCTCTTGCGAGGCAGACCACCAAACCGCTGAGCTACATCCCCAGCCCTCTCTGGCTTTATGAAACTTAAATTGTGTCGGGTCAGCCAGTTTATATTGACCAAATATACTATATATATGTTATCTTGCGACTATACTCTTACTAATGTTTATTATTGCTTTTTAAAAATATTTTAACTTGTAAATGTGAAATGATATGCTGCTTTGTAGAATCACTAGCAATTTGAGTTTCTCTTAAAAATTAACAATTTTGATGATTTTTCTATTTGATATTAGTGCCTTCCTTCCACCTTCTCTTTGTCTTTTTTGTTTCCTTTCATTTATTATTTGGGTTTGTAAGAGTTTTTTGTGTATTTTGCAGAATGGCCTTTAATTACTTAAACAAATTACAGTTATGTTCTTCTACACTTTGGTTTATAAAGTCACTTTTTAATATTGTCTAAATTGCATAGAATGTTCTTGAATCTTACTGTTTTCTAATATATTAATATTTAGGTTTATTATCAGTATTCTTTATTTTGGTTTTTTTTGTAATGCTGCTTTACTACTGTGTGTAATTTCCTACAAATTATTGTTTAAAATTTTTCTTGATTTAAATTTGGTTTGAATCATGAAATTATAACTGTGCCTATATTATTAAGCAATCATCACAGAATTATCAATATATTCACTTATTTTTCATTTATGATATCAGTTGATAATGATACATTTGTAAATCTATATATACTACAGCAATGCACTTTGCTATGTTTTAGTTAAGAATATGCTTAGATGCTTTTGCCTTTAATTCATCATCAGGAATTCAAATCTCAGTATTTTCATTTTAATGCACTTCCATAGCTGTTTTTGAAGTTTATTAGTATTGCTTTGAACTGCTAAATTAAAATAAAAATTTGATGCATTTCTGCACTTTTAAAGGAAAGTTTAGTAGCTTCTTGTATCATTTTACATATTTTGCACATATTTACAGTTTTCTCTCTATTGATTTTATATTAATTTTTCACTGTATCATTAAAGTTATATTTTTCTAAGAATAGAATTAATCATATATACTATTTAAATTTTTATCATTTTGATGGAAATTTATATTAACTTTTCCAGGTACTCACCAGGAATAATGGGACACACCAATAATCCCAGCATTTGAGAGGCTGAGGCAGGAGGATTGCCGTGAATTCAAAAGCAGCCTGGACTACATAGCGAGACACTGTCTTAAAAAATAAAATAAACAAACAAAAAAAAAGCAGACAAATTAAATCTTTGCACATAGTCATGGCTGTTTTTCCCTTCTCTCTATATATATATTTTTATCTTACATTGGTGGACCTTCCTCCTTTACAAAGCCAAACAGTACCATTCCCGGTATTGTCATTACAAGCATGTTAAATATTTCATGGTTGATATTTGTTTATTATAGATTCTTCTTGAATACCATTCATTGGATTAATGCATTCTCTTTTATTTACAGCCGAAACAAATAACTTAGAATCTCAGTGGCGCTGCCTCCTGTCTCTCAATGTCCTGAAGTCTGAGTTCAATTTCCGGTTTTAAAAAAAAATGTTGGGGGATATTAGTGGCTGAGAATAAATGACTAGGAGCAAATTCTAAAAGGAATCACATGAGTTAGGTGCAAAAGAAGCCTTATAGTATGATTTTAAAAATTAGAAGCCAAATGTACAAGACTCATGCCAAAGAGTCAGAGTTAAAAACTCAGGTTGGAAAAGCACTAATGCTTTAAACCACTTTATTATTGTTCAGCAAATGGGAATTCTCCCCATCTTGCGCCAACTCACCCATGCCTCTTTCTGGGATTAGAGTATTTTCCTTCTAAATCAGTGTTGGAATTGGGGTGTGACTATCTTTGGGCAATAGAATGCAGTTACAAAGGACATCTTGCAGATTTTCAGTAGAGACAGTAAGATGCATCTGAATTTCCTGAAACCACTTCCTCTGACCCTGTCACGAGAGCATCATCTACAAGACTCTGCTTTTCTCACAGGTGCCCCAAGGAGCCAAGGAGACAACTGCTTCCACGGGCAGAGACACAAGGTGTCTAAATCCTGTGTGTAGTAAAAAATATGCCACTTCACAGAATAAATTTATTTTACAATACAATCTTAAATTTAGAATTGAACAAAATAAATTCCTAGTAAATGAGAACAAGCTCTAGTCAAAAACAAACCTTTGTGAATACTTGAGGAAAAGTTCTTGATGACAGAGATTATTCATTAAATTAAAAAAAGAACTTGCAAATATTAAAACTTGACTGACTGGGGTTTAGCTTGGTAAAAAAATACATTTTCTGTATATTTTAAATGGTAGTATTACAGTAACACAGAACAAATATTTCTTTTTAAGCATATAACATTTTTAAAGACAATCATAGTTCTGAGCATATAATCAGTGGTAGAGTAAATATCCTACATGTCATCCTCCAGCAGGGCCAAAAATACAAGAATTCCTTGTAAAATATGGTGAACTTAAAAAATTGTTACAGAAAAGACGTTATCATTAATCCCCATGCAAATAGTGCCTCTTGTTTTAAGCACACTTCTCCCATCGTTCTTACCATTTTCTAAAGCAGCTCCGGAAATCCTCTTTCATACACGTCCTTGATTGCATAGTCATAGCTGCCTTCGTATCCAGAAGAGATGCACAACGTTTACTTCTAGGGGTCCTTTTAACTTTGGGGAAGAGACAGAAGTTCCACTGTACTAGATCTGGTGAATAAGATGGATAAGGAAACACAGCAATACTTTTGCAAAGCTGTATTTCAGGTGGATGTCACTCATCCGCACCTTTCACTATACCCGCAACGACACTCAGCAAAGAAGATTTGCACCAGTGCTTCAGAAAGCGGCAAAGATGGCGTAATAAATGGACTTGGAGTGAGGGGGAGTATTTATTATTCATTCAGTTTACTGGTACATTTTCGGGAAGGGTTTAATTAATGGCAATGGGTGTTTAGCTGCTGTATTTTTAAACATCAAGTGTACATTTTGATCACAACTGAAAAATAAATAAAATAGAAAAATATTTACAAATGATTGCCAATGATAATATGATAATTACATTATCATATTTCAGATATTTTTGTTTATTTCAACTATAAAAAGCTTTATGTTTTATTTCTGTTACCATTATTTAGCATTACATTAATATTAAATCAAAGTTATTTGAACGTTTTCTATTTAAAATATTGACATAACAGAATATATAAACCATAATGTCATTAATAGATATTTATTTCAGCATTTTAATATTGATAATACTATAGTTATCTATTTATACATAGTTTTCTTTTTGTTTCTGTAGGTTAAGTCACTATAACAGATTTACTGAGTCATATACACCTTAACCCTCTACTTTTATAATTATCAATCTACTTCTAAAATGGGGGCATAAATTTCTGAAACACTTCATATTATGAGTGAATATATTTCATTATAATACTTTAAAAATTGCTTTCTGTTTCCCTAAAAAAGAGAGCCAGTTTAACACTTCATGTTATATTTATTTAAATTTCTTTAAAAAATGTTGTAGTCCTTACAGCAATAGTGTTGTTTTATTTACTTTCAAAACAAACCTACTGCTACAGATAGCTTTTTTATACCTTTGTCAAGATTTGTATTCTTTCTGAGTGAAATTTTGGTATTCCCTCAATGAGATCTCAAATATTTTTCCAGATGTTACTTACTCTCAGTTTATTGTAATTATTGAACATTATGAATGAGCATATATCTAGGTGTATTTGAATTGGCTTTGTTCTTTTCTACTTGAAAGTAGGGTGATGCAAAAGCAAGAGAGACCAATAAGAAAGATATTAATTATGAAGTAGATAATAGCAGCTATGATTAAGGACACGATAAAGATACAGAGTATTTCCGGAACTTTTCCCACAAAGGAAAGACCACTGTCCTTGATGAGTTAAGCATGACATGTATGAAAGAGAAAGATCAAAGAGGAATCACAGTTTCCTTGCTTGGGCAATTAGGAAGTTTTTTTGCCTTATTTCTTAGAGAAATTACAAGGCCCCCTGGTAGGTGTGTTGTGTGCACTAAGATGACTGCACTGTAACCCAGCACTTAGCCTGCTCTCTAAGATAGTTGTAGGAAGGCTGCTTATTTCAGAAAGATCATCTTTCATTAAATTATTTAAAGCATTGTATAAGCTATCAAAGGCAGAGTGTAGTAGTTTTTGTTGTGTTTGATTTGGAATCTGAAGAATTAAAGAGTTTATTTTAAAAAAAAGTGATAAATGGTTCTCGCTATTAATGACAAAATTAATATAAAAGGCATGGTCTTGTTTCTTAAATATCATTATCTTTCAGCAAACCATAACTTCTATTGTTTCTGTACCACAATCTAGAATTATGTATATGAACAAGTCTTGTATTTTTGCCTCTTACATATCTAAAGAACCCCTCTGTTACTGCTTCCAACTCCTTAAATATACCTACAATCACTTTTAAAATATCTTAATGATTCTCTTAGGCTTATAGCAATAATTTTCTAGCTCTTATTATTTCTTTTTTGTCTTTTCATGTATTTAATTTCCTTTATTATATGTGTCATAAAATACAAATTCTTTATGTGACCAATAAGGATCATGGTGCGTGATCACAATATACCTGTCACTATTTTAGTTTCCTTGGGCTCCAGCTGCTAATCTTTCCAATTCTTTATATGCTTCATGATGTTTGCCTATATTTATGCTTTCCTATCTGTGACTTTTTTTTTTCCTGTGAGGAACTTTCCCAAAAAGATTTCCACTAAGATTTCTGGAACCTGCAGAAATAACTTTAGCTATCTTTGGATGTGGAGATGAGCTTGGTTGGAGTTACTTGTAACTAGGACTTTATTTAGAGATATCATTTGGGTAACTGGTGATAACAATTTAAATAGTATCTAGAAACCAGGCCTATGGCAATTGTTGCTTTGTTTCAGTGAAACGTTTACTGTGCTCCAGCCATTCTGGAAAGCCCACTTATATATAACTAAGATAATTTTGCTACCATGAAGAATACTGTTAGGGAAACCTTTTCTTAGTAAGGCAGAGTAACTTCTGCCAGGCCTGCATTCAAAATACAAACCACTGTGTTTATAAACTCATGTTCTCTCTTACCAGATATAGACATACAGAGATCTGGTTTTAGTTGCTGTTTTTCTTTTTTTCATAGCTAATTCCCACCATGTAGGTTTGAAGGCAGAACATTTTAAAAAGAAAATTATATTACTAAAATTCTGGAAAAACATCTTGATGCATAAGTCACTACATAAATTATTTCATCAACTGTATCTGTAATTTAACTTTATTTTCAGGTATTCATTTCCTTCTCCCCTATGATCTTTTATTGTAATTCAAATAAATTCTAAAGTTTTAATTTGGATTAATCTTCCTTCAAAATTATGCTTTAAGATCATCTTAAATCTCACACTGATTTTTAACTTTTTAACTATTTTTTGAATAAATCTCGAACATTTCCTACCTGTTAGGCTGAATTTAGACAACTGTCCTCCTTTAGATACACTAACATTTATTTTCTTTGATACTATATCTTCCAATGTAAGTTAAAACATTCGCTTTTCTGAACCACTTAAAAAAATTCTTACCATTTTAATGATGAGTTAATCAAGTAGACTTGCATATGCATTGATTATTTAGTGTGAAGGGAAGTGACTAAATGAATATAAAATTTCTATTCTTACCATAAATACGGTAGATGGAGTTATTAATTTTTAATCAATCACTTAAGAGCTGATGTATAGATTTCTATTCAATTATTTTTATTTTGAGATTACATTTTATTTCAAAAGGATGCAAATATGTGAAATAGGAAGAAAAGGGCTAAAGGTGTAGGGGAAGTGGGAAGGGTAGGGGAAAAGAAATAAGGGAAAAGAAAAAATATGAGAAAACAAAAAAATGGAAACAAAGTTTTTGTAAATAGGGAAGGAAGGAGGGCACGGTATGGGGAAAAAAATGAAAACCAAAGTCGGTCATGTAAAGGTACAAGATCCCAATGATGAATGTAACTGCACTGTATACCTAAAATGTAACAAAAAACTCATTTAGGAAAAAAAAAAGGATGTAAATATGGTTTTTCAAATCTACTTAATTTATTTCTTGAAACAGTCATATTCAAACTGCCTTTTCATGAAATCTTCTGTTTAATTTCTGTTATTATAAAATTCAAAATATTAGATATTCATGCAGGATAAAAATTTCTTTGAATAATTTCATTGTGTTTTCTAAGGTTTCATTACATTTTTCCATAACGCATGTTATATTTCAGTCTTATATTCTGAAATACAATAATTTATAGAACCACGTATTGCAAATAGCCACAGTAATAATGATCAATAATTTGAAATTTGAAAGTTTTAATTTTTCTGAGTTTCTATAGATTTTACAGTTCAGTTCTTTTGAAAAACTTTTGATGGAAACTTGTTGCATCCATTAAACATTAAAATTGTAAAGATTTGGTACTAGTTACTGAGTTTATAGATTAATTTCAATAATTATCTGGAAAATATTTCTTTGCCTATTTTCATGTAAAAATAGAGAAGTTATGTTCATCTTTTTCACTGGTACCTGCAAAGTACACTAAAGGGTCATCTTTTGTGAGGAGAAACAAAAAAAAAGACATCAGGGAGGTTGATAGAAAAGGCAAATAAATAAGGCTAAGGAAAGAAGCAATTAGGAAATTACTGGAGAAGTTCAGGCAGATTTTTCACAACATTCCACTATTCTGAAATCAATGTTTCCCACTAAAACTAGGATTTATAGCCTTATATTTTAACAACAAACAGAAAAAAAAAGGAAAAAGAAAAGAAGACATCGGAAAGTTAGGTGTGTATGTAAATATCCGCTCCCTAAACTCATGAAGTTCTTTTCAGCACTGCTTTTCTTTTCTTATAAAATTAGAGCTTCATTTATGTGATGCACTGGGTAGAGCAACAATTGGCAGGCCTACAACTTGATGGAGATTTTATGCCTATGGTCAGAGACTAGGTGGATGGACAGGATGTTTGTAGGCCATCAAGGGACTTCATTTTAGTGACCAATCTGAGAAAAAAGGGAGTCAAATGCAGGTCATTCAATTTAGGCAGGAACATGAATTAGACACACACAATGTCAAATCAAAAACTGGATCTCATTTGTAAGACAGGAAATCTGTCCTGTAAAAATAATCTATAACGTTGATACCCCAGTACAGAATTCCAATGCAATATTTTATATTTTTTCTTTAGCATAGTTTGAATGTTATATGTATGTGATTAATTATACTGAGTTTAAGAGAGAGTATTCATAGCATATTACTCAGGAAGTAACCTCATTACATAAAGCGTTTCTTTATATGTATATTTTGTTTTATGTGTTCAATTTAATAGCTTTTTAGAAATAATGTATGTAATTATAAAGTATACAAAATTTAATTTATCCTATTTAATTACTGAGGAGATAGTCTATGCCAGATATTGACTTCCAAGAAAACTTCTAATTCATCATGTGACTATAAATATTTGCACTCTACCTTATGTCTATAAGTCTCTCTCGTGCTAAAAATCAGTATACATTATGAGCATATGTACAATTTATACATATGCATATTAAAATGTATTCATTTATATATACTTATATATATTATATAATTGATTTTCAAGGCTGGGGATTTAGCTTAGTGGTTCGGTGGCCTGCCTTGCAAGTGCAAGGTCCCAAATTCAATCCCCAGTACCCAAAACAAAAAACAAACAAATAATTGATATTTCAAAATTTTCATGAATAAATGTAGCTAAAATATTATACAACAACAACAACAACAAAAAGAAGCGGGTAAGGAATAAGAAAACACAAACATAATTAAATATATGTGAAACCACCAGCAAATGCTTTCTCAGCTTTGTATTGTTCATCTATAAAATGGAAAAAAATAATCCACGTTTACATTGATTATGAAAAATACATGTGACGTGAAATGGCTTTGTAAACTTAAAAGCACTATATGAAAAGCAAATGTAAATTATATTATCATACAAAAAGATAGGCTCATATATTAGAATTATGTGTCTCCACTTTCAACCTCAAATTTCTGTCAACTACATTCTCATTTTTCCAACTAAAATCCATTTTTACCAAAGTTTAGTTGTTTTGAAAAGAAAGTTTTTACTTTTTTTCCTTCAGTTCAGTAACACTTATTTTGAGTGCTATTTTATAATTCTTTAGTCCAAACTAAATTAGCATATGAGAGTAAATACTACAAATTGATCTTCTACCATGAATGCACTTAAAAATTACAGGAAAACACTGGTCTGAAGAGATTAAAATATCAATCTTTGGTTCAGTACTACTATTATTTTAAATGGATTTATAATGAGGGAAGATATTTAAATATTTTTTACATGATACGTTTTTTCATAATTACATTTGTGCAATAGGTCAGTGGTAGAGTGCTTATCTAGCAGTTGTAAAACCCTGGGTTTGATCTCAAGCACTAGAAAAAATTTTAAAAATAATGTTAAATCACAAGAGTACTTGGTCTCTGTCTAGTTAACCTTTTAAGAAAACATTGCTATAAATCTGTATAACAATTTTGGGAGTATGGGTATTTTCACTATGTTGTTCCTTTCTTTCCAAGAGCAAGGCATATCTATCCATTTTCTAATATCTGTTAGAAATCTGTTGATTTCCTTTTTCAGAGTACTGTAGTTTTTCAATATAAAGATATTTTACTTCCTTTGTTAGAGCGATTCCTAAGTATTTAACTATTTTCCATGCTATTGTGAAGATGTGGTTTTCTTAATTTCTCTCTAACTTAGTTATTTGTGTACAGGAATGCTATTGATATTTGAGGATGGTTTTGCATGCAGCTAAGTGATGGAATTTGGTTATGAAATCTATTTTTTTTTAATTTTAGAGGTCTAGGTAGTATCATGTCATCTGCAAATAATGACAATTTAACTTCTTCCTCTCCTATCTTTATTCTTTTTTTTTTCTTTCTCTTATCTAATTGTTCTGGCTAATGTTTCCAGAACTACATTGAATAGGAGTAGGGTTAGTGAACATCCTTTTCTGGTATCTTTCCAAAAGAATTAAACGCATCATACCACTGTGATATATGCACACCCATGCTTATAGCAGCACAACTTGTAATAGCTAAATCTTTGATATAGCCCCTGTGCCCACCAATGAATGAATGGATAAAGAATATGTGATTCTTTATACACTGGTGCACTATTCAGCCATAAACAGTGATAAATTTGAGACATTTCTAGGCAAATCAATACACCTTGAGACCATACTCTTATGTAAAATAAATAAAAAACATGTGCTTAAATGTTACATTATTTCCATGGTGTGAGAAACTGTAAGTGTAAATAAGGACTAACATGTATACTAGATATTGTGAAGTAGGAAGAAAATGTTCAGTTGAGAAAAAAAAAACAACTAGGAGAGGGTTTGAGAAAAGAAGGGAAAAGGAAAAAAATAAGAAAGAAACAAAAAGTAGAAACAAAGCTTTTGTAAATAAGGACAAGACGGGTTGAAGACAAGGGAGGGGAATGGGAAAAAAGGGGGAATCAAGATATATTGCATACAGGTACAAATTCCCTATGATGAACGTGAACATTATGTATATCTACAATGTATCGATAAAATTAATTTTTAAAAATGACCCGATAAAAATATAAAAAAAGAAACATTATTAAATTATCCAAATTTGAGGGAAATATTTCAATGACTTAGACCTGCTATTAATGAAAAATACATGTAGATGTATGATTTATTTCCGTTTTGCTCATTTATTTATATTAATATATGTTTGTGACATGTAATAAATATATTAATTGTGGGCCGCTGATATCTATTCTTATTACATCTTGATCCTTTTGCCTCCACTTTCCTTCATCTCCCTCCCATCTTTCTCCATTGTCAGACTCTGAAGCATGGTATTAAAATTGTACATCTGAATAGATTCATAATTCATTTTTAGAAATAAGGTGCAACTTGTCATTCTTTACAAGCGATTAGTATTCTTTAGATTTCATTCTCTAGGTACTTTTACATTCCATGATGATCTATTGATAAATTTTTAATAAAGTATGTTGATAGATTTCTACATGATGTTGTAGCAAGAAGTCCCTTATTAGATGCTGGGAAATTTATTGGACTTTCAGTCTCGAGAACTGTGATCCAATACATTATTCTTCATTATATGTGACCTGTTCTGTGGTATTTTGGTATATCAACAAAAAATGGACTAAGACAACACAGTAGCTGTCACTTGTAGAGTGCTCATTTTTACCCACAGAGACAAGACTATTCAATACCTTGTTTCTTATAATCTTTACGGAAGTTCTATCAGGTATAATCATTGTTATCACTTGAGGATTAAAGAAAACTAACTGGCCCAAGAATGAAGAGGAAGTAGAAAATTGCAAAACATTTCAATTTGATATGTATTAAATTCATGACCTGTTTACATGAAGTAAAAAATATAATTTGTACAGATAAGAGAGAGTGCAAATATTTGTATTCACATTTCCTCTTGAGGCAAAGACTTTCTTTCTTAAGTCTGTACCCTGCAATCAGGCGGAGTTTGCCCCAGTGTTTACAATCTCAGCTTTTCTCAACAATGTTCTCAGTTGGACAATATGAACATTTGAACTAATGAACTCTGCTTCTGTGAAAAAGAAAGATGAAGTCAGGGGAAATTAAGTACATTTGTTTATAGGAATAGCAAAAATGTGTGTTCCCTTCTGTCCTGATACTTCAAAAACTGATCAATAACACCGTAATTCAACACTCGGCTATTTCTCAAATAGAGAATGACCGACTGAGTGACAGAATTAGAAGTTGCTAGAGGATACCATTAGTAGTGGATATGAACTCAAGCCCATCTATAACTTTGGTCTCTTGTCACAAAATATCAACTGTACTAAATTTTTAAGAAGCAACTTTAAAACAATAAACATTGAGTCATTTTTCTAATCTTACTTTACTTAATACTGAAACCATATTCTGAGCTGACAAATAACATTGGAAAAATAAGAACATCAGAAATTCCAAAAATGTTTATTTTGTTTCCTACTATTAATCTTTTAATTAATATTAACTTTTCTGATCATATAATTGCATTAGAATGTAAAAATGACTTAATTTTCAAATTATAACTCACAAAAGACTGGATATTTATAGGAAGATGATGTGTAAAATTTGTGAAAAAGTTATGTACATAGAGCTTTACAAAAGTGATAGAGAAATGAGTCACATTATTTGAATTCAGCCTTTTTTTAATTACTTGGAACCAAACTGTTTAAAAATTTATTTAAGTATATGAAATATTTAAAATTTTGTTTTGTTTTTAATGTAAATTGCACATTAATTTTTACTTTACATTTTTATAACTAAAAATTAAATACATGTTAAAACTTGATAAATCATTATTTAAAATCATTCCTGTATTTCTTATAAAACAAACATAAATCTAAAAATGAAAGCCTGACATGTTTCTTTTGCTGTCAGAAAAACATGTCCAGTCATCCTAATGAAATGTTCACAGGACTTTAAGCATAGCAAATATAAATTTCTTAAATGAACAGAGAATATTTTCTATTTACATGAAGCCAATAAGAGACAAAAGAGAAATTAAAGACTTCAAAAATACAATTAAATGTTAAATTTAATTTGGAGCAAAGTAAACAAAGTCTTTTAAAATATGCAGATTCTAATTTTATCACTAATCACTAGCTCAAAACAGATGTGAGAATCTATCAAACAGATTAGAAGGCACAGAAATAACTGCAGACACACTTAGCCACCTCATCCTTGACAAAGGAGCCAAACATTTTCACTGGAAGACAGCCTCTTTCATAAATGATGTTGCAAAAACTGGATTTCAACTTGTCAAAGATTCAACTAGATTCATATCTTTCAGCATGCAGTAAACTAAAATCAAAATGGATCATATTGAAGATATACTCCTAAGTGAAATAAATAAGTCCCACATGTGTAAATACCAAATAGTTTCCCTGGTGTGAATATTCTGCAACAATGCATAAGATTCTAATAAGATTACTGACATTTAGAAATGGGAGGAAAGGAGCTAAAGGTGTAGGGAAGGTGTGATACGTAGGGGAAGAACAAAATAGCAAAAGAAAAAAATGTGAGAGAATGAAAAGATGAAAATAAAGTGTTTGTAGATGGGGAGGGGAGGAGGGGGTGAAGGGAGGGCAGAGGTAAGGGGAAAAAAATGAGAATCAAGACTTGCCATGTAAAGGTACATGATCCCAACAATGAATGTAACTGTACTGTATCCCTAAATGTACCAATAAACTCAATAAAAAAAATGGATCAAAGATTTAAATATTAAAACAGAAGCATCAAATTTTCTTGAAGATAGTTTAGGTAGAACTCTTGAAGACATTGGTGTAGGCAAAGACTTCATGAACAAAACCCCACTTACATAGGAACCATCACAAAGCATCAACAACTGGGATCTCATCTTATTAAAAAGATTTTACACAGCAAGAAAAACCATCAACAGAGTGAATAAATAATCCACAGAATGGCAAAAAGATTTTACCAGATGTTCTTTAAAGGACTAATATCTAGATTATATAAAAATTCACTGTTCAGACCTTCCTCAAATTTAAAGACCCAATAAAAAAACGGACATCTGAAATGAATAGAAACTCTTCAATGAAGAAGTAGGAATAGCAAATAAATATATGAAAACTGTTCAACCTTATTGGTCATTCACAAGATGCAAATTAAAACAATGCTCAGATTGGATCTCACTACAGAAAGAATGGCTGTTATCAAGAAACTGACCAATGACAACTGCATGCAGGGCTGTGAGGAAAAAGTATTCCTTCTCCACTGTTGGTGGGAGTGGAGACTGGTGCAATCACTGTGGAAATCAGTGTGGAGATTCCTCAAAAAGTTAAAACTAGAGGTTCCATTTCACTCTTGGTATCTTCCAGAAAGAATTAAAGTCACAATGAAGGCCACACAGAATGTATCTTCCTACTTTTAATGTATGAATGGAAAAGAAAAATTTTATCCAAAGAAAAACAGTAAAATTAGAATTTACCTGAAGTAAATAAAAAAATAAAAAATCATATAATACCTCTCCTATTTCTCCATTTTCTGTTTTGTTTTTCCCTTTCACATCCTTACTTCTCTTGTTTGTCCTTTTTTATTTATCCTACAACTTATTCTACTATTTAAAAATATGTAATTTTCTCACTTAATATTTATGTCACATCATTATCTTGCATTTTTTAGCTATCTGTGAAGTATTGAGATAATGTTATGTTTACTAACCACTGAGCAAGCAACAAAGGCAAGAATTGGGTTTATTCTGTAGCTGAAAGAAATCGATTCAAACAATAAGTCATTCAACATATCAAGCTACTCTAAGATCTAATCAATTTCAATTGGTGATAGAAATATTTACACAAGTATTAACCTGCTAATTAATAATACTAGCAACTTTATCAAGATGAATACATAAACTGGGGGATCTGGACTGTTTGAATAATTTACAGAAAGCCAGTGAGAGTTGCTCTGAATTAACCCATGTATTTGAAAGGTAGCATTTAGAGCTAGAATTAGAAAATAACAATGACATTGGGAGGGGTTGATTTGAGTTCTTTATATATTCTAAATAATAGTCCTTCATCTGAGAAGCAGCTGGTAAAAAGTTTTCCTGCATTGTAGGTTGTCTCTTAGTTCTGTTGATGGTTTCTTTTGCAGTGCAGAAGCATTTTAATAAGAAGAGATCACAGTTATTGATTCTTTCTGCTAGTTCCCGTGCTACTGAGGATTTCTTCATAAAGTCTTTTCCTATGCCAATGTCTTCAAGAGTTCTGCCTAACTTATCTTCAGCAAGTTTATTGTTTCTGATTTAATATTTAGATCTTTAATCCACTTGGATTTTAATTTAATGCATGGTGACAGATAAGGGACTAGTTGTAATCTTTGGCAGGTTGAGATCCAGTTTTTCAACACCATTTATTAAAGATTCCATCCTTCCTCCAGTGGGGACCGTCAGCTCCTTTGTCAAAGATGAGGTAGCTGAGTACATCTGGATTTGTTTTTGTGTCTTCCATTCTGTTCCGCTGATCCTCAGGTCTCTTTCTTTGCCAGCACCACACTGTTTTTATCACAGTGGCTTTGTAGTGCAGTTTCAAATTGGGAATCGTTATACCCGCTGCCATGTGTCTGTTGCCTAGGATGGCTTTTACTATTCTAGGTCTCCCATGGTTCCAAATGAATAAACGGGCATGTGAAATGAACAGACATTTCTCAGACAAAGAAGTAAAAGCAGCAAGTAAATATATGAAAAAATGTTCCACATCACTGGTCGTTCAAGAGATGCAGATGAAAACAACACTGAGATTCCATCTCACCCCACAAAGAATGGCTGCCATCAAGAAATCAACCAATAACAAATATTGGTGGTGTTGTGGGGAGAAAGGAACCCTTCTCCATTGTTTGGTGGGAGTGCAGACTGGTGCAACTACTGTGGAAATCAATATGGAGATACCTCAAAGACCTGGGACTAGAGGTTCCATTTGATCCAGCCAGCCCTCTTCTGGGTATCTTTCCAAAAGAATTAAAGGAATCATACCAGAGTGATACATGCACACCCATGTTTATAGTGGCACAATTTGTAATAGCTAAGACTTGGAAATAGCCCATTTGCTCATTAGTTGAAGATTGGATAAAGAAGATGTGGTTTTCTATAAAATGGGATACTACTCAGCCATAAAGAATGAGGAATTAGACTCATTCATAGGAAAATGGATGCATATTGAGGATATGATCCTAAGTGAAATAAATAAGTCACACATATGTAAAATACCTAATATCTTCCCTGGTGTGAAAAACTGTAATAGTACATAAGATCCTAATGAGATAACTGACATTGTGAAATGGGAAGCAAAGGGCTAAAGGTGTAGAGAAAGTGGGAAGGGTAGGGGAAAGATAATAAGGAAAAAAATATATGAGAAAATGAAAAGATGGAAATAAAGTGTTTGTAAATGGGGAGAGGAGGAGTGGGTGAAGGGAGGGCAGGGACAAGGGGAAAAAATGAGATCAAAGACCTGTCATGTGAAGGTACAAGATCCCAATGATGAATGTAACTGTACTGTGTACCTAAAATGTACCAATATACTCAATAAAAGAATAAAAAGAAAATAACAATGCATAATCACGACAAAATGGCAAAGATATGCTTATTGGTCCAGGAATGTAAAGTAATGTATTATTCTCATGTCTCAATAAATGCAGTGTAATGTATTTATACAAATTTTTCTTGTCCTGAGGTGTGCATACATTCTTTTGGCATTCTATTTTCCTAAATATATATTATATAGGTATATGTGTGTCATATATATGTTCCTATATATTAGACATATTTCATTTTAATATCTTTAATTTTAGTAGAATCATTGTTACACTCCTTCACATAAGATGATTTAGATTTTTCTTTTTATTAGTGCATGTTTGCAGTGCATAACAATGATACTCATTTTGCGGAATTGGAAAATATACATAACACATCTCAATTTTTTCCATTTCCTTTCCTTCCTTTATAATTTTAATATTTTGCCGGCATCAACTACAATTATTTATTTATAAATCCTTATAAAGTAAAGTACTGTAGACACATATTGACAGCCAGACTAATAGGGCGCAAAACACATAAAACACATAAGGTAATTTATAAAATCAATATATACTTTTAGACACATTGACCAGTGTTGGATCACAATAACTTTTTTCTCTCTTTTTTCCTATTGTTTCTTATTCTGCCATTTATTTATATATTGAGTTTCTCATATAAGAGAAATCATGTGATATATATGCTTGTGTATTTGATTTGCTTCACATTTGCTTTAACATGGTCTCAAAATACATCCATTTTCATACAAATGACTCAAGTTTATCCTTTTTTATGGCAGATTATATGTTATTATGTATAAATGCCATATTTAATGTATCTATTCATCTGTTGATAGACATAGGCTATTTAACTATTATGAATTATATTGTTATGAATATGGGAACATGTATTCCTGTAATATAATGTCTTTAACTCTCTAAGAAGCTGCCTAGAAGGGGAGTAGCTAGGTCAATTGGAATTTCCATAGATGTCAATTTTTTTCACACTATTTACTTCATCTTTTGTATAGAAATACACTAGATATTAAATGCAAATATATGAATTTAAATTTCAGTATATCTAAAAACTTAGTAAATAAATGGCAGGAACTTTTCATGAACTCATTTTTTCAAGCAATGCTTAGGAACAAATCTAGGACCTCATTCATGCTAGGCCAGTGCTATATCCTGAGCTGTACACTGAGCTGTACACTGAGCTATTCTCCTACTGAGAACAGAGCAGCCATGATTAATATTAAGCTATAAATGGATAGATGATAGATCTTGATATAAAATGAACACAGTTGTATGAGGACAGTTTTGAGATCTTCAAAATACATCCAGAATGCCCAGTGAAGCCCCTGACCCCCTATTGGGTACTTGATGTGGAATGAAGACAAAGATTAATAGTAAAACAAATGAGGCCTGAGGGGTCTGAGGTTCTAGTAAACAGTAACCCTGCACCTCTGGATTTGCCAGTATTTATTGAACACAAAGTAGCAGGGGTGTGTATGGTCAGGTATGTGGGCTGATGATTATAGGTGTTGACATCAGTGAGGCTTAGCAGGAGGAGATCAAAACATTCCTGCAAGTGAACCTTAGGTTAAAAAGAGCTTGCTCTTTACCTTAGATTAATACTAATTTTTCATGGAGGATGCACAAGAATTATAGGATCTTCAGCCACAGATGCTATCAGCTCATGGCGTTATGGACCAGGGTTGGACTTCTCTGTGGCCAGTGGCATATAGAGTTCTCTTTCTGCATGCCAGCTGAAGCCATTCAGCTGTGCACTTAAGCCTTAGACCAACTCTGAATTGTAAGTATGAGCCAATTGTGATAAGCCAATTGAACATATTCAAAGCCTGCTCAACACCATCTTAATGTGGTCTCCTTTGGAAACCTACAACAGATTTCTGAAATACTATTTACAGCTGCTTATGTGAACCCACTGTCTCTTCAAATTGGATCTTTGCTTTATTTTTGTTGTCTCACAGTTACTAACTTTATATGTGACAAAAAGCATGTATTTGTGTGGCTATATTTGACATCTTTTGCGACATTATTTCATCATGGCTACACTCACTACATATGTGAGCTCAGGTACATTTTCTAGAGTGTCCTAAAGGCCATAACCCCATAGGAAGACATGAATTCAGAAGAATATGAATATCCATGCTGCTAATCAAAGAATATAAAAATTTAGAAGAAAAAAGCTATAGAATAAATTATATTTGCAGGTATAAATAGCAGGGTTTTACATAAATTAAATAATTAAAATTTTGAGTTTCTATATTTTAATGATCATAAGTACAAATGTAATTTTTATATTAACTTTGTTTTATTTTCTAGTTATCAGTTTTGAATGCACTTCTGAAATTATTTACTTAGAAACTGAAAAAATAAATATTAAGAAAAATATTAAAATACTTAAAATAATGAAAAATTAGATGACATATGAGACCACTTTAATGAGGATTCCAAACATGATTATTAAGTAATATCTTAAATTGAAAAACATAACCCCAGATTATGAAATTAAAAATGCTTCAACAAAGACAGTGTGACATTCAAAAGCCATTGAATAAATCCAAATAAATATCATGAAATTATATTAAAATATATGAAATTATGATGGCCTATAAAAGCATTGCTAACTTAAAAATGTTTGGAATATAAAATTGAACTAAAAATTAGAAAAAGTGATTTTGTGATTGAAGTTCAATAAAAATACTCTGAGATAAAATTAATAATATGTACAATCCACATATCTTTTAAAATTATGCAAATCATGACTAGGTAGTAATATAATAAAATAGATGAGGATCAAGCAATGTTAATATGGTTTGTTTAGTTTTAAATGAATACCTATGAGGGGCACCAAAAATGAATGAATAAATTTGAATAGAGTATGAAATAATTTAAAAAATATAGATGCATAACTTCAATTTGAGAAAAACTGCAAAGCAAACTATTTATAGTCAGTATCTCACTTTTCAGTGAATGAGCGAACTTATATTCTTTACAAAACTGGGCCTTCTCAGTGCAGAAAGTTTTTTGATTGTTTTCTTTTCTGATAACATTCTCTGTTTATAATGGAAAAAATTGACTAAGAGGGGATTAATGTGTTACAATTATGTTGAAGAGTAGACAGTGATGTCCCACCCCACTTATTTTTCATATCTACATAAAAGTTTGGAAACATGCATAAAAATTTAATTTATTCAATTAATTTTCATTTAATTAAATCATAAATATTTACTTTATTTTTTGAGTTTAAAGCTAATGTGTGACTTTATATTGTTTAAATTCTTTTAGCATTTGAATTTGTATGTATTCTTTAATCAGTCCCTAAAGTTCCTTTGACTAATTTAGTTTGTGTGTGCATAGATGTAGCTCTTCATTATGTTATGACACAGCCCAATACTCTAGTGCCATTGTACATTTTCTTGCCCTGTCCTCAAGTCAGATATTTCTTCAAAAAAAAAAAAAGAAAAAATCCCTTGTTTCTTTTAGTGGAAAATAATGTTAGAGATTTTCATGAATAAATAATATTGGAATGTTATTATCACATTTGTTTTGTGACAGCTATGGTTGCTTTTATAGTACATCCTTAAACATAGACTTTATGACAATAGAATTTTATTCTTGTTAAAGGATGTATTTAAGTAAATAGATCAACTGTAAAGGAGAAAACTAAAATGTTCTTCAGCGACTGTGTTTCCCTACTATGAAAATCTTCCTGAAATTCTAGTGGAATCTGAAATTATATTTTAACGTGTCAAAATGCTCAGTTGATTGGCTTTTTTAGCAATAAATCCCTTCTCATTTCAAACTTTTAAAAAATACATGAAAACTATCAAATTCACACTTTCAAATTTACATGTTAAAAGTTATTTTTGGTTAAATACTATAATATTAAGAGGTAAATGGCACGATTAATGGAAGAAGTTTTCTAAAATATGTATTAGAAATACAATCATTGTCATTGTATGTTGCCAGGTATCGGAGTGTCCAGTGGTTCCAGGCTCTTGTCCCATTTAAAGAATTGGATAGAACATCTAATGAATCTAAAAGTTTAACATTTATTGATGGTTAAAGAAAAAAATTAGAAAAGAAAAGTGAATTTTAGCAAAGTAAAGAAGTAGAGAAGAAAAGGCATAGAAGAGAAAAAAGTGGAAAGAAGAGAAAATATGCTTTGCATGCAGATCAGGTCACTTGAAGAGTAGGAAGGCAGCCAGGGCTTCAAGACCCAGTAGCCACAGTCTTTTATATCTTTCTTCTGAGAGCAAAGCCAGGTTGTAGGAAACTGCTCTTTTCAGAGATTTGAATGTTCTCTGTGACTGTCAGGCCACACTCTCTAGCCAAGCCTTTTCTGTGATTACCATGTGATGCCCTGTGGTCTGGGCTCCTTGCCATGCCCTAATCTCATGCCTTAGTATTATCTGAAATAATTTATTACATAATTGAAAAGAAAGCTATATTTCAAAGTGTACATTTGAAAGAATGTCTCAAAGAAGGCATTATGATATCTTTCAGGAGCTTTACAGATTCAGCTTTTACATTTTACACTCTGAAATGATCTTCAGGAATGGGTAAGTTATGGGACAATATTGACTCTTTCGTATGTGGATATCATTTTCCAAAAATCATTTCTTGAAGAAAATACCTTTTTTTCATTTAGTGTTTTTTGCCATCTTGATGAAGATCAACTGACATATATTTATGGATTTATTTCTTAGCTTTTTATTTTTTCCTGTTGGCTATATATTTAATTTCATTCAAGTGACATTGTTTTAATTATTATTTACTTTTCATATATTTATAACCTATTATATGTTCTCCCTTCAGCTTTGTTTTTTATCAACATTGTTTTGACTATTGAGGGTCTTCTGTGTTTAGTGTGAATTTTAGAGTTCTCTTTCTATTTATTTATATAAAAATAGTACTGAGACTAATAAAATTACATTGAACGTGCAGATGGTTTAAGCTAGCACTAACAGTTAATCAGTATGAATTCGTCCAATCCATAAATTTGAGAAAAGACTTTCTATTTTTGGGTATTCTTTAAATTCACTTACCAATGTTTTGCTGTTTTTAGTGTCCTTGTCTTTCAGTTCCTCAGTTAATTCCTAAGATTTGATGGCATCATTATTATGGTTTTCTTATTTTTCTTTTCTCATAATTTGTTAGATTATATATATCATTGTTTTTTAAGGTTCAGTCTGTGGTTAGCCTGCTGCAAAGCATAAACATGGTGGAAGACTGTGATGAAACTAGGTGACTCCAAGTAATCTTTGAGCAACCATACACAGTTTTGCATCATGGCATGTTAACGAGCTGCAACTCTCATACATCCATGACATAACCAGGAACACAGAGGTGTGCTCCCTTTACAACCAAAGATGTACTAATGGCTTCCCTCTCTCTCAACATTTTTAACAGTGCTCAAAGTCCAAGTCAAAGTTTCTGTCAAATTTCAAGGCAAGGCTGGTGTCATGGTGCATGACTGTAACCTCAACACTTGGGAGGCTGAGGCAGAAGGATTGCCATGAGTTCAAGGCCAGTCTGGGCTACATAATGATTTTAATGCCAGCCTGAACTACATAGACAGACCCTGCCACAAAAAAAAAAAAAAAAAAACCCTCAAGGCAAATGCTTAGCTTTGAATCTCTATAAAATTTAAACAGCAAGGTGTCTATTCTCATTAAACAATACTAGGTAAAAATCCCCGTTCAAAATAGGAGGGAAGAGTAGATAGAAAGCATATAGATCAAAGTGAGAATTAAAATCACTAAAGTCAACAGTAAATCCAACAGTTCAATGTCAAACACCAAGAGCAAATAATGGTTACATGTTAGTATCAGAGGGCTTAGGTAGTCACATGTCTAAGGCTTTGCTGGCTTCAAGCCAAATAGCCTCGCCCATGAGTTCCTTTTGCATACTTCTTTCAGATATACCAGCAGACATTCCATGTTTCTGGCATCTTGAATTTCCAAGAATTTTCACTGCACTCTCAGTTTCATTTGCAGAGCTTCACACAATGTTCTTCCACACACACAATACCTGGATTTCACGTTTTTCTTTTGAAATATATTTGAAGCCTCCATAACAACCTGCACGCCTTGAAAACATGCATCATGTGACCAATACCTTCAGCATGAACAATAGCCTGGTCCCCTTGGATCATGGCTGCAGTGGAATACACACTCCTCTATGGCTGAAATGAATCTCAGGCAAATGATTTCCTAGATTGCCCTTCATGAGTGGAGGTTGCAGGGGTTTTTCTGCTAAATTAAAATTTTATAATTTTGCACCCATCAGTCTGAAGTAGTTGGAGTCTTGTCAATTCCTAAAATGCCCTTAAGACATTTTTATTCATGTCTCTGTTCAAAGAACTTGAATGACACTAGTTTCTTCAATAAATACACCTCCACAATCTTTAACTTTACTTGTGGTTATTTTGGGGCCAAAATGTTAAGTTTTCCAAATATTTCATCTTTGCTTTTTGCCCCTTATTGTCACAATAAATCTAGCTGAAATCAGACAGAAGTATCCATGCTAGGTGTGAATTTTGAGTTGTCTTGAAATTGCCTTCACCATATAAATTAGTATAGTACCTTTAATCTCATTCTTCAGCAAAGTGACAGGACATGGGCCAAATGTATTCCATTGGTTTTGGCTCTTCTCATTCTCAATCAGGTCCCCATTTTCAACTAAAACCTCATGAGCCTTGCCTTTAATTTTCTCATTTCTGTGATAATTCAGATCTTTTGAGCTCTGGTCATAACAATCTGGTTCTTACAATATTTTAGTACTTTTCAAACTCACTTGTCCTAACCTTCCAAACTGCTCCTTTAGAGGAATTCCAAAGGCTTTTTGAACCATATGGGAAAGTATAGTCTCAAGAATGACTCTACTTCTTGGTAACAATTTTATGCATTAGTTAGTTTTCTTAACTTTAGGACAAAGTCTAAAACTGCAACTTTAGAGGTTCATTTTGACTCTTTGTTTAAGAGGCTTCGTTTGTTTAATGTTTGGTTCTGTGGCAGAAACTTCATAAAGAAGGAAAATGGTGGCATAATACGTTTACTTCATGGTGCCTAGAAAGAGAGTCTGGGAGATGAGACAAAAGGAAAGAGATCAGAGATCAGATGCAGTACTAAGATTCACACTTCTATGACCTTCACAGACACACTCAGAAGTATGCTTTACCAGTATTCTATGTGGATCTCAGTTCCACAAATAGAAAATGCAATTTAATTATTATATTGTTTTATCTGCAAAGAAGAATAATTGTACTTGATGTGCTTCAATTTGGAGGCTTTTCATTTCCTTTCCTTGACTAATTGGTTGGTTTGATTTGGTTAGGATTTTCAGTATGATGCTGAATACAATTGACAAGAGCAAACATCTATCCTTAGTTTCTATTCCTTGAAAAAAAACTTTATATTTTACCTTTGAAAATGGAGTTAGGTAGTGTTCATTATACCAAAGGGTATTCCTTTCAGACCTACTTTGCTTATTTTTTTGTATCATGAATGGGTGTTCATTTTTCACAAAACAATTTTTCCATATCCAGTGAGATGATGTTGCCTATGTGTCTTAAATTTTATAAAACCTTTCAACTGGGTATTTTGCACATATTTTAATGAAATATAAACAATATACAACATAATTAGAAAAGCCAAGTATCTTACAGTGTGTAGTTATACAAACTATATTCTTAAAATTAATCGTAACTTTTAAAAACTAAATTTCTTCTGAAATAAATGATCTGAAAGCAGTTTGAAAAGAGAGTAGAGAAATGAAGGAATGAAGAAATGGAGAGAGAATGGGAGGAAATAAAAAAGGAAAGACTGAAGGAAGATTAGAAAAAGAAAAGGAAGGAGAGAAAGAAAGGTAATCACAGAGTTTTGGACAAAATGCCAGATCTTTAGTTTTCATCATTTCCTCTATTTAAACTTAAACAGATTCTTCACTTAGAACCAACATATTTTTTTCAGTTTTCATTGCATGAAAAAAAAAGAGAAATCATTACAGAAAATGTATCTCTTCAGTGTAGATCTCATTAAAATTCACAAAGATTCTGAATATGTTCAATGTCTATTTTAATAGAAAGAATATTCCTCAACCCTTTTGAATATGAAAGTGGAAAAGACACTGCTATATGATTGGAATAAAAATCAGTGCTTATGTTAAGAACTTGAATTCTTCCATATATTATTGCAGGGATAAATTTACCATTATATAGTTTGGAAGGAATAAGAGTTTCATACATTTCTCATTGTTCAGATAAATATTTCCCAAAGTGCTGTTTAATTCATAGGTAGGATTTGTGCAAGGTAATTAAATCAGCACATGTTAGCTTCATTGATGGATTAATCTTTTGAATAATTTGTACATAAATACATAGTTAAGGAGTAGGCCTTGTTTGGAGGAGGCAGTTCACTAAGGATATGCTTTTGAATGTTATTCTCTTCCACCCTCTTTCCTTATGCTTTGCTTTCTGGCTGCCACGAATCTCTGCCATATCCTCCTACCACGATGTTTGTGTCTTGGAGCCAGGCAATTATCTATTCATTACACTGCAACTGTGAGGCAAATTCTTCTCCTTTAAATTGCAAGGATCAAGTGCATTTTCCATCAATGGGAAGCTTACCAATACTTTATATTCTTCTTAGCTCTGTTTTTTGTCTTCCTCCTAACCTCTCTTTCTTTCTCTATCCTTCTCTCAGAAATTAGCTCTCAAGGAATGCCTCCCCTTCAGAGAAAGAGTTGAATAAAGATTCTACACTTTCCACTGAGGATGGACCATAACCAGTGACTTATAAGAAGCAAGGATACAAAATCTCAGCTATTTGGGCAAAACAGAAGGCAACTGTCATTAACATTTTAGCTGCATAATCTACAAAAAGTCAGGTGAGGTTTTCCTGTAATGTATTCTATAATGTGCCCACCATCTGTCCAAATTCTTCACCATAGTTACTCATTCATTGATAAGCACCAATACAAGTGTAGTGAGGGACCACAATACTCCACTGGCACAAATAGACAGATCATCTAGACAAAATATTAACAACAAAATAATAGAACTCAAACAAGTCTTAGAACAAATGGACCTAATAGATGTTGACAGAGTGTTCCACCCCACAAAATCAGAATATATATTCTTTAGGGTGCACTCAGGTCATTCTCCAAAATAGACAACATGCTAGCTAATAGAACATGCTTAAGTACACTCAAAGGAATTGAATTTATCCCCTGTGTACTAATAGACCACAATGCAATTCAATTGGAGATCATTAGCCTAAAAAACTACAAGAACTTCACAAATACATGGAAATTAAAGAACACCCTACTGAACAACCATTGGGTCACAGAGAAAATTAAAGAAGAAATTGGACAGTTTTTACAATAAACTGATAATGCCAATACAACATACAGGAATTTATGGAAGACAAAGAAAGTAGGTCTATGAGGGGAATTCATAGCAGTAAGTCCCCATACTAGGAAAACAGAGAGAGAGATCAAATAAACAACCTAATGCTTAATTTTAAACTTCCAGAAAAAGAAAAGTAAGACAAAACAAAAGCAAGTGAGGAAATAATAAAGATCAGAGCAGAAATTAATGCAATGGAGTCTAAGAGAACTATACAAAAAAAAAAATCAATGAAACAAAGAGATGGTTTTTTTAAAGAATAAATAAAATTGATAAACCATTGACCAAACTTATCAAAAAAAGGAAAGAAAAGGCTCAGATTTATGCAATGAGATATGAAAAAGTTGAAATCACAACATATACACAAGAAATATAGAGGATCATCAATACCTACTTTTTTTCTCATTGAGTTTATTGGTACTTTTTAGGTATGAAGTACAGTTACATTCATCATTGGGATCTTGTACTTTTACATGACACATCTTGGTTCTCATTTTTGCCCTTACCCCTGTACTCCCTTCACCCACTTCTCCCTTCCCTATTTACAAAAACTTTATTTCCATTCTTTCATTTTCTCAGATTTTTTCCCTTATTTCTTTTCCCCTACCTTTCCCAATACCTACTTGGAAAATCTGAAACTCTAACAAAATGGAAAATACAGAAGAAATGGACACATTCCTAGATACATATGAACTTCCAAAATTGAATGAAGATGATACAAAAAGTCTAAACACACAAATTGCATTCAGTGTAATTGAAAATATAATTAAAACATTTACCGACAAAGAAAAGCCCAGGCCCCAATAGCTTCACTGCTGAATTCCACAAGACATTCAGAGAAGATATAGTCTTTAAACTCTTCAAAGAAATCGAAAGGGAAGCAATACTTTCAAATTCACTTCTGAAAGCAAGTATTACTCTTATTTCAAAACCAGGGAAAGTTCCAACCAAAAAAGAGAATTATAGGCCAATCTCCCTAATAAACAGAAATGCAAAAATCCTCAATAAGATACTGCCAAACAGAATACAGAAGATCATCAAAAGGATCATACACCCTGACAGAGTTGGATTTATCCCAGGAATGCAAGGATGGTTCACCATATGTAAATCAATAAATGTAACACACGATATCAACAGAGTGAAATACAAAAACTATACAATTATCTCAATAGAGGAAGAAAATCATTTGATAAAATTCAACTCCCAATCATGGTAAAAATACCTACAATAAATTGGAATAGATCATCTTTAGCTCAACCTGATAAAGGCTATCAATGAAAAAGCAACAGCAAATATCATTCTAAATGGTCAAAAACTGTAAACCTTCACACTAAACTCAGAAACAGGACAAGGATGCTCACTTTCACCAGTCCTGTTCAATATAGTTCTAGAAAAAAAATAGCCACAGTAATTACACAAGAGAAAGAAATAAAAGGAATAAAGATAGGAAAGGAAGAATTTAAACTGTCACTATTTGCTGGTGATATGATACTCTACATAGAAGACCCCCCAAACTGCCAAAAGACTGCTAGGCTTAGTTGACAGATTCAACAGAGTAGCTTGATACAAAGTCAACACTCATATATCATTAGCCTTCTTATACACAAATAACAGACTAAATGAGAGAGAAATTGGAAAACAACTACTTTCACTATAACATCCCGCCCCCAAATGAAATATCTAGGAATCATTCTAACTAAGGAGACAAAAGACCTATACACTGAAAATTACAGCACTCTGAAAAAAGAGGTAGATATATATATAAGAAGATGGAAAGACATCCCTTGATTCTGGGTAGGAAGAATCAACATAGTGAATATGGACGTACTTCTAAAACTTCTATAAAGATTCTATGCAATCACCATTGAAATCCTAAAAGTATATTCACAGAACTGGAGAAAACCATTGAAAAATTCAAAAATTCATTTGGAACCAGAAGAAACCTAGAATAGCAAAAACCATTGTGGGCAACAGCAACATGGCAGGGGGTATTACAATTTGCACTTTAAAACTATACTACAAAGCCACTGTGATTAAAAAAACAGCATGGTACTGTCAAAGAAACAGACCTGAACATCAGTGGAATAGAATAGAAGATGCAGAAACAATACCACACATACTCAGATCTCTCATCTTTGACAAAGGAGCTGACCATCTCCAGTGGAAGAAAGATAGCCCCTTTAATAAATGATGTTGGAAAACTAGATTTCAACTTTCCAAAGATTAAAGCTAGATCCCTATCTTTCACCATGCACTAAACTAAAATTCAAGTGGATTAAAGATCTAAATATCAAATAAAACACTAAACTTACTGGAAAGTAAATTAGGTAGAATTTTCAAAGACATTGGCAAAGGAGACTTTATGAGCAAATCCTCAGAAGCAGGAGAACTTTCACAAAGAATCAACAACTGGGATCTCATTTTATTAAACAGTTTTTGCAGTGCAAGAGAAATCACCAACAGAGCTAAGAGACAACCTACAAAGTATGAAAATATGTTTACCAGCTACTCTTCAGGCAAAGGATAACTATCTAGAAAATATGAAGAATTCAAAAAAATCAGACACTGCAAATACCAAAACCCAACTCAAAAATGGGCATCTGAAACAAACAGACATTTTGCAGACAAGGAAGTAAAAGCAGCAAATAAATACATGAAAAAATGTTCAACATCAGTGGTCATTTGAGAAATGCAGATGAAAACAACACTGAGATTCCACCTCACCCCACAAAGAATGGCTGCTGTCAAGAAACCAACCAATAACAAATGCTGGCAGGGGAGTGGGGTGAAAGGAACACTTTCCATTGTTTGTGGTTGTGCAGATTGGTGAAACCACTGTGGAAATCAATATGGATATACCTCAAAGAACAAGGATTAGAGGTCCCATTTGAGCCAGCTATTCCTCTGCTGGGTATCTTTCCAAAAGAATTAAAAGTGTTATGTGTGCACCCATGTTTGTAGTGACACAGTTCATAATAGCTAAAACTTGGAAACAACCCAAATGTCCATCAAATGGATACTGGATAAAGAAGATTTTTTTTTCTATAAAATGGAGCAGACATAAGAATAAGAAATCAGTAACATTTATAGCTAAATGGATGCACATTGAGCCTATACTCTTAAGTGAAATAAATAGCACACACTTGAGTAAATGCCAAATAGTTTCTCTAGTGTGAAAAACTACAAGTGTAAGTAAGGTTCAAATGGCATAATTGAGAGTTGAAATAGGAAGAAAATGGCTAACGGGTATATGGGAAGAGGAGGGAAAAGGAAGAAAAAATGTGAAAAAATAAAAAAAATAGAAACAAAGTCTTTATAAATAGAGAAGGGTAAAGGAGGTGAAGGGAGGGCAGGGTTATGAGGAAAAAAATAAGAACCAAGATATATCATGCAAAGTTACAAGATCCCAATCATAAATGTAGCTGTACTGTTTGCTTTAAATGTACCAATAAATTTAAGGAAAAAATTTGTTATATAACATTAAACTCATTTTATGCTTCTTTGTGTCATTTTAAATATTAAGTTAAATAAAAGTAAAGATAACAACCAAAGGCATATCTTTTTTTTTCCAGAAAACCTTGCTACATAATTTTATGAGATGATGTTTGACCAACTTTTCTAATTATGCTCTTAGCTTAAAAGTATAGAGGTTTATTAGAATAAAGCTGACTATGATTTTTGTTCCACAAGAATTATTACTTTTCTATTCTCTACACCAGTAAAGTCCTTACAATAAATTCGTTGTAACCTTTTCATTATAATTATTTTTTAGGCAGGATTTTAATCAGTATATACGTACAAACATAATTATATTAAATGCTAAAGTTAATAGCTTTGAAAATAACAATCACTAAAGTCATATTAAGAAATCAAGCCAAGTTATTCAAACAAAACATTTACTTTTTATTATTATCAACAATAACAGCTTAATGTAAAGATCCAGCTTATTAAATTAAAAAAATAATTTATTGGTACATTTTAGGTATACAATACATTTACATTCGTTCTTCGGAACTTGTGCCTTTATATGATGTATCTTGGCTTTTACATTTTCCCCATTCCCCTGCCCTCCCTGCGGCCCTTCCACCCCACCATCCCTCCCTATTTGCTAAAGCTTTGTTTCCATTTCTTTTTTCTTTTCTTTTCTTTTATTCTTTTTTTTGTTTGTTTGTTTGTTACCAGGGATCGAACTTGGGCTCTTGCACTTGTGAGAAAGGCAGCAGAACCATTGAGCTACATCCTTTGCCCTGTTTCCATGTATTTCTTATCTCATATTTTTTTCCTTTCCCTTCTTTCCTTTCACCTACCCTTTAGTATCTTTTCTTCGTATTTCACACTATCAAGTATTCATTTTAATCCATATTTACTCTTTCAGTTTCTAATACCAGAGAAACTATTCAATGTTTAGATGGAGACAAAAAGTCTAGAAATATCAGTGGATTAGAAATATCTAGAATCAATTTTTTATGAAGAAGAGAGGAGAGTAGCTATGCTAAGCAGAAAAAAGTCCACAATAAAGATGCCTACAGTTTCATACCTGATTTTAAAATCATTACCTGGGAAGAGAATGATTAAGTTTATAACTGGTATTATTTCTTCAATATCTAAATGATGATCAAATAAAAACTTATGGATGAATGAGCTTATATTATTTCTCTAAATGCTAATCAATTATACTGCTGTAGCTCCCTACTTATTGAGACCTGGGTGACCCTCTCATGCCTGTCTGTGGAAAATAAATTTAAATATTAACTTTTGTTATTTATTATTGTTGAACTCCTTTATCATGTGCAGTTCTCCAGAGGAAGAAAACATTAAATATTTGGAAAACAACAAAAAAAAAACATTGAAAGGATTTACTAGTTGTATTGTGAAATTCTTGATTAGGACAGGAGCTACAATATTTTTTGGGATGTATAGATAGCTTAGACATTCTCTGAAACATTTGGCTACTTTCTAATCCTTGTAAAATCATTATGTGTGCACAGTACAAAAAGATCTGTTGGTCCTGTGTTGATCTTGAGATCACATTTACTCACTGAGGCAAAAACATGTCAATGATAGCATCCTTGAATTCAAAGGATGTGAAATTTTGTAAAACAAAATACCCTACTTTCTGTAGGTTGAAGGCTTTGTTACGCAAGTTAAAACTTGTTAAAATGTCTGTATTGTATCAGCTAGAACATTTATGGTTAAAATATTGGAAATGAAAACTTTAAGAGTATGCATTCATCTATGAAATGCAGTTCAACTTTCCATGCAATAACTTTACTTAAAGGTATTGATATGAAGAATTCTTCAGCAGCACTGTCTCTTCTTGAAGGCTGGGGAGGGATTCTTTATCCCTTGTGAAGTGACATTCAGCCTAGTTTTACTATGTTGAGCCAGTCAACTTTTCTGAGTGGCAGATTTCATGAAAAGGTTTTGCTCAAGCCAAAATAAATTTTTGTTTGTTTTTTTTTTCAATAAAAATAAACACAAGTTATCTTCAAGAGTTCTGCCTAACTTATCTTCCTGCAAATTTAGTGACGTTTTTACTATTTAGATCTTTAATCCACTTGGATTTTTGTTTAGTGAGTGGTGAAAGATAAAGGTCTAGTTTTCATCTTTGGCAGGTTGCAATCCAGTTTTTCTAACACCATTTATTAAAGAGGCTATCTTGCCTCCAGTGAGGCTGGTTGGTTCCTTTGTCAAAGACGAGGTAGCTGAGTATATCTGGAGTTGGGTTTGTATCTTCCCATCTATTCCACTGATCCTCAGGTCTGTTTCTTTGCCAGTACCATGCTGTTTTTTATCACAGTGGCTTTGTAGTATAGTTTCAAATTGGCAATTGTTATACCTGCTGCCATGTCTCTGTTGCCTAGGATGGCTTTTGTATTCTAGGTCTCTTCTGGTTCCAAATGAATTTTTGGATTTTATTTCTAGTTCTGCGAAATATAGTGTTGGAATTTCAATGGGGATTGCATTCACTCTGTATAGACATTGACATAGGAAAATATTTTATGAACAAATCCTCAGTAGCATGGGAACGAGCAGAAAGAATCAACAACTGGGATCTCATCTTATTAAAAATCTTCTGCACTGAAAAAGAAATCATCAATAGAACTAAGAGACAACATGCAATGTGGGAAAATTTTTCATCAGATGCTCCTCAAAGAACTTTCATCTAGAATATATAAAGAACTCAATACAATTATCCCCCCCACATACAAGGACCCAATTCAATAATGGGCATGTGAAATGAACAGATACTTCTCAGAAAAAGAAGTAATAGCATCAAGAAAATATATGAAAAAATATTCCACATCTCTGATCATTTGAGAGATGCAGATGAAAACTGAGATTCCACCTCACCCCACAAAGAATGGCTGCTGTCACAAAATCAACCAATAACAAATGTTGGTGGAGTTTTATTGAGAAAGGAGCTCTTCTCCATGGTTGGTGGGAGTGCAAGATGGTGCAACCACTATGGAAATCAATATGGAGATACCTCAAAGACCTGGGACTAGAGGTTCCATTTGACCCAGCCATCCCTGTGCTTTTTATCTTTCCAAAAGAATTAAAAGAATCACATCACAGTGATATATGTGCACTTGTGTTTATAGTGGCACAGTTTGTAATATCTAAAACTTAGAACAAGCCCATTTGCTCATCATTTGGAGACTGGATAAAGAAGATGTGGTTCTTCTATAAAATGGAATACTACTTAGCCATTAAGAATGAGAAATGAGTTATTCATAGGAAAATGGATACATATTGAAGATATACTCCTAAGTGAAATAAATAAGTCATACATGTGTAAATACCAAAATAGTTTCTCTGGTGTGGAAAATCTATAATGGTACATAAGATCCTAATTACATAATTAAAAATGTGAAATAGGAAGAAAAGGGCTAAAGGTATAAGGGAAATGGGAAGGATACGTTGAATGTAATAAGGGAAAAGAAAATAAACATGAGATAATACAAAAATGGAAATAAAGTATTTGTAAATAGGGAAGGGAGGGGGGTGAAGGGAGGGCTGGAATAAGGGGATAAATGAGAACCAAAACTTGTCATGTAAAGGTACAAGATCCCAATGGTGAATGTAACTGATTTACTGTATACCTATAGTGTACTTACAAACTCAATGAGAAAAAAAAAAAGTTGAATCCAAATGGCTCAGTTATGTTTAAGATGGCTTGGCATAGTAATATGTGTAGGAGAGAAATATCAATTATGTTTTGAGGACATCTGATCTGTATCAAAAAATTTACCAATTTTATACTTGGAAAGTATTACAAAAACCCTAGGATTAGTTCAAAATTAAGGCAACACTAAATCATAAAATAAAGTTGGAATAAAATTGGAAACTTACCCAGAGCATACATTGATTTTTATTTTTAGAGGTTTTTTTCCTGCTGATTTTACATTTTGAAGTGCTCCTACGTTCCTATGTTTTGAAGCATTCATATACATCTCTCACATTTCAATTGTGTGGGGCATAATGAAGGTGATATTCAAAAATTGTCTTTCAGGTAGAGAGGGTATTATTCAGCTGTCCCGTCCCTGAGGCAGAATACTGGTCATGCACAGTTTAAAGGAAGAAAACTTTAATTTGGCTCATTATTGATGCGATTCTTTCATGGTCAGCTGGCTCCGAGGTAGAAATCTCATGGTTAATGGGCAGAGCAGAGCAGAGCTTCTCAATTCATAGCAGCAGGAGAGGAGAGCAAGGGAGGAGTGCCAGAGAGGTAGGGATAAAGGACTAGACATAGACCTAAGGGCATTATCCTGACCCAGCTGGACACACAGAAAGTGCTACATGGATCCCCTGGGAAGATCCCAAAGCCAGTCAAGTTACCACTCCACGCTAACCACGACATGAGATATCAGGGATGGGAGTTCTTCAAAACCTTTGTTGCTGACCTGGACTATTTAATTCCAAACATGTTACTTTTATAGGATCTAGTACTGACACCTAGAATCAGTTTGGTGACTGGTGCTGATTTATTATAATGTCTTATCCTGAAAGGAATTCAAATAGACATCAATTCAGCAAAGGCTGACAATTCTTGTTTAATAGCTGCCATCTCACAAGCTGTCCTATTATTTCTTAACTTTCTAAAACATTATGTGTTGTATATTGCAAAGACCAGTTAGAATAAACTCCATGGGATTTTAATATCATAGTAAGTTTCTTCTTATAGGTTAAGCTTATAATGTATGGGCATCAATAATCACTACTTTTCTGGATTCTACAGGCTCATCCTGATTTAAAACCTGTATTGTATAAAATGAGTTTTAGTATGGCTTGTAGCTGGATGTCCCCTCAGTGCCTCATGTGGTCATAAGTGGGGCTTCTAGGAGGTTGTGGGATCTAGATTGTGTGCTGCTAGGATCAAGGATGTGAAGCTGGGCCTGATTTTCATTGCCTTCCTGGGATCAAGGTGTAAGTGCTAACTGTGCTATGAGTCGGGAGACTGGATCACAAATAAAGTGTAGGAAGAGGGTTGGTGTTTGTTGCTTGTCTCTTGTTGATTGTTGCTTGCTGCCTTCTGCTTGACCAGCTTTACCATGGACTATTTCTCCTCTGCTATGCATCTCTACCATGCCATCCTCCCTTGGAGACAGACAACAATGAATTGAAACCTCTGCTAACTGTAAACCAAAATAAATCCTTTATTCTTTTACTTTGGGTGTTGGGTAATCTGTTCTTGTAACAAAAAAGTAAATAAGACAAAATTATATACATCCGAATGGTCTATAGTAGAAAAATACCACTATGGTCTAGGTGTTTGCATCATGCAATTTTTTGTTGTTGTTGTTAAAATCCTACACTTCATGTGATGCAGGCTGGAGGTGAGGCTTTTCCTAGAGAGAATGTGGCAATGACATCATATGGGCAAAGCTGCCTCAGTGGGCTAGAACACTTACAAAAGAGGTCCAAGGGAGACTCACGTTGCTTTTCATAGTGCAGAGACACAATAAGATAACAGCATCTGTAAATAAGCAATTTATCCTTCCTAAGACATTAAATATTTTTGTACCTTTATCTAAGATTTCTCAGCCTACAAAATAGTGAGAAAAATTCAGTTATTTATAATCCACCAACTTTATGATATTTAACATTATTATCTAAATGCACTATTGAAATATTTTGTAAATGTTAAAATCCACAAATAGGGCATGCAGTAGTCTATATGTTTTTCATTGTTAATTGCCAATGGAATATTTAAAATGCCTCATACTCTAGTCTGGTCAATTTAGGTAAGTGCTATTTGACAAATTTTTTCATACATGCCACTTTTATAATAAAATCTTTGAAAGAAGTATTTTATGTTCACAGAGTTTAATTTAATTTTTCCTGATATTTGGCACTTGATAAAAATATGTGGTGTTATAGAAATATTGATCTTAAAAGATTTATTTTAGCCCGGGGATTTAGCTCAGCGGTTCGGTGGCCTGCCTTGCAAGCGCAAGGACCGGAGCTCAATCCCTGGTACCAAAAAAAAAAAAAAAAAAAATTATTTTAAACAGTTTTGAGATTCATATATGTTGCTCACATTTTCACTTAAAACTCATGATTTTGATGTTAAATTTACTCGATATTTGGGCAGAAACAGGCTCTGAAAAATACTTTTTCAAATGAAAATTTGGAAAGCTAAGAAAACTCACACTGTAAGGATCGCAAAAGAAGAGCTACGAACTTCTTCAGGTACCGCAAAAGCAAAAAACAAATAACCAAAAACTGCAACTACTTGTTTTAGTACGTTTTCAGTTACTATAATAAAATACTTCAGGTTGGGTAACTTTGGAAAGAAATGGAGTTTATGTAACTGGCAACTCTGCAAGTGCCAGTGCAGTATCATCTGCTAGTCCTTGGTAAATGCCTAATGGCAGATGGCATCACAATGGAAGGAATTTGTACCAAAGAAAGAGGTCACCATAGGTAAGGAGTCAAAGAACTTGAGGCATTGCGAAGCTGCTTTTTATAATAACCCTCACACAAGAACTAACTAGAGTGCCAACAAAACTACTGTAATCCTTTCTGTGTGCAGCACATTCAGAAAGCTGAGGATTTCCCACTGGTTTATGCCTTTCAAACTCTGCCACTTCAATAGCGCTACACTGAGGATCAAGCCACCCAACACATGAACAGCTGAGAGAAAAATAATTAACAACACCCAGAAAGAGTGACAGGTGGTCAATAAGGATATTGCATGTTGATTAATAACTAAGTCCTTAAAATGGTTGAGAGTAGCTTAAACTGTGTTCTGTTTTCCATAATAATCAGGCTTAATAAGGTTTATTACCCTTTAATTAAAGAATGGTATTACAGGGAGAAATTCTATTAATGATCAGGTATTTGCTAAATCTATTGCTACTTGATTTAAAAAATTATATATATATACAATTTTCCCACTGCTAATTCATAAGAGGAGTTCAGTACACATGTTCCTCTATATCACTTTTATTTATTACATCGTTGATTTCAGTTTTTAAGGCATTTGAACTGATTTCTTTGATAATTTCTTTATATAGATCTCTCTCTCCTTGGATAGGTATATCTAAATCAATAGACATTGTCTATGTCTTTGTTATACTATCTACCTCTAACTTTTCCCTGTTCTTATAGTTGGCTGGGATATTTAAAATATAAAGGCAGAACCACTATCCATTAATTTAGTTGAGTGTCTCAGTACCTAATTACCTTTGATCTCTTCTTCATAACTACTTATTCTGAAAGTGGAACTTTAATCCCAGTAACTGTCTCCTAATGATAAAATAATGGGATTTTATAATATTTTTTCTTTAGAAGGAAAATGTTTCCTAGATTATTTATTTCTCTTGAATGATTTCTGTCCTTGAGTTGATGTTTCGTTGTTTCTGAGCCTGGCTTTACTTTCTGATTTCTCATTAAACTAACTGGTAATTTTTTTTTCTTATGTTACCAGAAGACATTAATTTTTTGGGGGAGTGGGTACTAGGGATCAAACTCAGGCCCTTGCACTTTTGAGGGAGGCAGCAAAACCTATGAGCCAAATCTCCGTCCTTCAAACAAGTTAATTCCTAAAGATTTAGGTAAAAGAGAGTACTATGGACAATGTTTACTTCAATTTATTTTTTAACTAGTCTATGATTCTGACAGTAAAAAGAACTTGATTGAGATAATTAGTTAACTAAACTACTCTCATGAGGCTGGGTAGCACAGTTGGTAGAGGGCTCAACTAGCATGTCTGAGGTCTTAAGTGTAATCAGAACTGCAAAAAAAAATACAAATTTATTTACAATGAGTTATTAGCAAACATAAAAAGCTAAGCTTTGAGAAATCACAGCATGAAACATTATTGTTATGTAACAGAGCCTATCCTATGTATATGTGTGTGTATACATATATATATATATATATATGTATACACACACACACACTAATATGAGTATTATTTTACCTCAGGTATTTATAAATATAGAAACAGTCCAACCTAACTTTTAGGAGAGTGTTTTTCCACCGAAGGTGAACAAAATCATTTAAGTCTAGCATTTTTCTTTCAGTTTTGCTTCCCAGGGAGAAAAACAGTCTAAAACAGCATAACAAAGTTCTTGCAAATAATTCTCACCAAAGTTTTCCACAAAATAATACTTCCTGGGAATTTGAACAATCATTTAAACTTTACTATTATCAACATTTTAGAGACTGCCTTTCTTTTTCTTTTAATACATTTCCTTTTAAGTTGTTATACTTTTACAAGTGTTACATTACTGTTTTACCTTAAACTACCATGTACTTGCAATTTTAATACATATGAGAAATAGGAAGGAAGATAAAATTCAAAGAGATGAGAAATGACAATGCAAGGAAATGTCAATATATTTTATTTATTTGAAACTGAAGAATGTATAATAAAATATAATGAAGACAATGAAGAAATTTATATAATATTTCTATTTTCATGTTTGGATGATCACCTAAATGGAAGTAGTTACTTAATTTGGCTGTTGTTGAAATTCTTTAATAGTCTACACCTTAAGATAAACTATTTTAATAATTCCACACAATGTATTGTATGATTTTTCTTGCTCTAAGCAATACCCACTTACCTTCATAGTACCTGCCTGCAATTGACTTATGCAATTATAATTAAGCTAATTTACAGATAAGAAAACTAGGGCTTGGAAACTCACTAGGTAATACAACTGGTGAAAGGTAGCACTACAATTCCAACCACTCCAGTCTGGAACTGGAAGAATGGAAATAAATTATCTACTACTCCAGTTGCCTTATAGATGTGTTACTTATTTTTTCAATTTAAGATATGTGCTACAAAACTTAAGCATTATAGCAAACACACATAAAACAAAAACATGAATGGCCATTATTTTTATGGGATATAATATAATTTTATCATTTGTGTCATTATAAATATGACTTATCTTGGTGAATGTTTAATGAACATTTGCTATATGATTGGCACTATAACAAATATTTTCTCTTCATTAGTTAATTTACTTACTATCATAATACTGGAAGGCAAAACAATTCTTGTAAGTGAGCTCACTGACAAAGAAATTAAGAAAAGAATACCATTCAAAAGGCAGCAAGAAAAATTTAATACTTAGTAATTAACCTAATCAAGGAAGTGTAAAACCTCTACAGTGAAAAATAGAATAAAGATGACATCATAAAATGGGAAGATATCCCTTGTTCCTGGACAGGCAGGGCCAACATAGACAAAATGGACAAACTTCCACAACTGATTTAAAGCCATCCTGCTCAAAATACCAATAGCATTCCTCCCAGAACTAGAAGAACAGATCTGGAAATTTAAATGGAACCAGAAGAGACAAAGAGTAGCAAAATAAATCCCGGACAACAAAAGCAAAGCAGCAGGCATCACAATATCACAAATGGAATATTCTGCATATGGATTCATATAACACCATACAAGCTTGAATTTCACATATTACACAAAGTCATATTTAAAATGATAGTGAGATTGGAAACTGCACAAATAGCTACTTATGATAGGTGGGGTAAATTTATTTCATTTAGTGCTTGTTGACTTAGAAAGAAGAGAGTCTGACTAGAGTTGGCTGACATTGGTGCAGCCCACAGTAAAGGCTGAACTTCATTTCAAACTTCATTAGAACAAAGATGAGAAGAACAAATAGATGAAATGTGACTAGTGAAGCTGTTTGTTAGCTGAAAGCTATGTATAGAAAGTAAATGAGTGTCTCTTCATAGGTAATTAGATGACATGACTGATGTTGAAATGTTTCTGCAATTTAAAAAAAGTATATATTGTTATTATGATATATACAAACAATATATCAACACAGCGATCCTTCAAACACAACCAAAATATTTAATTCATTTATTTTTTTTCCCATTAAGTGTATTGGTATATTTTAGGTATACAAGAGAGTTAAATTCATCATTGGGATCGTGTACCTTTACATGATGTATCTTTCTTCTTGTTTTTTCCCCATTTCCCAGCCCTCCCTTCACCGTCTCCAACCTTCCTTGTTTACAAAGGTATTATTTACATGATTTTTCCTTTACTCATATTTTTTCTTTTGCCTTCTTACTGCTCTCCTACCCCTCCCACTTCCCCTTTAACATTAGATCTTTTCTTCCTATTGCATAATATCAATTATATATTTGGATCCTTATTTACATTTTAGTTTTTTCACACCAGAAAAACTATTTGGCATTTACATGTGTGTACTATTTATTTCCCTTAAGAGTATGGCCTCAATGGCATCCAATTAACTGTAAACGTCTCTAGCTTCTCATATTTATGGCTGAGTAGTGCTCCATTTTATATTTTATAAAACCCGCATCTTCTTTATCCAGTCTCCACTTGATGGGCAATTGAGCTGTTTCCAAGTTTTACCTATTACAAAATGTGTCACTATAAACATGGGCGCTCATATATCACTGGTCAAATGGGACTTTGAAATCTAGTTTTGTCAGATATCTCCACACTGATTTCCACAGTGGTTAGACCAATGTGCACTCCCACCAATAATGAAGAAGTTTTCCTTTCTCTCCACAACCCTACAAGCATTTGTTATTGGTTGATTTCTTGATAGCAGTCATTCTTTCTGGGGTGAGGTAAAATATCAGTGTTGTTTTCTTCTGCATCTCTTGAATGACCACTGATTTTTTTCATATGTGTATTTTCTGCTGTTAATTCTTTGTCTAAGAAATGTCTGTTCATGTCAGATGCCCATTTTGGAATTGGGTCTTCATATTTGGGGGGTCTGATTTTTTTGAATTCTTTATATATTTTAGATATTAGACCTTTTTCTGAAGAACAGCTGGTCATCGCTTCTCAGCCTTTTGGCTAAGATGAAGTGAAGAACAGCTGGTAAATTTTTTTCCCACATTTTAGTTTGTCTCTTAGCTTTGTTTGTGGTTTCTTTTGCAGTGTAGAAGCTTTTTAAAAAGATGAGATACAAGTTGTTAATTCTCTGTGCTAGTCCCTGTGTAATTGAGGACTTGTTTATAGTCTTTTCCTATGCCAATATTTTCAATAGTTCTACCTAATTCATCTTCCAGCAAGTTTAGTGCTTCTGTTTTAATATTTAGATCTTTAATCCACCTCAATTTTATTTTAGTGCATGGTGAAAGATAGGGGTATAGTTTTACTATGTGACAAGTTGAAATTGAGTTTTTCCAACATCATTTATCAAAGAGGCCATCTTTCCTCTAGTGAGGATGGTTTACTCCTTTGTCAAGGATGAGGTGGCTGAGTGTGTCTGGAGTTGTTTCTGCATCTTCTAATCTATTCCACTGATCCTCAGGTCAGTTTCTTTGCCAGTACCATGCTGTCTTTATCACAATGGCTTTGTAGTATAGTTTCAAGTTGAGGATTGTGCTACCCTCTGTAATGTCTCTGTTGTGTAGATTGGCTTTTGCTATTCTAGGTCTCTTCTAATTCCAAATGAAATTTTGAATTGTTTTCTCCTGTTCTGTGAAATGAACTGTTGGAATTTCAATCAGGATTGCATTGAATCAATATACTAGTTTTGGAATTATGGCCCTTTTCACTATACTGATTCTTCCTACCCAGGAACAGAGGATGTCTTTCCATTTTCTTATATCCTCTTCAATCTCTTTCTTCAGAGTGCTGTAGCTCTCAATGTAGAGGTCTTTTCCTGCCTTCATTATATTGATTCCTACATATTTTATTTTCTCACTTGTGAAAGTAATTATTTCCCTGGTTTCTCTCTCAGTAAGTCTGTTATTTCTGTGCAAGTAGGCTAATGATTTTGAGTGCTTACCTTTTATCTACCTATTCTACTGAATCTGTCAATTAAGTCTAGAAGTCTTTTGGCAGAGTTTTCTGGATCTCCTATGTAGAGTATCATATCATCAGCAAATAATGACAGTCTCACTTCTTCTGTTCCTATCTTTACTGTTTTTATTTATTTCTCTTGTCTAATTGCTGTGGCTAATGTTTCCAAAACTGTATCAAACAGGAGCAGTGATAGAGAACAACCTTGTCTTATTCCTGATTTTAGTGTGAAGGTTTTCAGTGTTTAACCACTTAGTATGATGTTGGCTGTTGCTTTTTTATACATAGCTCTTATCAGGTTAAGATAAAGTCCATCTATTCCAATTTTCTGTATGTTTTTATCATGAATGGGTGCTGAATTTTATTGGATGTTGTTTCTGCATCTATTGAAGTGATCATATGATTTTGATGAAACCTAGGGTGTAGGCCTGTTAGAACTAAAGGGGTGAGAAATAAACTATACCTCTCTCTCCTTTTCCTCTTTCTTTAGTGCAGTACCAAGGATCTGAACTGATGACCTTGAGCTTGCCAGGCAGGTGTGGTGCCACTGAGCTACATTCCTGGCTCTGGACTTTACCTCTTGAGAAGTAGATTTAGAAAAAGTATATTGCAATGGATGTGGACTCGCAGAAGTGAAAGTCTGTCCAGTTTTTGCAGTAGTTTTGCAGTAAATCTAATAGTATTAAAAATACATAACCATTGCTCATCAAAGTTTTATAGGGAGCCAGAAGGATTGATTTGTTAATCTCTCTGCTAACCCCTCTTTCAGATGGAAGGTCAGTTACCAGTTTTGACCATAGTAGGCAAAATAATGATTTCTCAAATATGCTCATGTCCTAATTATTGGAATCAGATTAGGCAACCATTCACAGGGTAAGGATAATCAACAGTAGCCAGGGCAAATAAATTTGCTAATCAGCTAGCCTCAATATATGGAGATTGTCCTGGACTACCTGAGTGGGCAGTTTCATCAGAATGATTCTTTTTTGTAGTTTTAATTTTTTTTAGTTTATTGGTACATTTTAGGTATATAGTACAATTACATTCATTATTGGGATCTTGTACCTTTACATGACAGGTCTCGGTTCTCAGTTTTCCCCTTGTCCCTGCCCTCCCTTCACCCCCTTCTCCCCTCCCTGTTTACAAACACTTTATTTACATTTTTTCACATTTTTTCTTTTCCATTATTACCTTTCCCCTACCCTTCCCACTTTCGCTACACCTTTTGTCATTTTCTTCCTATTTCACATGGTTAATTATGTCATTAGGAACTTATGTACTATTACAGTTTTTCACACCAGAGAAACTTTTTGGTATTTACACATTGCGACTTATTTATTTCACCTAGGAGTATATCCTCAATATGTATGATTCTTCAAAGTGACAAATAAGACTGAAGAAGTAAGAGCTAATTTAATGTGAGAACCTTCCACAACTGGCTTTGAATAAGGACGAGCAAATTAACAGTCTTTGAATGAAGGTGGCCTCTAGAAGCTTGCAAAAATAAGAAAATTTATTTTCACAGAAACTTAAAGAAAGGAATATAATCTTAAAAATACCTTGATTTTCAGTTAACCAACGTCTTTGTCAAATGGCTGTAGAACTATGTGATAACAAATTTGTGTTGCCTTTAGGCACTTTGTGGAAATATTACATCACAGCAGGAAAGTATCACAGGGAGATGTGACAAGAAATTAAAGTCCTCTTTCCTTTCTCTTTTTCCCCTCTACAAGAGTTCTTCATGGTACACTCATTACTATGTTTCATTTTGCAAAATCTGAGTCAGTACTATGAAATAGTGGCCTCTGCCTAATATTGAATTAACTTCTTTAACACATTTATGGAAATTTAGGCAAGTATTTTGACCAGATAAATAAGGGATATTCGCTAACTTGCTTATCAACAGTAACCTAATTAAATAAAAATAGTGGTGATAATAATAGCAATTTTTTTTTTCCATAGACTATTTTCTGACTTGAATTAGTGAGTCCAAAGTTAGGGACAATTAATTAATCCTGTGGACTTAAAATGAAGTCCTTTTTATTTATTTTATTTAGAGATTATTTTCTCTCTCAGGTAACTCAACCATGACACTAGTGAAATTTAGACAGATGTTACACAAATGAATAAAGTAAAAGGAGTGGAAATGGTAGATTTAGAATTTTTTACTTTTTCAGAAAATTTTGCAAAAAAACCCACCTATTTCTGTTAAAAATAAGATTTTTGCACGAATTAATTAGGGAAAGTAAATGTGTAAAATAAATCACGTAGATGGACTATTCAATATTTTTTAAATTTTTTAAATTTTAACTTGATTTGTATTGGGCTAGTCATTGTTTTTAACAAGCAGTGACACTTTCAAGATTAATTATAATCTAATTTAAAATGTTTCCAAATATTATCAGGATATTTATACTCTGATAAATATAATACCAAAATATTAATGTTGTTTCTGATTTGATTTAAACTACAATCTTCCAGTCTATTTTTGTTGTTGTTGTTGTTGCTGTTGTTTTGGTATCAAGATTTTAACTCAGGACCTTACTCTTTTGAGTCAGGTGGCAGCAAAACTGAGCTAAATCCCCAGCCCTGCCAATCTGTTTTTTTTTTTTTTTTAACAAGAAGTTTCCTGCTTTGTGTCCTTTATTCTACATGGGTCAGTATACTACAAAGTGAATTAAATTAGGGCTTCTTTTATTGTGGTAATCTAATACTGTGACATGCAGTGATGTAAATCCTTTAACCTACTCAGTAGGAGAAGACATTAACTGGTGAATTGTAGGTGTGTGGATTAAACCGACCTTGAAACAGCAGGGTAGGAATTAGTCTGGTACAATGCCAATAAATAGGAGTGAATGCAGCAGTGCCAGAGACAAAAATGTGAGAGAATAAGTGTTCAGACATAATTTTGTGTATTTCTTGCATTGTCTTGCTTGAGAAAACACATTCCAAACAATGCTGTCTATTGATTTTGACACTGCTTATACAAACTGGTATTACTTTCTGTTGTTTAAATTTGTTTTAATTATTTACTGCCTTCCTGGCTATATGCAATATGCCGGGCAAAATGGCATGTAAATGTGGTATACAGTAAGAAGTGTTGATAAATGTATATATTATGGAAATAATACTATACAATAGTGAAACTAATTAAAATATCCATCATCTCATAGACCTTTATAGTAGTGAGAAAATTAGTATCTAATATTTTGACAATTTAAACATGTGCTAAAATATTAAATATGATCACATACTGTACATTAGCAATCCAGAATTAATCCATTCTACATTACTGAAACTTTGTACCTTTTGCTTGATATCTTCCTATTTTTTTAACAATTCTTGGCCCTGACAACTACTGTTTTACTCTTCCTATGTCTTTGCTGTTTTAGATCCCACCTGTAGTGAGACCTTCCACATATGTCTTTCCGTGCCGGACTTACTCCATGGTCTAATATCTTTGAGGCTCATGTAAGTTGTTCCAAGTGACAGAACTTCCTTAATTTTTCAAAACTGAATGTCTTTATAAATAGGGAGGGGTAGAAGGACTGAAGAGAGGACAGGTGAATGGGTAAAAAAATAAGAACCAAGATACATCATGTAAAAAATACAAGTTTGCAGGCTGGGGATTTAGCTCAGTGGTTCCAGTGCCTGCCTCGCAAGCACAAGGACCTGAGTTCAATCCCGGCAAGAAAAAAAAAAAAAAAAAAAAAAAAGACATTACCAATGATGGATGTCATCATATTGCATACCTAAAATCTATCAATAAACTCAATGAGAGAAAAAAATGCAAAAATTCTGAAAAATAGTTTAGCTATTGTGAATTGTTTACTATAAACATGAAAAAAACACCATATCGAAATAACATGAAAATTATCTAATAAACTTTTAAAAGAACAAAGTGATTCAATACTGTAATAGTATAGTTTTCTGAATTTTCTAGTTGTCTTTCATTAATAGGGAATATTATACTTTCAAATGCTGTTATATGCTATTATCTTTTATTTCCACCTCATGAATTGCAGTTAGCATCTTATAAGACAGATCTGATGATAAAATCATTCAGATTTCATCTGAAATTTCTCTATATGGGATTTGAATATAACATCTTACTTTCTCCTTTCAAGGCTTCTGTGGAAATAGGCATTGACAGTTGGCGTTATTCATTTATTAGTAATGACCATTTTTATGTTCATTGGTAAATAATGTTAATCTGAATATAATGGGTCATGTTTCTCATGTGGTTTTACAATTCTGTGTTTCTTTGAGCTTTGAGATTTCATTATAATATGTCTAGATGTAGATCTTTCTTTTTTCTTAATCCATTCTTTTGTCTTCCTAACTGTTAACTTCCACCTCCATATTTGAGAAGTTTTCTTTCATTAGCCTTTTTCTTTTCTCTTGATCCAGGAACTTGTAAAATGTATATTTTGATATTCTTGGTAATGCCTCATAAATTCCATAGACTTTCTTTGATGTCTTTTTTGTTTTGTTTTATTTTTCTGAGGAGGTAATTTCAAATTACTTATTACTGTGTTTACTTGTGTTTAATTGAATTATTTTTTTTACTAACCCTTGAAGAATTTTTCTTGTTCAGTTGTTTTGTTTTTCAGCTCTAAGTTTTCTTTCATTTTTCTAGTGATTTATCTTTTTTAATTAGATTTAATTTATTGTTTGATCTTATGCTCAACGGTGGATCAGTGAGATTTTTAAAAGTTGCTCATTTTGAATATTTTTTCAGGGTGTTTTATAATTGCATATCTCTATTTCATTAAAACTAGTTAGTAGGTACTTTATTTTGATCTCCTGGTAATACAGTGTTTTCTTATTTACTTGTGATCCATGCATGTCATGATAGAAGCTGCGTATTTGAGGTGGGCATGACTTTCATTCTTTACAGCTGGGCTTTACTAGACCTACTGTACAGTGTAATGAAGAGAGAATTACTCTATGTGAGGAAAGGAAAGTACAGACTGTACAGAGTTCCTAGAAACTATGGTTGGAGAGGTCTCTGGGAATCTTTAATCTAGAGTCCTTTGATGATTTTTTCTTGTGCCTGGATTAATGGTTGAGTGTGACTAGATCTTGAGCACACCAGTTCAGATTTGTCTAGACCTGAAGGTTCAGGAAAATGAGTCCACAGGGGTAGGTCATAATCTTGAGTTTATGAAATCAACCCAGTGTTACCGTACACTGGGGTGGGACTGGTATCTGTGTCCAAGGTAGCGAACCGAAAGTTCGGAGGAAGGGACCTGATGTGAGGCTGAGGTTCACTATGGGCCTGAGGCCAAAGGACCAAACTGGAGCTGTGGCCACAGGACCCAGCCTGGGACTTAAGTGTCCTGCAGGAAAAATCTGCTGAGAAGTCAGATGTTTCTTTCAGTGTCCAGTACCCACACAGAGTATATCTCTTCACATTACAGAGCAAAAGCATGGGAGAAAGATGGTGCAGGAAATGTGAAATTGTCCACTTCCTCTTTATTGTATCTCTTTACTTTTTTTTCGCCAAGCCGTTGTAATATCAGTTGGATCGCTTAGCTCTTACAGAGAAGTAATTATATGTGGACTGCTGTGCACGTTGATGAGTCCTGGAGAGGATGACCACTGAAAATATATATCTCAGTATCGTACTAATATTGCTACCTTGGAACTTTCACTGGCGTGGTTAAGTGGTCTAGATAACTGAGAAAGTTGCTAATGTCATGTATATAAAGTGCATTACAAAAAAATAAAATAAAGTGTATTAACGTTGAAGTCTTTTGGAAGGCAAATGTACGGTAAAATTTACTTTACTTTAGAATGTGATGGGGAGGAGGCCAAAGATATGTGTCAATGCAAAGTTTTCATACATATATGGATTTTTTTAACAAGTTTTTAAAAGTTAGACTATTTCATATGATCAGAAAGCAAGACTACTTTTAATCAATTGCTCCAATATCCACTAGCCTATGGTGAATAATGCTGGAAACCAAGAATGACTGTTTTAATGTACTTGACTACCTCTGTCCTTTCTGCGAAGAGAATGGCTGATAAAATATTTTTATCGTAGAGAGAATTTGGGATGCTTTATTTGCAAGGCTGTTTTAAACCATATGGATACTCAAACAGGATAAAATAATTGACAGCAGAAAGCAAGATTTGGGTTTAAGCCTACAAATAATGGAAAAATAAAGCATGGGTGGCTCATAGATCTTTGAGAAAATAAGAACTGAATGTTTTCATTTGTTCTTTTAAATGAAAGGCCATACAGAAAGCTAGACCAAATGAGCCTGTTGTGTGCAAGTCCGTTACATTATCAGTGTGTTATGAGTGAAGAAATGAACTAGGCAAACAACAGGCAGTCCTTCTCTATGACCCTCTCCACGTCAATACAGATGAGACAGCTTACATGCTTTACTTCAGAAGACATTCTCTGGTGGAGTCGAGAGGACATTGTTTCAAAGTTAATCCTTAGGGCATTAATCAATGCAGAGGCCCAGAGGAAAGATCATGTGTTTAATAGTTTCTATTCCTTCCTTTCCTTTTCAGGAGTCTTATGTTTCTTAAATATGAAAAGAAATGCATCAAGATATATGATGTGATATTCAAATATGAATAACTTTTATTCTGTTTTATTTTTAAAATACAGCTCCTATCTCCTCTCCTTATTTGTGTATGTTACAGGATGTAAGTGCACTGTTCAAACTTTCAAGGACTAATTATTTGACATTTTGGAAAGAGTGGGATAATTTGTCTGATACAGGTCAAAAAGAAGGCAACAATTACTATCATGCATCAATCCTTTTTAATTTCTCTTCTTTAAAAATATAAGCTATATACATACCCATGCCATATTCTCATAAAAATTGCATAGTCATCTACATAATTCAAACAAAAAGATCAGGAGAAGTTTTTGGTAAGTTTTTAGTGTTTTAAGTACATCTGTGACCTTCCCCTGTTTTCATGTGTATAAGACAAAACACAATGTTCTTGAAGAAGTAATTACTGTCAGTTTCTTAGTTATTTGTATTTGATGGATGTCAACTTTTCATAACAGTAATTCATGAGGCTTTATAAAAATCTAGTGTCTTGCACTGTTGGTAATTATTATGCAAGAATTTTACAGTAAGATGCACAAAGAAAATAACTTTCATGGTCAGTGCACTGATCATGATTGGGGAAACGACTAGTATCCTTTCACTGTCTTTGTTTTTCTCTAAGCAAACTGTCTTCTCTTTACTCTTGTGCTCAAATTTAGAAACAGTAATTTTTACAGTTTCCTTAGATATAGTGATGACTATGTCATTCAGTTTTAGATAATAATATTTAAGGGAAAATTACAGAATGAGTTGTTGGAAAAGTTTGCTAAAAGTTACGAGAAAAATTTGTCATAATAAATTTAATTACAAATCCCAGAGGATACAATGGAGGAAAGTTTAGAGAAATTACTCAGTTGCCAATTAGAGGTTAAAAACATAAAAGATTGTTTTATATTCTTGAATACTAAATAAAATGCTTCGCAACCTGTAGGTACCACCACCTCCTCTGTATAATCTCAACCATCCAAGAAGCAACAGGTATTTCTCCTTGTATACTACTCTTCTACCTCCAGAGTCTGCTAATTGATACTATCCTACCTCTTTACCCACAACCAGACTAGGCTTAATGTAAGCAATATATGTTTTCCTTTCCCAAATTTTCATTATAAAATACCTTTTAAATCTGTAAGTTACTTTCCTAATTGTTAACCAGCCTTATTACTGTTAGCTGAGGAAGCTTGTGTCAGAATTAGTCTTTTGGTTAACATTGCAACAGCTTTATACACCTTTTATTTCCAAAAATTCCTCAGGTTCAAGAGTTTTGCTTTAACAAGACTAGAAAGAAACATGCTAACTTATAAAATTTCCCCCTTTCTTCTTTTGGAAATACTTGTGGAGTTTAGTTTCTCTAGGGGTCAGAATAAGATTTATATGACTGATAAAAAGTTATTGTTTTGAATTAAGCTTCTATACTCATCCTCAATAGACCAGGCAAGCTACCAAAACAGAGTCATTCACACTAAATTTCCACATCATAAAACTGAGACTACACTGTTTATCTAACCTTCTCAGAAGTCATGATTAGAAAAGTAACAGTCAAATTTCTCAAACAAGCCAGTAAACTAGCATAACAATGAAGTTTCCTTTGTTCAAAAAAGTAAACTGAAGTAACCTAATGTTAAATAACCGATTGGTTTCCTAATGTTCTGTGTCTTCTCCCTACCTTGCAATGAAATGACCACTCTGCTCCTTGTTATTTATTTGCTTCTACTGTTCTTTAGCTCTTCACTGTTAATAATGATAATCTCTTCTGCTCAGCTCAATGGAAAACTTATAGTATTTCTAACATTGAAATATTGGTTGATCTAGAATCAAACATGAAGTTCATTAATATTGTTAAGCTACATTGTTGTAATTTTGTATTTGATACATGCAAAATTTTCATAGTGGTATGCTAATAAAATTTAAAAAATTGATTCATATTTTAATATTTATTGATTGCATTTTTATAGCTTTCATTGAGCCCACATCTGAAAAAGACTACCAGAAATTCCAAGAGATTCTTATTTTCTGACAAATGTGCAGTTTAACTCATATAAGTTACAACCTGAACAGCTTTGAGAACTCTGACTTCAGTGAAAGGCCTCCATCCACAAGAAAAGACAACCAAGTAGGTTTCTTATCTTTTCATTGTCAAACTTGCTACAGAGTTTACCTTGTTGTACCCAGAAAACCTCGTGAAGGTTCTTTTATACTGTTTTGTCTCTCTGTTCTTATCCATCTCATTATCGGATCCACATTTTAATGGGGTATCCACTTTGTTTCTGCAGTGATCCGAACTATTGTCACCAATGCATCACGTAGTGAGGTGATGTTTACCACCACCAAGTATTCATGAGTATTCATTATTCCTTTGCTTTAGCTTAGCTGTTCACTGTTATTCCTGTGCTCCAGCACTCTCTTTTAGCCACATTGCTGTTTGCAGGTAAACAAGGCCTTTGAGCTGCTGTTGCCTGCTAGAGATCTTGCTCTTCCTGCTTTCTGCTATATTTTCTGGATTCTGCTGAGCCTCTGTTATAGATTTAGCTAAGTCATAAATTTGAATTTAACTCATATTTAATGGCAGAAGTATAGATTTAGAGCCCTTTTAATAGTAGATTTTGGTACATGCATACTGATATATCTCAGATTGAATTGTGTATCTTGATTCAAGCATTTGTACGACACATATGAGTGTAAGGGAAAAAATATGCATCCAGTAGCCATGGACTCTGTTTCTCAACTAGGTGTTGAGAAACAATCTGTAGAGTGCTAAGGAGAATTCCTAATATTCTGTATAATACTAAGCCACGTGGTCAGTGTCATGTGAAATAAGAATAGTCATCATATTGCTTAAGATTTATACTTCTAAAAGAATGTAGTGAGCTTAATAAAAATATTAATTCAATACTAATTTATATCTGGTACACTAAAACCTGTAAAGTGACCATTACCAAAAAAGAAAAGCCTTAATTCTTATTGACACCAATTAAGATATTATTTCATGCACCCCACATGTTGCCTTCCTGGATTGCATTGAATGAAGAGGAAATATCTTTGGCTGTATATCAAATATGTAATAAGGTTGCATGTTTTATATATAATAGTTATAATATATACAATGAAACTTTCTTTTAAAAAGTTTTCAAATTATTTATTATAACTCAGTGGTATCTAATTTATAGACCTCAGGTTGGATGCATCTGCAAGAAACTTGGAACTATGAACAAAGTACAGGACATTCTCAATTATTCACTGAAATGACCAGAGCAAAGCAGACAAGCAATATCACTTGGATATACTTTCTTATGACTTATATCTGGGGTGTTTCCCCAAAGCCTCACATTTTTTAAAGGAAATTGGATCAATGGGACACTGTAATCTTCAGTAGGTTAATCCACTGTTGCATTCATAACTGACTTGCTGTTGGGAGGTGGGGCCTGGTTAGAGGGGGATGACTATGACAGTTTGAGGTGAAAAACTGGAAAAGAAAAGCATTTTCCTCCCAGGTAGTTCCATCTATCTTTGCTTTCTAGATGTCGTAATGTGAGCAGCTCTCCTCCAACAGTTGTTTCTTCGTTGGAGCCTGTGTATCATGAATGAAACTCCTGATGCTGTGAGCCAAGGTAAACCTCTTCTCTTTAAGCTGTGGGTCTTGACTATTGTGTCCCAGTGACCCTTGACAAAAGCGACTAGGATGCGGGATAAGAAAACAAAATGTTTAACACAGACTTAACTCTAAATTGAAATATTGCTAAGAGAATGTATAACAAAAACAAGGCCACTGATTGAGATGAAATAGTTTATATTAAATGTAACATTTGCTGAGAAAACCAGCTGACAAAATTTTATAAAGTTAGTTGATAACAATACTCAAATTAGAGTTCCCTGGCATATTTAATTAAATTTAAGTTGGCTACCCTCTATGTTCCTAGAGAGTTAGCAAGCACAGAAATAAAGGGACAAGTGTGCTTTAGAATTTAACCATCATAATGGTTTCATTGTCTAAATTCCCCATAGACAGAACTTCTATTTCCTGAAATATTATATAGTAGGCATGAATACTATGACCCAAGGTGTTATAGATTGAAATTTAATTGTGGTTTTGACTTTCAAAATTAGCCCGACAGGAGGAGAACACATGGACATTCCTTCTGATTAAGGTGGTTAATGCAGTGCAATATAAATTCAAACAACATCCTCCAGGATTGAAATCCATTATACATCCACTTAGAGAAGAGATAATGTGTATATTGTTTCTCTATTTAATAATAAAATTGGGCTTTTCTTAAACCAAGAAAGACATAGCAGTGTCTTCTCATGCATTACCATAATCTTAGCACCTTGACCCAAAATTTGAAGCCCCTGAGCTCAGTATTATTCACTTTATTAAATAAGCAAATGATGAATACATTGCATTTGTATATTTGGTAATATAGTCTTTTCAGTATCTATTGCTATAGCCGTGCAACTGCAATTTCCTTCACCTTTTACAAGAAGCAATATAGCTCTACCATGCTGCACACATGATAACTAAACAACCCTGCCAATATACACAATATTTGCAGGCAAGATCTTAATTACATTGAATTTTATCTGAGTACAAAGATATGACTAGAAATTGATATCTTCCTCCAAGGAGATAAAGTAAATAGATTCATTGAGAATATACCTATTCATGCAAGAGTTCAAATAAAGTAATGAGCAATTATCATGTACAAAGTTTACTACTTGGTCTTGCAATCTAAGTTAAATTTTCAAAAATTGCTTGCTCAGCATTGCTTGAGTCATTCTTTCTTTGACACTTATAAGAATCAACTCTTCATTCTTTCAATAATCATAGCATTAAAGCCAAACCAGCACAGTTGTGGCCTGTTTGAGTTGTGCAGGGAATACACATTTGCCATTTCAAATTTTAGTAACGCCTAATATGGTTTTACTGAAATAACCCCACCCACCATAATAGGATGAAAATAACAAAGTCTGCAGAATATTTCCAAACTGAAATAATGCAGACATGTGTATTAGGACCTCCATAAACTACTCAGTAAGTACTAGGGGATTTAGAAGCCTCTTATCATTTCTCCTAAACTTTTTCAATTATTTATAAATGCTGATAAATGTCTCTGGACTTGTACTGTCAGACACTGTCCTTTTCAGCATGACACTGTTATCATGATAATGGCATTGTAAGAGCCCACCTTAGGGACAAACAAAAAATGAAACTCCTGAAATCTTAACTTGTTTTTCATGAAAAACATGATTTGTATTATCTTCTGAGGCAATAAGGGATTTTTGTTAAAAACTATGAGGATTTTGGGGCCGGGAATTTAGCTCAGCGGTTCGGTGGCCTGCCTGGCAAGCACAAGGACCTGTGTTCAATCCCGGGTACCAAAAACAAACGAACAAACAAACAACAACAAAACCAAAAAACAAAACAAAAGAACAAAATAAAAAAACTATGAGGCTTCAGGTGGTACTACAAATACTTAAAATGTTTACCAATAACTAAAAGTAGAAGAAAGCTTGACCTTATTTGGTAAAAATCTAGCTCAAATCCATCTTAGCTCTGCATAGTCATATTGGTCATTTAAGGAGCGTTTGTCTAAAAGTTGGCAAAACAAAAGGTTTTTTTAAGCCCTAAATTTACCTAGCCTATCTATTAACCTTCAAGACTGACAACCTCAGAGTACGAGACTTCAGTGATGTTACCCACACCCAGGATCTCCATTTTCCAAATCCTATCCTCACCTTGGATTCTAGTAGAGCTTCACGTAGTTAAGTGTTTAGTTGGCCTCCTGCTTTTGAGGATGGCCCAGTCTGATCCTCTTCATCAGCACGTCCAGTCCAACTACATGCAAGGGGCTGTTCTTTCCTTAAATTCTCATAACTTTCAGCTGAAGATTTGCCTGTAGACGTGTAGGACCACTGATAACTTGGCAGCTGTCCTTAAGACCCCAAGACCCTTCTGCTGTGCTTTTCTATATCTGATGGCTACATGCAGGAAAGGGTATGTGCCGAATATAGCAAGCTGTTCTGCTCAGGATTATAGGGTAGAGGGAACGTAAGTGAGGAGAACAGTGCAAGTCCAAAGCACCAGTTATTCTGTTCAGTTTAGTTAAGCAAAACCAGACTTCTGTGTTCCTTCATCTCATTCCAGTGAGTGCTGAGATTGTACCAGATTGTCACATGCCTTACTCGATGTCCCTTGAATTATAATTTCCTTAATTTTTTCCCTTGCTCTAATGCCTTCCTGATATTTGAAATAAACCTAACCTGGCCTCAGCTTGGGACTGCTCTCCACCCTTTGGAGCAGTTCCTCTGTTCTATCAGAGTTCATATCATTTTAGACTCTGCGTAATTTGTTCTGTTCATCTCCAGAGGCCCTGGTCTCATTCTGCCACATGAATTCATACTGTTGTTTTACTTTTGCTTTTTATTCACACTAAATCAAAGACCAACACTGGCTGATGACACTAAATGCTATCATAACAGTGGGCTCTCCTAGAGTTTTGTGTTAGTAGTACTACCTATGACCCTCGATCTGCTACTCCCAATTGTGCTTTCTGTCATGGAAGCAGAGCTTTCAAAATTGACAAAGCTGCCATAACTTCTTCATTGAAAGGGAAATAGTTTACTCAAACAAGTTATAAATCAATTAAGGAAAATATAATGCATTTGGGTAGGCAAACAATGAAAGGTAAATTTTAATAAAGAATCCAACTTCATTTTTATATATGCTGAGATTTTCAAGTTCTACCACTTCTCCTTTTCCTCTGCCTCAAGAGAAAAACCAGTCTTCTGCTTTGGTGCTGGCAGAAGGTTCAAAGCACAACCACAGATCGTACCTGCATCGGAACTCTTGTAGAATCTCACTTCCTAACGACAATGAGATGTGCAGCACATCTCTTTTATTTTTTCTGTGAAGCCTTTTTTGGGATATGTTTTGGAACCTAACAACTTCAACTTAGAAAGCATTATTGTATGAGTAGTAAACATTTCAGACTTCCTTAATGCCTTTGTACCATTATTAGTCTTGACATCTTAAAATTGTGGTGGTGGGGTGGATTTCATTTAGGCAATGTACAAAACATCTAGATAACACTGTAGTCCTCACAAAAAGTTCTCCAAGTTAAGAAATATTATGTCGATTACTTAGAATAGGAAAATAAAGTTTAAATAAAGTGTCCAAGGTCAGATGGAATCTTGTGATGGAGACCAAAAGTAAAAGCAAAAGATCTGACTCCAGAGCTGTAATGAAGGTTTATCCCCAAATTGTTATTAGCAAGATCCAGTTCGCAAATATGAGATTATATTTACTATCATCAGGGATACACATTTATACTGTAGTACAAATTTGATCCAGGTACCTTTTCTTCTTTTAATCAACTGAAAGTACTTGTACTCCTCCAAAAGAGCAAGTGTCATTATAACCAGGTAAAAACTTTTTGGAAAATCATGTTTGTTGCTTATCTTCCTTTTAATATCCTTAAATTCTCATAAATTTTCTCACAATGACTGTGATATTTCTCTCTTGCAAACTCTTGCAAACAACAAAAATATTTTTTCTTGTAGTTCTAAAGAGGAAGAAATCTAAGATCAATATGTCAACAGATCTAGTGTTTAAGAAGGGATCGAATCTTGGTTCACAGACCATGTCTCCTCACTGTGTTTTCCTCACATGGTCAGTAGGGCAATGCAGCTCTTTGGGGTCCCTTTTATAAGGTCACTGTCCCATTCAGGAGAGCTCTATTCTTGGGGACCTCCCAAAGGCCACACTTCCCGTGCTATGATCTTGGGGATTGGGTTTCACACTGTACATATCACAGGGACATCAGCACTTAAACTATAGCAATCCACTTCTAGTGAATTGACATTGTTTTCTGGCTAAAAAAATAAGTTTTTTGTCTTTTCCACATTCTTAATCTATTGGTAAATTCTTTTACTTATATCCCCATGAATGTTCCATATATGATCTCTTTTCCTGAACAGATGTTCATCACTTAGAGAAGATAGAAACTACTGTACATTTTTTTATTTTGTTTTTGTGTTTTTGTTATGAGGGATCAAACTCAGGACCTTCTCTTGCGAGTCAGGAGGCAGAACAATTGAGCTAAATATCTGACCTTGTAAGATATTTTTATTTACCACAATTTATTATTTAAGACAATTTTTATCATGTTAACATTATTACCCCATTTTACTTATGGATAATAGAGACATACATTTCGTCAAAGCTAACATTTTTCACCACAGTACAAGTGCCAGAAATGAGATTCAATTTAATTCTTGGTTGAGGTTAAATTCTAGTTATCTTTCAATTTATGTCAAAACATATTGGAATGAAATCTAAATTGTCTCAGAACTTTTCAGGAATATTGAAATAATATGGCTATTTTCTTAAATATGATTTCAGAATTGAATTAACTTTAACATTGAATAACAGATTATGATAGTTTGTACTGAAAAAGAACAAGAATATATGCAATGTTTTATTACAAGGAAGAAAGTGGGTTTGAAAGCAAAAAAATGAGCAAGATACAATTTTTACCTATCTCAAAGTTTACCATAATTATATAAATTCATTATAGGAAAATGTAATGCATGGTTATCACAATTACTGAAAAAGGAAATTCATCACAATTAAGAAAAGTGAAAAATCATCCAACTCTATCACAGACTTAAAAAAATAAAGAGCACAAATCAACTAACTCCTTTCCTTTTGCTTAAGTGAGGTGTAGATAAAAAAGACAATACAATTTTAGGATGCATAATAGAAGTTGATTTTCTATAGAAAGGAAAATAATACTATCGTTGGATTGTATTGGTCAGGACACACATGGTACAAAGGAATAAAGTCCCTAGGACTTCGCTTGCACCATATTTTGACAAAAATTTAGTTTATAGATCATGGATTTTCAAATGTCTTTCTTCCACTGTGGAGTGTGAATTACATGCATGTAAGGGACATGACTTAGCTAAGTGTACATCATTGGCATCTAGCAGCAAATACAGCCATTAGTATGTGTTTAGTAAAGCATTGCATTTACTATGACAATCATCTTGTTGCCTTGGATGCTAGCCAGAATATCATAGCTAATTTCCTTGCCTCTTTATTCTCTTCTCTGAAATGTTTTCCCTAGGTAATTGTTCAAGCAGTAAAAATAACCTTGACAGGGTCATAGAACTAGTAAGTCATTTGCAGTATTGTATTTAAGTTAAGTAGATTGAATTCAGAGTCCCTTTTGCAAAATATGATTTTAGGTAAAATGAATCAAACATATAAGCTCAAATGCTGTATAGTTTCTCTCATATGAAAACACCAAAATTTTTATGAAGGGTAAAATAAGATATAGGTAATAGGAAGTAAAACTAGACCCTTATCTTTCACCAAGCACTAAATTGAAATCCAAGAGGATTAAAGATCTAAATATTAAAAGAGAAACACTAAACTGGCTGGAAGATAAGTTAGGCAGAACTCTTGAAGACATTGGCATAGAAAAAGACTATATGAACAAATCCTCAGTAGCATGGGAACGAGCAGAAAGAATCAACATCTGGGATCTCATCTTATTAAAAAGCTTCTGCACTGCAAAAGAAACCATCAGCATAACTAAGAGACAACCTACAATGTGGGAAAACATTTTTACCAGCTAAGGAGGCAGTGGTTTTTCTATAAAATGGAATACTGTGCAGCCATAAAGAATGATAAATTAGAGTTATTCACAGGAAAATGGATACATATTGAGGATATACTCCTAAGTGAAATAGTCACATATCTGTATAGTTTCTCTGGTGTGAAAAACTATATAGTCCATAAGATCCTAATGAAATAATTGGCAATGTGAAAATGGAAGAAAAGGTCTAAAGGTGTAGGGAAAGTGGGAAGGGCAGGGGAAAGGTTATAAGGGAAAGAAAAAAATAGGAGAAAACAAAAAAATGGAAATAAAATGTTTGTAAATGGAGAGGGAAGTAGGGGGTGAAGGGAGAGCAGGGACAAGGGAAAATAAATGAGAACCAAGACCTGTCATGTGAAGGTACAAGATCCCAATGATGAATGTAGCTATACTGTACACCTAAAATGTACCAATAAACTCAATGAGCAAAAAAAAAAAAAGATCCTAATGGTATAATTTACAATGTGAAATAATAAGAAAAGGGCTAAATGTGTAGGGCAAGTGGGAAGGGTAGGGGAAAGGTAATAAGGTAAAAGAAAAAATATGAGAAAATTAAAAAATGGAAATAAAGTGTTTGCAAATGGGGAGGCAAGGAGGGGGCGAAGGGAGGGCAGGGATAAGGGGGAAAAAATGAGAACCAAGACCTGTCATGTAAAGGTACAAGATCCCAATGATGAATGTAAGTGTGCTGTGTACCTATAATGTGCCAATAAACTGAAAAAAGTATAAGACATATGTAATAGGAAAGAAAGAGATGGATCTTTTCAAATGGAAAGGAGATGAAGAGATGGTGGAGGGAGAGGAGGCTGAGACAGGACGGTAATGAAGTGAGATTTGAGATATGAAGTAATCATGTACTGCAAACATGTATTCATAAAAACTGAAAAAAACCTGATTTTAAAAATAAAAATTCACTTTAAATATAAACAAAACAAGCAACAAAATAGGTGTATTGGAGTGTAAGTAACATTTCTTTCTTCATGATGATATTATCCCATGTTGTATGATGAGAATGATGTTTTCAGAGGACTTGATTAATAGGAATAAAACCAGCTAATTAGTATCCAGAACCTACACCTGGCTGTGGAGAATCCCGTATATGGAAAAGCAAAAATAAAATTAAAGATTTTAGCTTTGAAAAGAAGTCTTGCTTAATGTCATCTCCGTATCTTTCTTAAAAGTATCAAGGCCTCACTAGCTTAAATATATTCTGTATGGTTTGAGAACTTTTCTGGCACAAAATGTGTTTAAAAACTGTGTAATTGGTTAATTAAGAAATGATGAATTGGTACAAGTAATACAAAAATCAAGTACAATATAATAAAGCAATGATCTTTGCAATTATTAAGGCACTCAAAGGATATTCAGAGCCACAGGAATTGAGTGGAGCGACTGGACATTATCCAGCGGATCACGCTTGAGTATCTGCCTATTTGCCTATGTATCTAATTTTTTTCCATTCAGTTTATTGGTACATTTTCGGTATACAGTACAGTTACATTCATGATTGGGATCTTGTGCCTTTACATGATGTATCTTGCTTCTCAATCTTTCACCATAACCCTGCCCTCCCTTCACATCTTCCACCCTTCTCTATTTACAAAGACTTTGCTTCCACTTTATATAATTTTTAACTTTATATTTTGGTCAAAATTTACTGCTCTTCATCAAGATAAACTAAATTATATGGGATAGAAATTGTAAAAATTAAATATTTCTGTTAAAAGTAAGTGTGCTATTATTGTAAAGACAAGTCTTCAATGACCAATATGGTTGTCATCCACAGTAGCAGATACTATATTTCATGCAATTTACAATAATACTCTAATTAATTAGCACTGGTGAAAATTTAACACAGCTATAGTATTTTACTTTTAATAATCAGATGATTCTAGATCTTTATATATTTTAATATTTATATTGACATAAGGAATAATAGATACATGATAGTGAATGCACTTTATGTTTCTCCAACACATTGCATACTAATAAAATTGAGGAATTGAGAGAAGAAAGAAAAGGAAAATATTATTCTATGACAAAGCAGCCGGACCCAGAAGTCTAAAACATAATTTGCATAATATAGAGAAAAAAGTAAAACTATTATCGCCATCATTAAGAATATTCTCTTTAGGAGGTTGGGATGTAGCTTAGTGGTTCTGTCGCCTGCCTTTGCAATCAGTCGCAAGGTCTCGAGATTGATCCCCAGTACAAACGCAAATTCTATCTAAGTATCTATATCCTCTTCAGAACAACAGATAACTCCTCAAGAATTTGTGTTCCTCTTACTGCTATTTTATGGCTCTTGCCAAATAACTCATAGATCTCTGAGCCTAAATTTTTATATCTAAAATATGGACAATAGTTACCTTACAGATATAGTAAGTGATTGATAATACAAAAATTGAATCATCTAGCATAATACATAAAACACTGTGCATAGGATTAGCTCTCACTATTAATTTACTTTTTAAGTTCATTATTTATTGGAACATTTTAAGTGTACATTATGATGATATTCATCATTGGGAATTTGTATCTTGACCTGATATATCTTGGTTCTTAGGTTTTTCCCCATTCCCGAGGCCATAATCTTAAGTGAAATAAATAGGACACCTGTGTAGATACCTAATAATTTCTGGGGGTGAGAAACTGAAATTGTGAATGGGAATCAAAATGTATAATATTGTTATTTTATTAGAGCACAGATAATTTTTGTGAGGATCATAGAAATTGTTTAAAAGTTTAAAGTAAAACAATGAGTATCCTTTTAAAAAGATGACTAAATCTTAAAAAGTAAAATTAGCTTTGTTGTCTTTTAACTTTCCCAAAGCACATTGCTGTGTCTTAGGGTTGATGATACTCCTGAAAAATCAGCTAATTTGAAAACATTTCATGGGAAAATTAGTATCATAGTAATGAAGGTAAATTGGTTTCATAACTCCCCAAAAAGACCATTCTGAAACTGTCTGATTTTGCAAAACAACAACAACAATAACAACAACAACAAAAAAAAAATGAAAGAACACTCTTCATATGCTTTGTTTTAACAGAGAGAGTCACAAGCTTGGTAAAAATCTGAAAATGTACTCTCTCACATTTGAATGAATTTAGTGCCAAGTGCAGGCATCACATGATGGGTGACCATTATCAAGGTTAAAGTTTTAGAGTTTTTAGTCTTAGATACAAGTCCCAAACAAATGATGTATCTCTTAGTATTGAGGGATTTATGGGCAGACATTTAAAGAAATGCATATTTACTACTTAGGTAAATATTAATTAAGTATGTGACAACTAATCATGTATGTCTGTGTATGCTATAAAGGCATGAACTTGGATAATGTATCTGTTCCCTCCCACTTTCTGTCACATATTGCTCCTCTGCTTTGTTTCCCAACTGCCATGAATTAAATATTTAAATATTAAAAAGAGCACAGTGTTTCACAAACAGGTCCAAGAAAGTGATTCAACCACAGTAACAAGAAGAGTCCTTTATTTTCTCATTGAGTTTATTGGCACTTTTTAAGTATACACTAAAGTTACATTTATCATTTGGGTCTTGTGCCTTTACATGGTGGGGAAAGGAAAGAAAACAATATGAGAAAATGAAAAAAAGGGAGGACAGGGGTATGGGGAAGAAGAATATATTAAAACAGTGAACAAGATACACTTGTCAGATAAATGGTAACACGTTTTCATTCTTTCCTTATATTATTTAAATTGTCTACTTTCAAATATATATTTTGTGAGATTATATCTACATACAGATACATTTGGAAATATTTTCTTTTCTTATATAGGTTGTCTTGCTGTCTTTTTGTTTTTATACTATCATTTGCAGAACAAAGTTTAATATTGAAAAAGTAATGTCTTTTTTTCCCACTGTGATTTTGGGATATCTAAGAGACGCCATCTCTAATCCCAGGTTTGAGTGATTCACAACAGTCCTTTATTTCAAGAATTTTAAAGATTTAGCATTAAATTTTAGATCGATGCTTCAATTTCAGTTATTTGCAGGATGTAAGTGTATATCATTTGCCTTTTCAATCATTTGTACATGGACTTTGAGTTTTTCAAGCAATATTTATGCACATATGTACTTTTAAAAAATAAGGTCACACTAGGTAGCTCACGACAGCCTTGAAACAACTGTGTAGTCCCTTGGGCTTCAAACTCCTCGTGGCCTGCTTCCTTGGCAACTTCAGCATGAGGATGACAGGTGTGTGCTCACTCATCAGGCTTCCTGGCACTATTTTTTGAAAAAAAATTATTCTTTAGACACTTGTGGAAAATATAAAATTCTGCTTTTGGACCTTTGATTTGCTTCCATTGGGCTACATGACTATTCTTATGTGAGCTCCAAGAAATCCTTATCAGTGTAAATTTGGACTAAATTTTGAAATTGAGAAGTACGAAAATTTCGTATCTGTTTGACTTCAAGATTAAGATATCCTAGGTCTTATATTCTAGATTATCATATACGTGCTATGATCAGATTGCCAGCTACGATAAAAGAAGAATAAAATGTATCTTGGGTTCTGATATAGATTTCATTAAGCATGTAGATAAAGTTCGGGAGCATCACTCTCATAACAAAGCTAGATCTTTCAATTAACATGCATGAGAGATCTTTCCATTTACTTACATTCTCTAATTCTGTACACTATTACAGAATTTTCAGATTTTAAAATTTAATTTTCAATCAGTTTATTTTCTTTCCCTTTATATCTGTCAATATAACATCAATATTTTAAAGATGTCATTTTTCTTTATCTCTAACTTTATTTTTTCCTAATTTTATGTATGTATAAATGTGCATGTATGCACGAGCGTGTGTGTGTGTGTGTGTG
>NW_022900947.1:24436957-24471058 GCF_012274545.1 Fukomys damarensis | reverse complement strand
GTATAAATGTATGTATGCACGAGCGTGTGTGTGTGTGTGTGTGCGTGTGTGTGTGTGTCTTGTTATTCAATTCCTACAGATCCATTTATTTCCCGATTTTGGCTGCTCCCTGGCTTTTCACTCCTTCATTGAAATCTGAATAGCAGCACCCCTGATCCTACAACTCTTGCATTGTTCATGTTGATGAAACCTGCCTCACGTATATGGTGCTACAGTTTGCCACCAGCAGAAAAGACAGGACCGTTTGGATCATGCTGTGATCTCTGAGCATCTGGATGGCTGAGTGTGGTGAAATAAATCAAAGGGAACCAATTCCCTAGGAGGCTTGTCTCAAGTAGGAATTCTCTTCTCAAATAAGTGTTGACACTTTTGTACCCTTGAGCGTGCTGTGGGTGAGGACTTGACGGTTCCTCGGAACCATTTTTCCTTCTGAACTTCTACAAAGTCTATATCTCCTTTTTAATAGTGCTAATCTCTTTAGCAGCGATACCTCCTTTGGTCCCAAATACACACTGTCTTTTCTGGGATCAAATTTAAAATTTAAAAATTTTTCCATTCTGTCTTTTGACATGATTCTCACCATAAATCTAGATAAAAACATCCTGTGGTACTCATGCCACACATTAAATTTTTGGCTGTGCTGAAATTTCATCTGCCAGATATATTAGCTCACCATCTTGAATTTCCTCCAAAGTCTCAGAACATGTGCAAAATGTAGAAAAACTTTCTGCAAGAGTATAGCACACATGCCCTCTAGTCCAACTGCCAAAAAGGTCTTTGTTCCCAGCCAAAATCTCCTGAGTCTGGCCTGTACTGTGCACATTCCTGTCAGCATCGTAGCCTTTTATACTTCTACCAGAATCTTCCATCAAGCTTTGATTGTAGCATTCTATGCTTCTTTAGCTCACTTCTTCAAAACTTTCCAATCTTTTCCCACAGATCATTTCTAAACTACATGGTAAAGTAGAATCATAGCAACAGCATTACTTTTCTTGTACCAATTTTCAGTATTAGTCAGCTTTTTTATTGGTGGACACAGTGTACAACACTTATATAAAGGAGGAAAAGTTTAATTCAGTTCACACTTTCAACAGATTGAAGAATGTAATTGGCAGGCCAGAAGGCACAAATATCATGGTAGAAATATAAGCAGATCAGAACTCTTCTGTTTATGGCAGCTAGCTAGCTGGGAGGCAGAGCAAGGTAACAATTTCAGAGAGAATTGATTAGGAACCACATATAGCACTCAAGGCCACACCTCCATGACCAAACCAGCTCTACTCATTGTCCTGCTTTCCTAATCTATTGTGCATTTATTCATCTGATGCAGTTGATATATCAGGTCATATCATCTTGCAGATATGCCAAGAAAACCACTGTGGCCCCTCTATGGATGGCGCTTTCATTGTACTTTAATTCTTTCCAGAGAAATCAATGCACATCTTCTTGCTTTGGTTCTTCCCAAAGCTTTCTGTTTTTGATTACATAGCCTCTATTGCTATCTCTAAATAATTGAAAATAATTCTTGAGTTTAGAGAGCATAGTCAATGTTACCAAATTCAGATGGAATTCATCACAATTTTTGGTGCCCTGTGCTGTATCCACTCAGCTCAGCAGTTTTTTTGCAGTTGAGGTTGACAGAGCTTATGTGTAAAAATAAAGAGCCCTTGTCACCACTCTCATCTTACACTCTGTGCAGGGATTGTGTTAAAGCTCAGGATGTTTTTCACGCTCTGAATATTAACAGTAAGATGTTTTACCTTGGGAAAATTTTCCTCTGAAAGTGCGAGAAATTATGGGTAAGTCCCTTACATTCTCATCCTTAAGAAATCTCATGGTTTATCAGAACATGCTGAGAAAGATTCAGTTGTTTCCAGCAGTCATAAGTGTAATATTCAACTTTTATTTTTTCTTCTTTGTTCTATAATCAGTCTTCCTGCTCTTTTGTCTCCCCTATTTCTTTTGAACAAACCTTAAAATGAGCTTACACATCCAGTTTTCCTCGGGTTTTGCTTTTCTGCAAACCAGAGATCATGAGGAATTTGAGAATCTGTCTCTATTACCCTGCCTTCCCAAAGTGCTTTATTGGCAAAATTGTGAGAACATATATCTCTGCCTTTGTTTGTTCTTTAAAACCATGTTATTTTTCCATTTCCTATGCCTGAATTACTGCCTTGTAGACTTCCAGATAGCATGCGAATGGGTAGAAAAATGAGATATCTCATGATGTTCTTGCTCATTATGAAATACTCTTAACCAATGATGAGAGTAATCATAATACCCTGTAAATTATATATATATATATATGCATAATGATTATATTCCATGTGGCAAGTTGGTATATATATATATACATATATATATATATATATATGCATCCCCACTTCATCTACACATTGGAGTAAGCAGTCCCTAATTACAAAACCCATATGGTTACATCTTTCAGCATCTTTGACTGCATTTGAATAGACCATCAATAGAAAAACAGAAATAAACTACATTTTGATCTTAGAAATTCACATTTGCTTTGACAACTCATAAATTCTGAAAATGATGCATTTATGCTCAATATAAATCAAGCTAACTCTGTAATAATTATGTTTTGACTTTCAAAATTGACTACATTATAAACACTTTCATTGAGAGGTGAATACATGAGTACCCAGAGGCCTTTTCAATGGAGCAACAATTAGATGAAACTATATTATTCTTTACCATGCTGTGTTTCCCATTAGCTGGTGATCAAAAGAAAAATTCCAAAGAAGATCAGTAGGATGTAAGATTGATTACAGACTGATTCAGCAGTATAATCAGTAGCTAGTGCAATCTCAGCATGAATGGAGTCCCTAGAGAGCTGGTTGCTATCTGATAGCACTATAGAGGGGAGAAATCAAATGACTTCTAGAATGTAGATTGGTTTGGGTTGCATTAAACAGGAAAGGATTATATCTCACACTGTCATCCATCCTGGCATCTGAGCACAGTGCATCTAAAACATCTCATTTCCAGAGAAGGTATACATCAACTTTGCTGCATGGCCTGATTCAGCAACTCCTGGGAAGGAAGGGAAACTGCACAACAGCTATGTGAAAATAGCTGCAATTAATTATAGTGTGATTTTGGTGCTTCTTGCCAAGGACAAAAGACTAATTTTTCATTATTATTCAATTTACATTCCTTCTATTGGTCTTTCTCTCTTAACATTATAAATCTAAAACATAGTTTTCCCTGTCTATAAAAATGATTGCAATAACTACTGAAGGGCATTGGGAACAATAGAAGAAACAAACAAAGAGCAGATTAAAATTTGACGTCTTATTCTAATTTTGCTAAAATCTTGTCATGTGCCTATATGTAATTGATATAACTTATTTTTGCTTATTAAACTCGATGAAAAGTGAAATGATCATATTTGCAATTTCTGACAGCAAGGGCTCAATATTTTACAATTAAAAAAATGTATATATAGAAAACTAGATAGAACTACAAACAATTTGAACTAAAATGTTATCAGGCATAAGTGCTAAATTATTGACATTTGCATGCTAAATCTCACTTGTCCATTGACTGATTTGAATAGGTTATTAAAAGGGGCAGAGTAACAAAATATCTTCAAAAAAAAGCACACAAAACACATGAGTTCAATCACAAGGAAGAATGAGGTAGAAGGTATATATCCACTTATTTGTGTGTGCTTTAGACAGGGTCTCACTATGTAGTTGAGACTGACCTGAAACTCACGATGTAGCCAAGACTAGTCTCGAACTCACAGCGATCCTCCTGCCTCAGCCTCTCAGGTGCTGGGATTACAGGCGTGTGTCACCACACCAGACTTTTTGAGTATTTTAATCTTTAAGAAATTGGAAGTTGGTAAAGACAAATAAGTTATAGAAGTGGGTTTTATTAATTTTATATGCTTTACTACTATTATAATTCTTGGACAATAAATAATATTGTTACTCATTTTAATCACAATGTCTTACACATAGTACACAGTCAATAAATTTTAATTCAATTTAGCCCTTATTCTTTCTGGTAAAATTGATGGATAAATAATTTCAAGAATTGTTTTAAATGAATTGTATTTGTTTAAATATATGAACCATATTTAATCAATTAATGACAACATGAAAGTGGTATCTGACATAGCACAAATGACTATGAGAAATGCAGTACTGTATTCATCAAACAAAATTCAAAGATGATTGAGTTTGGGCACATACATTTTTTAGAACACCTGATATATTACCAGATCTAATAATTTTTCTGTGCGTGTTCTTTTATAGGTGGCCAGAGGTGAAGAAAGGAAAAATTCTACCTTTATGGTGTCAAGTTGACTAAACATTAGTCACTTCATATGTTTTCTATCCTAAATAAAATTGGTACTCCAGGAAAGAATGATACAATATAGAATGAGAAAAGAAAAATATTTAAGTTCTTCTTAGAATTAATTTAGTCTATTATCCCAGGTTGCCATGGGAAAATGTACAGCTGATAGTTGGATATAATTTGAAATCACATAGCATCAAGGATTTTGATAATAATAAAGGAAAGACATACAATTTTTGGAAAAATGGGTAACAGAATCTGCCACAAATATATACTCAGAATGAAGAGTTTAAAAACATAGCATTGTGTTCTTAATTAACTATTATTTAATATTCTTAAAAGTGAGTTGGTTTTCTTTTCTTTCTTTTTTTTTTCTTTTTTCTTTTTTCTTTTTTGGTAGATGTGAAAGTAGAAGAGAAAAAAATGTTCAATTGTCAAGAACTCTCTGGCTTTACTTAACAGAATTCACAGGACAGTGCAAACTTTTGCAAACAACCTCAACCTTGCCATTGCTTTGGTACAAATGTGAAAGCTCCCATGATGTCTCTCTAGAATAGCATTCCAAAGACAATATTAAATCTTTATCTATTAAGTTCAACTTCAGTGTTCTGCAAAATTTCGCCCCTAAAGCAGACTCCAATAAACAAGACCGATTTAGTCAGCAAGGACAATGTAACACTGATGCTACTATCATCCTTCAAAACTATGCACAATTGCACATTATTATTTTCCCAGACCCAGCTTTCCACATAAGTCTTCAAAGTGTGTGTGTCAGCACAATGTGAGTGCTGCATGACTAGTTTAGCTGGAGCTATTCTTCAGTGGAAAATAAATGGTGTTTGTCTTTCCTGTTACTTCTCACCCTTCTGTGTTTGACCTCTATATTAAATTTTGCTCTAAAGAAGATTCAGTCCTTTAAAGAGCTTAGGTGTATATTTGATAACAGTGGGTAACGTCTATTTGCCCTTTCCCACGTAATCATTTCCAGTCACCATATCATTTTATTCCATGACTATACCATTTCAGAGGAGCATTGGCCTATTTTTATAGTTTTCATAAATACATTTTGGAAGTAATTATTTTAAGTTCAGTTCTTCATAGCAAGATAGATGATATTTTACTCTATACTACAATCTTGTAATTTGAGACTAAAGTTTCAGTGTTAAATTCTCCATAGATGTTTTATCAATACTATATTCCTAAATATAATTTTTACCATGATTCTCTGTAGCCTCACTGCTGTGATACAGTACATTTTACTGTGCATCTCTCTGCTTCTGATCATTTGTAATGGTTTAGTAGAAAGAACGCAAATCTGGAGCTAGGAAGTGTCAATAACTTGATATTTCAGTTCTCTTTTAGAGTGGGCTATCCTTTGGGAAAATAAGTAAGGTTAAAATCTTATTTGTTTCTTCTGAAATGTGAGAATGATATTGCCAGTCCTGGTGAAAATATAGTGATGTTTTGAGAATCAAATGTATGTAAAACCTTCATTTATTACAAAGACTCCCTGTATATAGAACACTATTTCAGTATTTATATCTTTATTTGTTCTGATATTATTCTTGCCCAGCAATAGAAGATCATTTCTACAAATTATAAACTATCTTCCCAAAGGAAATATTAGAATATTTTCCAGAATTCTTTTATATATAACAGTGAGCTACAGATTTGTGTTGATTAGTACTTTAATTTAGGAAGTATCTTATAAAATATATTTGACTCTTACTAACTTGGATGTAATTTTGTAAAATAAATTCTTATTTAGGCAATCATTAAACATTATCACTAAGAGTAAAAAACAATCCTTCTCCTTGAAAAGCATATTTGAGAAATTAAAATAATCACAATAATGAGACAATTGCCATATTGAGAGGATAGAATAAAACAGTCTAGGAATGCAGATTGAAGAGCACTGATAGTTAAATTAATACTAAGATGGAGTGAAATTAAAATAAGAATCAACTATCATTTAAGTGAAAATTTTTCTTACAATGGCATTTGAGAAATATTTGGAAATTTTCTTAAGAAAACTGTAGTATTTGATCACTTGTTCAGTTATTGGAAGTATTTATATTAATCATTAGAACCTTGTGCCAAACACGAAGCACCACTAATTAGTTGGTTTGGCAAACATGAAGCAGAATCACAGTAAAATTGTAGACATGATTACTACATGCTGAATACCTCACTGCTGCAGAAAGCTAGAGAGTCCATACTGAAAAAAATTTATGCATGTAGCTTGAACACAAACTTTCAAATACACTAAAGCGTGATACACATTGAAATGTTTGTCCTATGAATTACTCTTTCACATTGTTTTGCAACTTTCATTTTGCAGCTCCATTAAATCATCTGACAATCTCTCCAGTTTTTAAATTGCTCATGTTTTTGTTTTTCTTCTAAAAAAAAAACCTTTCAGATCTATTGTTCCCCTTATATCTCCTATGAAAAATGGGCTAAAAAGCTCATATATAATGAAACCTAAATAAGCTCTTGACAAGCATGGAAAAATAGCTGGTAATTTTGAATCCATGATGTTAGCAAACTTATATTGAAGATGAAATAGCAACTCACAAATTTTTCTTACAACCACACAGAACAAATTAGCAAACTGAATCATGTAGAAGTCTGTCAAGTATGCAAACACTGACAGTTCTTATGGAATTTAAATTTTATTAATCATTTGGCAATATAATCTCCCTAAAATGGCACAGAGATGATGCCCCTGTACTGTTTAATAGACTCAACATGATCATTTTCTCTCTAGCATAAAGTCCAGTTTTAAGCAAGGAAAATAAAAAAACAAAATAAAATAAAAATAATAAAATAATAATAAAAATTAAAATTAAAATTTGCCTAATTCCCATAGTATTCAATCACATTATCCTTCTACACTACTGTTTCTGAAATTTATCAGAGGTATGATACCCTGTCCTATATAAACTCTCAATCAAATTTCTGCTTGTTTTTGAAACACAAAATATTATCTCCTGTGGTCTTCTTTTATTTATACTCTTCAAATGAAGTTAACCAATACTCCTTCGGTGATACCTTTAAACTGTGTCACGGCTTAAGTGTACAAAGTGTTATAATGCCTAGACTTTTCTCAATACTTCAGTATCTTTCCCCTCTATCATCTGTCAGCATTAATTCATCTAAACATGCTGGGTATAAAAACTAAATTGTGGCCGTGATCTATTCCCCACTATTGTTTTGTTTGTCCTCACCTACTGACTAAACTGTGGATACTGATCTCAGATCAATAAGCCTAGAGTACACTTTGTGAGTTTTGTCCATAAAATTTCCCCAAGAGCTGAGAAGTTTATCTTATATGAACATTTCCTCTATTCATTACACCTCTATTATGTTGCAATTGTGCATTTTCCTAGCTATAAAAATATTATGTCTCTCAAATCAAAACGATTGTCTTAAATTTGCTTACTTCTCATACTACCATTCTGCATTTTATGAGACACTATCGGAAAACGTCTAAGAGTTCAATTTCTTCATGATTCCCTGTATCAGTCAGGATAATTTGGCTGATACAGCTGTACATTTTGGACCTTGTAGTTGTCCTTGTCACAGAATTAGGAGAAGATACTGAGTGGCTTTCAGTGGTTATTAAATATTTTAGTCAAAACATAACATTTTATTTCCTCAGATTCCATGAGTCGGAGGATCTCCTCCATCTCTGATTTTGTGTGCCTGAAAAAGAAATTATCAGTGATTAATAAAGACAGTTAATACATGTACTTCTCCTTTTGTTGATAGTATTATTTGTATCTATTTCACTACTAAATTCATTATGTTAAAATCACAATAATTATCATTTCAGTTTTCCTCTTTTTGCTATCTCTTCAGTATGTGACAAATTTAATTCTATATGACTGAAAAGTTTTCCTCTGTGGAGCTGGAATTTTTTGTGACTATTTTGCTTGTGTCCAGCCTTTTGATGCGCATGATTCACAGGAAACTGTTTTGTCTTCTCTGCTTTACTTCTTTTTCCTTAAAAAGTCATTTACATGGTTTCACTGCTCATATACATATCAGTCATTCTTATTTTTGGGTATTGAATTATATTCTCACGACTCCCCATTCTACATTTCTTGTATGAAATAATTTTTAATCTAGATGCACACCAGAACTTATGCTCACTAGGCACTAACTCTAGCAAAAATAAATGCATGGCAACTCGGTCTTTTTCCAATATTTCTTCTTTAATTATTGTGACAATGATAACAGAGAGAGAGGCACCTAGATCATGATGTGCTTCTTTCTTTCATAGTTTCCAGTCAAGTAATCAAATGAAATATGTATTTCAGATAAGTGGTTATCTCCTACTATGTGACATAAAGCTCTCCTACATAAAATTATGTAATACATAGGCACATAAATGTCTAGTGCAATATTTTTTTCTTGACTGATCTGTAACAAACTTGGAAAGGTAGGTGTTTGAAACAATTATAACATTAAATATGAATCTTTAATATATATGTATACTTTTGGGAGTACCTTATGAATTTATATTTAAAACTCCAGCAACAAAGTAATATGAATGATTTTATTACTATTATTATTATTTATTATATTTTTAAAATGTGGAAACTAAGATCCTTCTAGTTTAACAGTTTTGCCTAAGCTTAGATATATGATGAAGTTTAAAGCCGAGATTTAGTTCCACAGTTCACTTACAAAGAGTAACACTCTGCTACTATAAATACTTATGTTCTCACCAAGCACAGTGTCAGTTCACAAAATAGTATGGAAAGTGCTTTTATAATTTTGTTACATAACAACATTTTGGACATGTTAAGTCTTGAACAAGACACTTATACAATCCAGACGATCCTTTGGCAAAACACCATAAAGTTTGTGATTTCTGAGAAGGAATCCAGATTCAAATTCACAGTAACATAGGTTGTCTAGGGCTCAAGTGATTTTCTTATTTAACATATCCTCTTCTTCAACAAATATTGAGTATGCTGTTCTCCTAAGCCTTGCAGAGAAAGTCTTCCTGTGTACTTGTCTCTAAGATTCTGATTCTTTGAGGGAGGAAAATAAATCTCTGCAACTATAAAAGTAATGTTTCTCTGGATTTGAGATTTTCTATGATGGGGTACTTCCTTGCTGTTACTTTTACACATTATTTCCAAAAGGAATTTTGAATATTTTCAGAAAAATAAGCTCTCTCTCTCTCTCTCTCTCTCTCTCTCTCTCTTTCTGTCTCTCTCTCTCTCTCTCTAAGATATTTCAAAAAAGTTTTTGCGAATTCAAAATACCATTTTTTTAAAAAATAGCTATTAGCCTCTGTTTTGTAGTCTACTCCTGAGTCATTCAATGTATACAAGGTCCACAACCTCACAGCAACCCTATACTGCCACTTCGGTGGGGGCTGGCATGGTCCGTGGCCTCTAGCGTAATCTTCCATTGTTAGTTTTCCATTGTGCAGAAACTGCACCCTTTATATGTCAGACAGTGCACATGTTGATTTGGTTAATGCTCCTTTATGTTCTCTAAGTGGAGCAAGAGAGGATCACTATAGCCTCTTCAGTTCCTGACTCTTACTCCTTGCCCCCAATAGTGCTCCTTTGTACATGTGTTGTATCACAGAAGTATTTTTACAGATAGGATTTCCTTCTTGGAGATACACCTCTGTTCCTTATTAAGAAGTGCAAATTCCAGGACTGTGGGCTAGAGGTTAGAAATATTATCTTCCCTCCTTTGCCCTGCCTGATCCATGTTTCTAAAGCAGGCATGCTTGTCTTGTGGTCTTTTTTCTGGATTTCTTTTTTTTTTAAAGAAATCTTCATGTTTCATACATATTAGGTCCGCAGAGATACATTTTACCAAGGCAGAAGAAATGGTATGAGTTGACTGTATTCTACATAATACAGCCAAGAGTGAAAATAAGAATCCATCTTAAGCTGATTCATCCACGTTTTATTAAAACATTTGTGATTAATTTAATATACTTCTTTCTTTTCAAACTTAAGCCTTTATGTCTCCTATTGTGTTATGTTGGATGTGACTAATTTATTCACCAATTTTATTTATATCCAATACTTTAGCGTGCTAATGGAGAGACAATATATAGTTCTTTTTGTTTTCTTTCTTTATAGCAGCCACCAATAAGAAATTGAATAGAATATGTCATATAAATGCCTAATGTTTTACATAATAAAAGTTTATAAAATTCATAGTAGTTTTCTCAACATTTTATAATATTTGTTAAATGATCACAAAATTATACCACATTATTATTTTAATGAGCAACAGTTATAATGTCTACAGTGTGGTTTTATATCCCACTTTATATTTTATGAAAAACAATATAATGTGCCTTAGTTCACCAATATTCAAAGTTTTACAAGTGCAAGTAAAGACTATGAATAGAATTTTCTCTCAAGCTAGTCTAATTATTAACAAGATAGTGATTTATATTTAAATTATAATTCAGAGAAATTTAGTGTGACATTCCATAAAAAACCCTTGAAATTAAAATTGTTCCCTTTTACCTTACAGAGTAAACTGGTTGATGTTTTGGAAGACAGCTTTAAATCTGTCACTTTCTAACCAACCTCTCCTAATTCACATCTTCGTTCCTTCTCGCTTGCTCGGTATCCATTCATCAAAGACACCAGAGCTACAACAGTGCTGCTACTCTTCACTCTTAAATCATTGGCTGTTTCTGGCACTGTCAGGGCCAGTGTTTGAAACAGGAGAAAGAAAACCCATAACAGCAGTAGCAACAGTACAAGCACCGTAAATGTTCCCCACGGCTCTCATCACACAATCGCTCGTGCCAAGCTTAGGTACAGATCTCTTCACACTACTGCCTAGCAAATCATACAGCAACTGTAATTGTGGAATCGATGACAACCACCCGCCACATCTTCTAGCACAAGAAAGAGAAAGATTTAGGGCTCATGGCTTCTTGGGTGTAAATAAATTGGTGACAGCCTCTTTAAAATAGACCATCTGAATGCAATCACTATGGCAAAGTTGGATAGAAAAAGGCTTCAATTATGACAAACCTCAAGGATTTGAATATAACATGTGAAGGTGTTTTTTGCACAAAGTCTTTTTTTCTGCTCACCATTCCATCACTTATTGTATGTGTCAATAGTGTCAGGAAGAATTAAACAAAAGAAGACAAATGATGGTGCTCAATCTCTCACTAATTCTCTGAGATTTCAATTATTCAAAATTTATTTCATTTATCAAATATTAATTTTCCGAATGCCTGCAACAAAACCACTTAATCTATATTGAATATGAATAAAAATTTACACATATATAAATGGTACAAATAAAATGACCTAAATTGGTCAAAATCTCTAGAAGTTTAAATTTTATTAGAAGAAATAAAACATTTCTAACACATTCGGAAAACTTCAGGACAATGTAGAAGGCTACTACACCAAGTGTAGCAATAGATAAATATTACATTTCTAATTATGGTAAACAGTGGCCTAAGTACAATGGCTACATCTTTATAATGTACGTATCAGAAAGTACTTACAGGTGTTGGGCTTTATATAGATATGGGTGAAGAGTCAAGGAAGTAGGACCTTATTTAAATCATTTATTGTCAAACTGTGAAGGTAATTCTGTGACTACCCACCTCAGTATCTAGAAGTTAGAATAAAAGGAACTAGCTTAAATTTGTTGTTGATAAATAGCACATACTTGCTTTAGTCAGAAGGATGCAGGACCATTTTTTGTGGTTTGGTCTGTTTGTTTTATAGGCTCATACATTATAATGAATGCATGATTGAATATTGATGTATTATGATCATAGAGAGACCTCACTGGATGATATGATATGAAATTTTTAAAAATTTCACTGAATTGATATCCTAACCAGCTGGGAGTGACTAGCAAACTCTGAGCAACATCTGGCTGACAGAGATATTCCTGGTCAGTTTTGGGGCAGATAATACTTTTCTTCAAAATTTACCAATGTATTAGGAGGTGGCAAAAGTTTTCATAGAATTTTAAAAATAAGTAAAACCAAGAAATTGGTGACAAAAGCAGAAACAGATGTATACCTACAGTACACTCTATGTTCAGTTGATAAAAGATGAATTAAAAAAAGTTTATGGTATAATGAATCAGAAAAAAAATAAATATTATGTACTTCAGAGGAAAATTTGTCTGGGAAATGACAGAAGGTTGATTTTGGGGGTACTGGTGTTTTTTCTTTACCTGGGTACTGGGTGTCCCTTTGTAACAATTATTTGAACTATGCACTTAAGAATTGTTCACTTTTCTGCAGCTATGTTATTCTTCAAAGAAAGTTTACATGTTAACTAAAAATGAAAGCAAACTTAAGTAAATGTTATTACCAATAGATCAAAGCTGGGCATGTAGGACAAATTCTGCCCAGATAAGATTTTAATAAATTTCTTTTCATTTGCTGCATTCAACTGAGGCAGTATAAGTGGGAGATATTATCCTGGACTCACTAACAAGGGGGAAAAGTGGGGAATCCCATATCTATGTATATAAAAGTGGGAATAGTCAGGCACTCACCTGTACTGTCCCTTAAGGTGATCAGTACTGACTACATGTAGATACTATGCACTTGAATCACAGGCAGTACAAGGTGAAATGTGCTATAATGTACAATGCCCATTAATTTGGAAAAGTCAACAGAACAAAATAGTGTGAAAGATACTGTTAATGGTTTTATTTTATGTTTTAAAATATATGCTAAAATGCTTTTAAAATATTGTTAAGTAAGATATTACAATGACTTTTTATTTTTAACATAGATACTACAAAGTTTAGATTTTACTTGTGGCCTGTGTTATATTTCTTTTGGGCACCCTCAATGTTAAGAATTCACTAAAACTCATTCAGTAGGGATTAAATTATATATATTTCTTCAAACCAGGCACTGAGCGAATAAAACAATGGTGTCATTTACATAATTAAGGTACATAATTAGATCCTTCACTATCTGCTCTGATTTCATTACATCTGAAATTACAACATATAAAGGAGACAGTGAAAAAGAGGAAAAAGTAACAGTGCCATAATGTAAAAAGGACTGAAGAATACAACAAGCCAGGTCAGAGAAAAGAACTGACCCTAGCCATCAGCATTTCTCTTTGAGAATTTTCAGTATCCTTCCAAACACTGGATATCAAGGTGAGATTCCCCATAGCTCATTTCTCTGACTTATCATATTACCCTATGCCAGATCTTTCTAAAGGGGGCCAAGGGCAGAGAGACCTAAATATATCAACAAGTAGCTCTAAAAGCAGTACTTCTTTTTGCCTCCTTTTCCTCCATTTATAAGTGGTAGATTAATGCACATATAATGCTATTTTTCATATCTAATAAACTGTTGATTAACAGGGAGGGTATATAGCATAGATTAGTGGTATAATTACTAGTATCTGCATTCATATTTTGTTACAAAACGAGTAAGTTCAATAGTAGTGCTTTCTTCTCCTTTTTCTATGAGGCTTTCATATCTTTATTCATGTGTTTAAAAAAATGGACTCTGAGGGATTATAGAATACAGTTGAGAAAAAGAGCCAGAAGCTGAAGTCGCAGTTGGAGTGATCAAGCTATTACTAATACACAAGAAGCCCTTTTCAACTGTATGAAAAGCAGATATCTACTCCAAGTCGGAGAAGCATGGGGCAAGAAATTTATCAGACATGGCACCTGCTGTAGTAGAGCAAGGTTATGAGAACCCAGGAAATGGTAGGAATGGAAAAAAGAGTCAGATAATGTACATGCACCATGCTACAGGCTTGCATTAAAAAACAGATAATAGTAATGATAAAATGGGTAATTTTGTTGGGTCACTTATTATTCAGTCTTTTTCAATTTGATTTTTTTTATCCCTCTGGGTTCCTTGGGTTCTACATGACTTAAGTGAATTTAACTCTGTACTCTGCATTCATTGTGTTGTTTTCAAATACTTGCTGCTTTCTGAATCCCATCCTTTATCTGTGTGATAATAAAAAAAAAAATCAGAAAATATGTCAGATGTTTTCTGAGAATTAAAATGGCATTTCAAAATTTGTGTGGTAATTTATGTAATAGAAAATTCAGTGAGAAACATTTTTTTTAATTCAAAGATTTTTCCTTTTCTTTTATTTATGATCAAGTAACTCCATACCTGTGAAAAAAATCCCATGACTCTCTGGAATAAAGTTTTCTTTGTGAAAAGATAGGATAAAGGATATTGTGTAGTTCTCCAATATTTAGAATTCAATATGTTTTATCTTTTAAATGATAAATCCTGTATATTATATGAACTTATGCATTTCTGTAGAGGAAATTTCCACTTATAATGTGCATTAGATGATCCTAAAATTTCGAGTTTCCAATACTCAAATACAATAATTTGCATATAGAATTTCTGTTTGTGTTTATATTTGACTTATCAGTGAATCCCCAAAGAAATGAGAATACAATTACTTTCTTTCCCTGTAAATTTTCCTTAGAAATGCGATTTATAAAAAATGTATACCAATAGCTGAAATTATAACTGCATGAAAAATTATTTTATGCTTTCATCCTATCAAAAAGATGGTTTTGACATTTTAATTATAAAACAGCTCAATAACTTTAAATACCTATGTCTTAGATATAGATTTTTTTAAAATACGAGGAAATTTAAGTATATAAATGAAATAATTCATTTGTATTTAAAGTTGGTGCAATATCTTCTATTTTGGAACTTTATTAACAAGGTATATAAACAAGGTAAAATACTAGACCTTAGGAAGCTATAGACTTATTAAAATTGATGAAATATAGATAAATATTGTAATATATCCTCAATTAATTGTCATTATGGTTTAATAAAATAGAATTACATTATTATTGCCGTTTGATTCTAATATCCAAAAATACCCAGGAAAGATATTTTCATTTTCTTATTTATAATGTTTCTATGAGATGATGGCAAGAAATTTATGCATTTTTGTGTTATTCGTGTAAAACCATTGAGATTATGTTTCAAAGAACGAATGTATAAAAATGTACATTATAGATATATTTATATAAGAGGAACTTCTCCTATGACCTACTCGACACCTGCCTCCTCAGATACTATCTGCTGAAGCATATCTGGTTGCTAGGGTAACAGTTCACCCATCTTTACTGAAATAAATCTGCCATTCATTTTCTGAGGTTCTGTTTTATGGAATTTCAGATGATAAAAGCACCACAGTGAACATCAAGGTGAACCACAAATGGGATTATAATCATGAGGAAGGTTTTATGAGTCAATTGGGGAAGTTGTTTTGTTGCTCTTCTCAACCACTTTACAGTCTTTTTATGCTCTGTTGTCACTTGAAAGCAAAAGGTTTTATTTGGTAAAATGAAGATGAGCTGAATTCTGACAGGTATTCTTTGTGTCATAGTAATGTAATTTTTATGTTTTAAATGTTTCCACTTAACATTGCATCTTGACTATCAAGTGTCAGGAATGATACATATAGCCTTTATACCGATCATATGTTTATAAAAAAGAATAAAATATGCACAACATACCAAACATTTCCTGATTTTTCACTTGCACTGATAAGTATCGAGTAGGTCATTTTTGATGGGGAAGAATTTTTTATTGACAATGTTTTGCTTTCTTTAACTAATGCCTTGTAAACTTTCTGTGCCTCAATATCCTCACTAATAAAATGGGTGACTAGTTCCTTTCTCTTTGATATGTTGCAAGGATTACATGAGTACATCATGCAAGTGACAGAATATTGAGGTCCCTGAAAATAATGAGAATTTTAAATCCTCACATAGTCAGGATAAAGTCGTGGTTCTTACTTAATACAATATACTGGACAGAATTATCATACTCAGTGAATAGGTTGCACTGGTAGTTAAGAAAGTTGACTGCAGAGAGGCCAAGAGATAATTAAAAACGATATAATTAAGAATACCTAAGATCACTATTACCCCATACATAAAATACAACCTTGATCAAAGTTATATTTTCAGAACCAATTGGCTAAGGATAAGTCTAGTTCTCAAGAAAGAAAGACCTTGAAATATCACAGAAAGGACATATGACAATATTTCCCTGATGCCTTCCTAAAGAATCATTATAGAAAAATACTTAGGCATTTCTTACACACACACACACACACACACACACACACACATGTATGACATACAGTGAAAAATTGTTAAATATTTGCTACCACTGAGGTCATATTAATTTTAACTTCCCTCAAATTCCCCCTCACTTCAAACATACTCATTTTTAGTTCTTGACACTTTTTGAAGCAGTTCTAGAAGTTCTCATTCATTAAGTCTTTATGAGTTGTGATAAAAGTCACAGTTAATGATGTCCCTGAGTGCCATCTGATTGAAAAGGGAAGCTTGGAAAAAACATTGCAGTGCATCACCCACCTCATTCAACAGACCCGACATGTACAATTTCTGCTCATTTGTAAAAATCAAGGTAACTATGAAAGTTAATAATTTTGAATCACTTAAGGGCATCAAGGCAGCCATGACAAAACTACTAAAGGCATCTATAGAAAGGAACTTTCAGAAATACTTCAGAAGGTGACAAACAACATTGGTAAGTGTTCAAAGTAAGAATTTAAGTATTTACTGTACCTTTTGACTCATATCATGTACTTATGATCACTTCTCAGCCTTTTGGCTAAGATCAAGTGTAGTACTTATGACTACATTCCATCTCCAGAAATTCATCTTCCTATTTTGAAATTCTGTACTCTTAAAGGACAAACAGTAATTATTCCCTTTCCCCATCACAAACAGCCACGATTCTACTTTCTGCTTCTATGATTTTTTTTTTTTTTTTTTTTTTTTTTTTTTTTGTACTAGGGATCAAACTCAGGTCCTTGCACTTACCAGGCAAGTGGTGGAACCACTGAGCTATACCCCCTGCCCGCTGCTTCTGTGATTTTTTAATGTTGTAGGTACCTCATAAAAGCAGAATCATACAATGTTTCTCCATTTGTCTGTAGTTTTTTTTTTAACTAAAGATAATGTCTTCAAAGTTCATCTATAATATAGCATATGTCAAAATTTAATTCTCTTTTAAACTGAATAATATACTATTAGTTATGTAGATTACAAAGTATAGAAACAAATTTTAAAAACATGCTCTTGTCATGATATTGGAGTGTTTATTCCTATAAGTGACCATGTAGCCAAAGTTAGGAAATAAAGACTAATTTATCAAAGGATAGAAGGAATACATAAAGTCTTGACATGAATAATTCTCAGGGCACCTAGATGATGTATAATAAAGCATCCCAAACTCCAATATTGTCACCATGTTTGCAATTCAGCTCAAATTTGTGATTGACTGGATTCATTTAGAAGCCAAAAATGGACTCTGGTTGCATTAAAACAATGCTCAGAGGTGGTTCTAAAAACAATGATGAAGAAAAAGAACCGAGGAACAGTGGAATAGATTGGAAGATACAGAAACAACTTCAGATGTACTCAGCTACCTTATCTTTGACAAGGGAGGCAGCCATCCTAAGTGGAGAAAAGGCAGCTTCTTTAATAAATTTTGTCAGAAAAACTGATTTCAACCTGTTAAAAATTAAACTAGACCCTTATGTTTCACTGTACATTAAACTAAAATCCAAGTGTATTGAAGCTCTAAATATTAAAACAGAAATTCTAAACTTGCTGGAAGATAAGTTAGGCAGAACTCTAGAAGACAAAGGCATAGGAAAAGACTTTATGAACAAATCCTCAGTCACACGGGAACTAGCACAAAGAATCAACAACTGGGATCTCATCTCAAAAGGGTTCTGCACTGCAAGAGAAACCATCAACAGAGCTAAGAGACAACTTACAATGTTGGAAAAAACTTTTATCAGCTGCTCCTCAGACAAAGGACTATTATCTAGAATATTTAAAAACTAAAAAAATCAGCTTGCCAAATATAAAGACCTGATTCAAAAATGGGCATCTGAAATGAACAGACATTTCTCAAAGAAGTGAAATCACAAATAAATATATGAAAAAATTTTAAACATCACTGGTCATTTGAGAGATGCAGATGAAAACAACACTGAGATTCGACCTCACCCCAGACTGAATGGCTGCTATCAAGAACTCAACCAATAACAAATGCTGGCAGGGTTGTGGGCGAAAGGAACCCTTCTCCATTGCTGGTGGGAGTGCAGACTGGTGCAACCACTGTGGGAATCAATTTGGAGATAACTTAAAGCACTAGGATGAGAGGTTCTATTTGACCCAGCCATGCCTATGCTGGGTATCTTTCCAAAATAATTAAAAGAATCATACCACAGTGATATATGCACACCCATGTTTATAGCGGCACAGTTTGTAATAGCTAAAACTTGGAAACAGCCCATTTGCCCACCACTTGGAGACTGGATAAAGAAGATCTGTTTTTTCTATAAAATGGAATACTTCTCAGCCATAAAGAATGAGAAATTAGAGTCATTCATAGGAAAATGGATGCATATTGAGGTCATACTCTTAAGTGAAATAAATAAGACACACATGTGTAAATACCAAATAGTTTCTCTGGTGTGAAAAACTAAAAGTATAAATAAGAGCCAAATTGTATAACTGATAATGTGAAATAGGAAGAAATTAAATAAAAATAAATAAAATAAAAGGCAGTGGTGAGTACACCTCCTACCAAAAGGCAGACTGTCAAGTAATACAGCCATTTGTCTTTTCAGTAAAAGAATAAGTGACTGAGATAAGATTATATGTATACAGTGCTCACAGGTTTACGGTTTGGGCTGGTTGGTTAGGGGCATACAGGAAAGACTGGAAACATAACAGAAAAGAAATGTACAGAAATAATTGTGTGGATAAAGTATAGAAAATCCACTAAGTGGGAGATTATCTTGTATGCTAACACCAACCCCATAGGCTATAAACAAGAGAGGATAAAAATAATCTAGTAATTTGGCATTTATTAGATTAGATTATGTTCTTGGCCACTCTGTTTTGGCGCAAAGTGTGAAATGAGGAGGCAGAATAACAGGGATATAACATGACCTCAAAAACCTGTGGAGCAGCATAGACTTTATTAGGTACTTTCACAGCTTAGTATCTAAAATAGCAGGAGTACTAAAAAATTCTGAGTCCTGATAAGGTATTGTGTCTCTAGGCAACCATTTAGACATTTAACTTCATCCTGATTATACACTGACCTCATGAATTTTGAGAGAGAGAGAGAAAGAGAGAGTTGGATGATGGGATAGAGCAGGAGTTCCAAGTATCGGCTTCCATTTTTTCTGTTTGCAGAACTTCATCCAGCACTATTTTCTGAAAACTTTTGGATTGTTTGAATCAATGAGACAATGGGCAGCATGTCATTGCATTTGACAAAGTAATATTTAAGGTTAAGGAAGAAAAGCAAAGGACACATAATCATGAAATCTGCTGATCATATTATTTTCTGTACTACTGTGGAACCATCAGACTGAGAGCTATAGGTTGATATTTTAAAGGAAAAGTAGAGACCCAAACTTGAAGGCATTATATAAATAGGGAGTATCATCCTTCAGGACAAAGTAAGTAGATTGCCATTATATACTGATGTGTTCCCAATGGGATAAATATTATTGTTCTGAACCTGAGGGTAGAAGTTGTAGCCTTAGTTACAATTACCCCAGGTGAATCTCTTGGGAAAGTTGTGTTTACTTGTTTTCAAAACTTTATGTCCTACATTATGTATCCATTTTCCTATGAATGAATCTATTTTCTCATTCTTTATGGCTGAGTAATATTCCATTTTATAGAAAAACCACATCTTCTTTATCCAGTTTCCAACAGATGGGCAAATGGGCTGTTTCCAAGATTTAGCTATTACAAACTGTGCCGCTATAAACATGGGAGCGCATACTTCTCTGTGATATGATTCTTTTAGTTCTTTTGGAAAGATACCCAGCAGAGGGATGGCTGGGTCAAATGGAACCTGCAGCCCAAGCTCTTTGACTTATCTCCATATTGACTTCCATAGTGGTTGCACCTACAGATGTAGATATTCAGGTTCTCTAAAAGAGTAAGTTTCTAACACAGCATACAGCTCTCTTTGCAATTTTGTACCCTTTACTATCAAGACACTATTATGCGAAAGGAAAATGATCCTGGTCAACAGGATGAGATGGGGCTGCTGATGGACAGTGGTATCAGAAATAACATATTTTAGAACCAGATACTAACTAGGCTTTTATTTCTTTTCTTTGATCAATGTTGATGATAAATCAACAACTGAATCATATGTAGGCTGAAGCCGATATGAAAGAGTATGGTTCTGAATATTCACAGGTTAGAGGTTAGATAACCATATATAAGTAGTTTACTCAACTAGAGGTGCTTGTTTAGTGTGAGTGAAAACTAGAATGGTTAGAAATGGAAGATGAATGAGCAACATTAATAAACCCAAGACCAGCTGCAAATGTAGGGGTTGTAGTTTTATTTACTCATCAAGAGATGAATGTTTCCCCAGGAAGAGAAACATGAAACTGGGTAAAACTGGATAAAATGGATAAACAAGTAAGAAAAAAGTTGACCCAAGGGGTGGGTGATGGGTATACAGCATGGTCAAGCTTCAGTGAACATGCAGATTCTCCTTCAGGAAAGAGCACACATTCCCTAGAATACTAGGCATGATTTCTACAGATTGCTCAGTGAGCTTTATCCTTGAGAAGTTCTCAATGAAACCTAGATTAATTACCTAAACAACAGCTTCCCCTTAGGGGTAGTGTGTACCCAACTAGTTGTACTTTTGCAGTATAAAGTACTCATTTCTTGACTTGACTTGGAACTTCTACTACACACCATTCTATACTATCAAAGGTAACCTCAGGGAATCAGCTTTGTCCTTGATGAAAAGTGTTCCTTCATTTTAATTTCTTCTCAAATGTCATTCTATCATTCTCAAAAATTTATTTTACTGTCTGGGTGTTTATTTTTCCCCTTTAAATACTCTCCAATAAAAGTTCTGCTTTCAAATCTCAGTGTCTGAGTATTCCATGCAAAATCCTATTTAGGATACCTGTTTTAGGCGACTTAACACTTCATGGGGAAAATAGAGCAAAGAAATATATTTTCTATATACAAAGTGAAAAAACACAATGTAAGATCTTTATCAGTAGAAATACAAATAGTTCAGGCAAGCAAAAGAACTATTTCCTCTGCATGGTTGCTAGGTTTAGGGGTTATGATAACAGACTACTCTTTACACATGGTATTGTGCTATTGCTAATTCAACATCTGTCTATAAAATGAGGTCAATATTTGGATGTCAGATAAAACTTTTGCTGTTTTGAGATTTCATATGTAGATACACTTTGGGAGATTGGAACTACTTTTTATTAATTTTATCGTTACATTTTAGGTATACAGTATAATGCCATTCATCAATGAAAATTTGTATCTTTACATAATCTATCTTGGTTATTTTTTCCCCATTCCCCTGCCTTCCCTTCAACTCCTCCACCCATCCCTATTTAAAGAGACTTTGTTTCCATTTTTTATCATTTGCTCATGTTAATTCGACTCCCTTCTTTCCTTTCCCTTACCCCTCATAATTCTCCTTGCCCATTTTTCCTTTTCTTACTATTTCACATTGTCTATTAGACTCTTCACTCCTTATTTACACTTTCAGTTTCCCACATCAGAGAAACTTTTCAGTATTTACACGTGTGCTATTTATTTCACTTAAGAGTATTGCCTCAGTGTGCATCCATTTAGCTATAAATGTCACTAATTTCTCATTCTCAATGGTTGAATAGTATTCCATTTCATTAAAAAGCACACAACACATATTTTTGTTTTCCCAGTCTCCAGTTGATGGGAAATTGGGCTGTTTCCAAGAATTAGTTATTACAAATTGTGTTGCTTTTAATTGTTTTGAGAAGATACCCGGGGGTGATGGCTGGGTCAAATGGGACTTTCAATCCTAGTTCTTTGAGTTAGCTTCATACTAATTTCCACAGTGGTTTCAGCAGTCTACACTCCCACCAGCTGTAAAGCAAGGTTCGTTTTGCCACTCAGCCCAGCAAGCATTTATTACTGGTTGATTTCATGATAACAGCCATTCATTCTGGGGTGAGGTGAAATCTCAGTGTTGTTTTCAGTTGCATCTCTAGCATGACTACTGATGTTGAACTTTTTTTTCATATGTTTAGTTGCTATTTCTACTTCTTTGAGAAATATCTGTTCATTTCAGGTGTCCATTTTTGAATTGGTTCTTTAAATATGGGAAGTTTGATTTTTTTGAAGTTCCATATATGTGTGTGTGTGTGTGTGTGTGTGTGTGTGTGTGTGTGGATAGATAGATAGATAGATAGATAGATAGATAGATAGATAGATGATAGATAGATATTCTAGGTAGTAGACCTTTGTCAGAGGAACAGCTGGTAAATATTTTCCCCATATTATGGGTTGCCTATTCATACTCTTGGTAGTTTCTCTTGCTGTGCAAAGCTTATTAATAAGAAGAGATCCTATTTGCTAATTGTTTTTGCTCATAAAATGATTTTGTTCATAAAATCATTTGCCTCACCAAAGTCTTCAAAAGTTCTACTTAAACTATATTCCAGCCAGTTTAATGTTTATGTTAAAATATTTAGATCTTTAATCCATTTTGTTGTTAGTTTTAGTACATGGTGAAATATATAGGTCTAGTTTTACTCTTTGACAAGTTGAAACCCATTTTTTTCCAGTACCATTTATTAAAGAGGCTATGTTTCCTCCAGTGAGGATGAGGTGGCTGAGTGTATCTGGAGTTCTTTCTGCATCTTCTAGTCTGTTCCACTGGTCCTCAGGTCTGTTTCTTTGCCAGTAGCATGGTGTTTTACCACAGTATCTTTGTATTATAGCTTCAAGTTGGGGATCGTGATATCCCCCTACCTTTTCTTTATTGCCCAGAAATGTTTTTGTTATTCTAGTTCTCTTCTTGTTCCAAGGGAATTTTTGGATTCTTTTTTTCTTTTAATTTTAATTGAGTTTATTGGTACATTTTAGGTATACAGTACAGTTAAATTCAGTATTTGGATCTTGTACCTTTACATGACAGGTCTTGGTTCTCAATTTTTCCCCTTGTCCCTGCCCTCCCTTCAACCCCTCCTCCCCTCCCCATTTACAAACACTTTATTTCCATTTTTTCATTTTCTCATATTTTTTCTTTTCCCTTATTCCCTTTCCCCTACCCTTCCCACTGTCCATTCATCTTTAGCCCCTTTCTTCCTATTTCACATTGTTAATTATCTCATTAGTATCTTTTGTACTATTATAGTTTTTCACACCAGGAAACTATTCGGTATTGAATTATTTTTTCAAACTCTGTGAAATATGCTGTTGGAATTTCAACTGGGATTGTATTGAATCTATATAGAAGTTTTGCAAGTATGGCCATTTTCAATTTGTTGGTTCTTCCTATCCAGGAGCAAGGGATATATTTCCACTTTCTGATATCATTGTCCATTTCTCTTCAGAGTGCTATAGTTTTCAGAGTAGAGGTACTTGATTTCTTTCATTGGGTTGATTCCTAGGTATTTCAACTTGTTGGATGCGATTTTGAAAGGAATTATTTGCCAAATTTCTCTCTGTGAGTATGTTTTTTATGTACAGAAAAGCTGTTAATTTTTGTGTATTGAGCTTGTATCCAGCTACACTACTGAATTAGGTTATTAGGTCTAGAAGACTTTTTATGGAGTTTTTTAGGTCTTCTATATATAGTATCATGTTCTCTGCAAATAATGACATATTAACTTCTTAATTTTCTATCTTTACTCATTTTATTTCTTTCTGTTGTCTAATTATTGTGGCTAATGTTTCTAAAACTATATTCAACAGCAGTGATGGTAGTTCATGTCCTTGTCTTGTTACTGATTTTAGTGTGAAGTATTTCAGTTTTTTATCATTTAGTATGATAGTTGCTGTTGGTTTTTCATAAGTGGCTTTTATCAAATTAAGGTAGAGACCATCTATTCTAGTTTGTTTTTTTTTGTGTTTTTTTTGTCATAAATGCATGTTGGATTTTGTTGAACATTTTTTCTGCATCTGTTGAGATGATCATATGCCCCCTGCACAGGCTTTGTTAATATATTGTATTAAATTTATTGATTTCTGTATATTTGACAATCTTTGCATTCCTGGGATGAATCCCAGTTGGTTAGGGTGTATGATCTTCTTGAGGATCTTCTGCATTTTATTTGCAGTATCTTATAAGGATTTTTCCATCTATGTTCATTAGTGAGATTGGCCTATAGTTCTCTTTTTGATCGGGTCTTTCTCTGCTTTTGTGATCAAGGTGGAGCTTGCTTCGAGGAATGAATTTGAGATTGCTTCCCTTTCAATTTTATTGAAGAGTATAAATAGTGTCCATACTTCCTCTCTAAATGTGTTGTAAATTTTATCAATAAAGCCATCATGGCCTGGGCTTTTCTTAGTTGGTGAGTTTTTAATTACATTTTCAGTTTTATTGATTGATATTGGGTTGTTTAGAATTTTTAGGTCTTCTTTGTTCAACTTCAGTAATTCATACATATTTAGGAATCCAACCATTTCCTCTGTGTTTTCCATCTTATGGGAGTACAGGTTCTCAAAGCAGGTATGGATGATCCTTTGGATTTCTGCTGGGCCCATTGTACTTGCACTCTTTTCATTCCTAATTACATGGATTTATGACTTTTCTGTTCTTCTTTTGATAAAGTTGCTAAGGATTTGTAAATTTTGCTTATTCTTTCAAAGAACCAACCCTTGGCTTCATTGATTTTTTTTTTTTTGTATTATTCTCATTGTCTTCACTGCATTGATTTCTGCCCTAATCTTTATAATTTCCTCCCTTGTAGATGCTTTGGGTTGGACCTGCTCTTCTTCTTCTAGAAGTTTCAGTTTCAGCATCAGGTTGTTTAATTGAGCTCACTTTGTTTTCCTAAAATCAGTATTCACTGCTATCATTTTTCACCTCTGAGACTACTTTAATTGTGTCCCATAGCTTCCAATATGTTGCATTGACATTTTAATTTAACTTAATTTAATTTAATGTAATTTAATTTAATTTTTGGTACCACAGATCGATCTCTGGTACCTGTGCTTGCAAGGCAGGTGGTGAACCACTGAGCTAAATCCCTGGCCCTTTTCATTTAATTTTAGAAACTGTCTGTTTTCTTCTTCAATTACTCTGTAACCCATTTTTTATTCATACGTATGCTGTTCAATTCCATGTCTTTATGAAATTCTTGCAGTTTTTTTGATATAGATTTCCAGTTTCATTGCACTAAGGTCCGATAATATATAGGGTGCAACTTCAATTCCTTTGCCCTTACTTAAACATATTCTATGAGCAAATATGTAGTCTTTCTTTTCTTTTTTTTTTTTCTAAGAATGACCCTCGTACAGCTGAAAAGAATGTGTATTCTGATTTATGGTGCAGAACATTCTGTAACTGATGCTAAGTTCATTTGTTCAAGAGTTTGATTGTGTTCTACTATTTTTTTCATTTATCTAGTTTACCTATCTATTTGTGACAGTGGGGTATTGAGGTCCTCCACTACTATTGCATTACTGATTATTTGATTCTTCATGTCCATTAATATTGCTTTGTGTAGTTGGGTGCACTAGTGTTTGGTGCCTATATATTTATGATTGTCGTCTCTTTGTCTTAGAATTTTCCCTTTACAATGTTGTAGTATCCTTCTTTGTCTCTCTTAATCAGTGTTGATGTGAAATACACTTGATCACAAAAGAGGATAGCTACACCTGCTTTTTTTCTGGGTTCTTGTCAAATGAACTATTGTTTTCCATCCTTTAACTTTTCAATCTATGAGTTTCTTTTTTAGTTAATTATGTCTCTCTTATGCAATGTATTGTTGGATCTTTCTCGACCTATTCTACCAGTCTACACCTTTTGATTGGCAAACTGAGATCGTTAACATTGATGGTCATATCTGATATGTATTGACTTTTCCTTCTCATGACATTTTCTTTTTGTTGGATTCGCCCCTTTTGAGTTTATTTTTTTGTCATGCCTGATGGATTCATTCTGCTGGGCTTCCTGGGGTTGTGATTCTCATTGTATTTTCCTAGGATATTGTTTAGAACTTTTTGGAGTGCTGGTTTCATATTCATGAAGTTGCTCAGATGCTTTTTGTCACGAACGTATCTTATTTCTCAATCAATTCTGAAAGATAGTTTTTCAGGGTACATCAGTTTGGGTTGGAGGTTGTTTTCCTTTAGAACGTGAAATACATCACTCCAAGCTCTTCTTGCTTTGAATTTATGTGTTGAGAAGTCTGCTGAGATTCTGATGATTTTTCCTTTGTATGTGATTTGATTATTTTCTCTGACTGCTTGTAAAATTTTGTTTTTCTGTAGGGTTTCTGGAATCTTAACTATGACATGCCTATGTGTAGTTTGTTTCGTTTGTTTGTTTGTTTTTCTATCATGGCTAGTTGAAGTCCTAGATGACTCACTTTTCTGTATATCAGTTCTTTTCCTCTACTAGGGAAGTGTCCTGCTATTATTTCTCTGAGAAGTTTTATTTTTTTTTTTTTACTTTTTTTTCTGTGAACACTTTTATATCATCTGCATTCTCTCCTGTTTCTTCACTGACTTCAATCAGTGTTATGTTATTTTTCTTTGCATCATCTAGCAGGTGCTGGATTTATTTCTCATGGTACCTTAGTATTTTTAAGAAATTTTTATTTTCCTTGTCACTAATTGCAATTCTATCTTCTATTTTTGAAATTTTGTCCTCACATTGGCCCATTCTGCTATGTAAATTTTCAATGGATTTTTTTTTTAATCTCCTGAAAATCTGTTTGTGTCTGTTTTATGGATTCCATTTGTTTCTTTTGTTGGGATGCCATCATGCTTCTCAGCCTCTCAATCTTTTTATTTGTGTCCACTCAGGATTTATTAATCATGTCTTGCACTATAGGCACAATCTCTGTGGTTATCTGGAAAATTAGATCTGATTTCATTTTTACCAGAACCTCTGTCATTGGCAGTTCAGGGAGTTAAGGTAGTTGAGTATAAGATTGCGCCATCTAGTTTCCCTTTAGGGCTGCCTTAGGTGATCTGGAAGTCTGGTTTTGAAACTTGTTTAGTGACTTCTCATTTCAATGGATGGAGCCTTCAGTGCCTTTGTTGAGGCAACTTTTTGTTGGCCCAGTGGTCCTCAATTTTCAGCAAGCCACCAAGTGGCCTTTTCTCTGCTGCTCAGCAGGGTACCCATTCCTAGGTTCAGAATGGCTGCCTTTTAGATCTCTGAGCTGACCTGTTGCCTGGGCAGGCCTCTGGCTTGGACCTGAGCACACTTGGGATGGTATCTAAGTTTGTCTCTGGCAAGGGCCCCTGTGCAACTGTTGCCTGGGTGGGACTTTGTTGGGCAGTTTTCCATTCCATTCCCTGGTGTCTGCACAGGCTTATCTCTAGGGTGTCCATGCACATACCAGTGGTATTGGCCTGGGCCTCTCACTTATGTTTGTGCACCTATGCAATTATTTGGCTTGGGCCTGTGTGCTTAAGCAGCTAGGATTAGGGCTAGAACTGCCTGAAACCATACCTCTCTGGTCCACACTGAAGTTCAATGGATCTCTGCATAATCACCGATGCTATTGGGACAGGCCTATGTTTGATTCTTATGTGTCTTTGTAGCTCTTTTCTGGGTGGGCCTTTGGTTTGGGCCTGTGTGCCCAAGATGATGGGTTCAGGTGGGGGCCCTGGATGGATCTGCCTACAGCTTTACCTCTGCAGTCAACACTGGTGCTGGCCTGGATCTGCATGCATTTACTGAATCTCGTTCTAAAGTGTGCAGTATTTGAGGCATACAATGGTGAGATGTGTATGCTAATGGGCTTGTGCAACCTGGTCCTCATGGTCTAATTGGTGGCACTTCACATGGCCTCTCTTTTGGTTAGGTTTTGTTGCTTCCTGGCACTTTTCTTGGCAGAAATTCCACTTCATGAGATGTACTTCTTGGAGTCTCCACTGCAGCTTCAGTTGCACTCACAGATTTACATATTCTCCCTTCAGCACCTTCTTGCTGGTAATCGGAACCGTTTGTGTATTCCCTGGAATCCCAGGCCTTCCTTTGAAGTTTCACTGTCTGTTTCTACCTCTTCCTTGAATTTGAAGATTTTAGATGTGGAAAAGTTTTCACAGTTAATATTGGCTATCTTTGTACAATAGTAATTTATAAATTATATCTCCATTTAATCTTTTCTGTGTTGTATATGTAATAATCTATTTGATATTTATTAATGGGGCATAGAGTACCTTAAAAGGAGCTCATTATTATTATTATTGCCATACTGTCTTCTTTTTTTTTTTTTTGTACCAAGGATCAAACCCTGGTCCTTGTGCTTGTGACACAGGCAGTAGAACCACTTAGCTAAACCCCTGGCCCACACCATACTGTCTTTGTAGAACATGTTAGGTCAAAGTTTCTGAAGCCAAACACACACACACACACACACACACACAGTATTATCCTCAAGTTTTCATTGCCTCTGGTATCAGCTTCCTACCAAGAAAAAAATCTTTTTTTAATTTTAAAACTTCATCTGCTTTGCTGCCATCTTGATCTTTGTTATGATTATATCTGGCTGAAACAGTCCTTGGTGTCTGAACAGGATTCTGGCCAGAGTCTTTGTGCATGTACCTATGGATTGGGAGTGAGCCTCTGGCTGATGCTTCTTTGCCTGTGCAGCTCTTTTCTGGGTAGCCCTTTGGCTTGGCCTCTGAGCCCAAGCTGCTGGGCTTGGGGCAGGGCACTGGCTGAATCTGCCTGCAGCTGCATAGCTCTGTTCCACACCACTACTCTCTGTGATCTGTGCCCTGACAGAATTTCTGATCTGACTTTTATTTGAGGGTTTAATTTGGAATTCATTTCTCTGATAAGTGCAGCACCACAAAGCTTGAATACTCACAAAGATTGAATATTCAGGGCACTGAAAACATTGACATAGTTAAAATTCTAGGTCTCATTGGAACTGAAATTAGGATAGTAATATCTTGTCCCTTACCTCTAAATATTTAAATGGGTAACTTCTCTTCCATTATACATTTAGGATAACAAAAGTAAACCTTTACAATTTAGAACCCAAAACTGAGATAGTAACCAATGTATCATTTTGAAAAGACAGTTCTACATTTACATTTTAAGTTATTACTGGAATCCTGCTGTACAATGGTATATATTTTAGAAAAACTTAACACCATATGGTTTTGTATACATTTTCTTGAAAGCAGTGTTAAATAATGGTTGGAAGCTACCCATGCCACCCAAAATACTCAGAGGTGCTGTTGATTCTGACCATAAGGCCAGGACATAAATATTTGAATTAGCAGCTGATGTCAAACAGAAGTAAAGGAATTGGATTTGAGGAAGTCAAATACTTGATTTTGTTAATGACAATATAGATCTGCATGATCTTATAATCTAACCATTAGTTGCTTTGACTACTTAATTTAAAATGAGTAATTATATTTAACAGTTCTATTTCTTAGTCATACTAGTCAATTTATACATGTTAAGTAGTTATATGCAACTCTTAGCCACTGCATTGGAAAGCAAACATTGACTGTTTTCATTTTCACTGAATGTTTATTGGACAAGGTGAAATAAACTTCTAGAACTCATGAAATAATTCTATGATGTGGAATAGAAAGTTAGTAAGCTGTGTACCATCTTTAATGAATAAAGAAAAACTGAAATGGCTAATTAATTTTGCACAAGACAGAATTAATCTCTCACACAACAGAACTATTTGGAATGAGGTGCCCTTTATGTAAACCAATGAGTCTAGAAGTGTGAATCAATCTTGTTCAAACTTTGAGGCAAATTAGAACTTGAAGACCTCAATCCTTCACTATAAACAAGAACAAATGCACAAATAAACATGTGATACACACATACAAAAACACACAGAAGCATCTCAGACTTTAGTGTTAGTTACTTTTCTCTAGTTGCTAAAACAAAATACCCAACAACCAAAGTTAAAGGTGACAGGTTTATTTGCCTTGCAGTTCATAGACATTTCAGTCCGTAATCAGCTGGCTCCAAGGCAGTGTTGTAGAGCAGGAACAGTTCATGGAGACAGCAGACAGCACAAGCAACAAGGAACCTTAACAGCCTCTTTCTGCCCTTTTTATCCCATCCAGACTACTGGAATTAGGGCAGTGCCAAACCAATAATGTGTGTGCAGTGATTTGATAATCACATGCCCTCAATCACAGCATCATACATTCCAGATAAAGCTACCTCTGACAAAGAATGAGGCTTTGGGGACATCTGACCACAAGCTATAACAACTTCTTCCCTACTGGTATAAAAATAGTTCAAAATCAGTGAATGGAAATGATCAATTTTCTATTGATTTTATAGAATATCTAATGCTTTGTTTGAGATATTAACATGGTAGTATTTTTCCAAATTATTGGGTATGATTAATTAAAAATAAACATGCAATTTTTCAGTCATTTTGAAATACATTTCATGCACCATATTTCTAATTACTAATTCAATTGGATCCTAATTATTTTAAAATTAAAAAGCATTGAATTTAATACTTATACATTGATGCAGTTTAAGACTTGTAATAGTATATCATTGATTTTTCAAACTTTATTTCAAAATGTAACATCTGTCAAAACCTAATTAAATATGACTAAATACTTTAAAACATTTTTTATTTTAAATGTATGACATTATTTTTATGTTCACTATATATATATATATATATATATTACATTTTTTGAATTTCTTAAGGCTTAATTAATGTGATCTTATGTATTTCTTTTACTGTAACTTCCCCTCCACAATACCCTTCAAAATTCCAGAAAATGTAAGAATGAGAAAAAAATGTTAGGCAAAATTATCATAAATAAATAGTCATAAATTATCACAAATAAATATGCTGGGGTTAGTTTTCTGTTTTATACTAATGTCCTCTTCTTTGGAAAAGGGCTTAAAATGAAGCAGTAAGTCTTTAGTGGTCATTTTTTTATATTCTGTGCAATTTCTTGTCTGCAGCCTTAAATGATCCTGATGCAGGCAACTTATTCAAAATGGGAAAGTAAGATCCATTTTCCAAAAAATTTTAAAATATAAAAACAAATGGACAAAAATAACCATATCCAAATCCATTGCTATTCTTGTATACTTATATTTTGATGTGTACATTCCATAATAAATTCTTGTTTCTCCTTTCAGGTATCTTGGTTATTCTACTGTGCTTTTAACTTTTAGATGTATTATCAGTACAATTATATATACATTATAGATATATATATATATACACATATTCTAATATATATATATATATGCATATATGACAATTTAACTTTAGTTTCTACTGGCAAGGGCAAAATGGAATAATTGAGTAAAGAAAGAAGAGAAAAGAGAGGGAATGAAGGAGGGAGTGGAAGAGTGCCTAAGAAAGCAATTTGTAAGAAGAATCAAATTGTTTGATACTGGTTTTCCTTTTCAATCAGATTATCAATCTTTTATAAATATAATGTGATTTTATTTTATTTTGTCTTTATGCAATACTGAGGTTGAACTTAGTGTCCCTCCATAAGTTGTCTACCATCAAGCTACATCCCTAGATATTTTTAAAAAATTTTTGACTTAGGGATGCATTAAATTGCTCAGCTTGGCCTCCAACTGGCGATCCTCCTGCCATGGCCTCCTAAGTAGCTGAGATTATAGGCTCTCGCTCTCATACCTGACTTATTTTTAAATTTATTTCAAATGTTTTAGAATCATAAACAATATATGGAAGTGAGAGAAGATATAAAAACTCTGATGACTAGCTTACAAGTTGTTCAGATAACAGGCAGCTCTCATTACAGTGTCTGATAACAATAGGGGTCCAATAAAAATTTCTTAATGAATTGATTGACTGAACTGTTTCCTGTCCTTGATAACAAGATTTGTTTCATCTACTTTCATACTTTTTAGTATTTTCTTTTAAAAATCCTGAATTATTCCAGATTCCTGCTGAGATTACTAAGTCTTGCAAAATAGTTTCTTTGAAATAGCAAACTCTGATCTTGTGTGAGCTGAAAAGGGTATGTAAATAATTGAAATAGGCCAGGTACAGTGTGAAAAATTGAAGAAAACATATGCTTTTTGATGAGGTAACTGACACTTGGCTCCAATATGCTCATTTAAGAATACAGCTCCACAGTGGTTGATTGGAGTTAAATTTTCTTCATTACTTTTTACATTAGTAACACACTAAAAATTTCATATTGTCTTCAAGCATTTTCATTTGGATGGCTTCAAGCCTTGCATAACCAAAAGGATAAACCTATGAGGTTTTTGGTTTCATTGCCTTTAATCAAGATTGAACTAACAGAGTATTTGTTTCCTATACATACTTCTTGTAAAATGATTAGTTATATTAATTGCTATATATAATACCACTGATTATACCTATTACTGCAAATGTTGTGCTAGGAGACATGTAACCTTCTTAATGGCAAGCATAAATTTTACAGGTTGAAGAGCCTTATGGAATGCCATTTCAATATCTAAAGTTTTCTTTAATATAGTACATCTCCAACTAACAAAATTAGGACAAAGTAAGTACCTACAAATTTAGGTAACTTTGAAGTGAAGACTTAGACTGTATGAAATCAATATTTGTAATTTTTGGACAGTTTGATATTTTCAATAGGTAAAATTTTCCCGTGGCATTTTACTAAATAATTTATGATATATGGTCTTTAATTAACATTCCAGTGCATTCATTAACATTGTCTTTTTTATGTGGTTAACTTCATTGATAATTCTCATTGAAATGTGTAAAAGGTAAGATCAAATTACATAAAACGTATATTTTAAATTTAGGGTTAAATTATGTGAATATGAAATGAACAAAAATGAATTTTTGAACTGAATCATGCTCATCCTGAATTCAAAATAATAATTATATCAAGTTAAATATATGAAAATATAGAACAAATATATGTAATCTATGAGATGTTATGACTATAGTTTCTCAATTAAACCACGGTAATTTGCATGTGTGTGTTAAATTTCTTTTAATCATCTCATACAATTAGTCAACTGTAACTTTTATATAAGTTTCTTTGATGGCAAGAAACTTCTTAATATCTGCTTCTTTCACCAAATATGGCTGTTTAGGAACATATGTATTTAGCTAGATCCAACATAGACTGTAATTTTTAGGAAAATTAAGCAAAAGTACTTTCCTGTATTTGTTTGAATGTGATGGAACAAAACAGATTCATGTCTTATCTCTCAAATTCATGGCCGTTACTTCCATTTACACCATTCTTTTTTCTTCAGTAGAACATTTACATACAAATAAATGATTATGTAGGGTAGGACAGTATCTTCAGCACTCAAAGTACATGTGTTTAAGGTTTCTTAAATAAAATTTAACTTATATTAGAGTTAAGGAGTTTTCACTGTAACATTTCTTTGTGTATTAACTGAATTCACACTTCCTAACACACTTTCATGACCCCTCTCTTCCTGCTCTTCCCGTTTCCCTTCCCTAACTCCCAGTCTCTATTCTCTTCCCTAATGAATCTTCTTAGTATATTTCACAATGGCTGTTCTACAGTCTCTCTAGTAGCATAGATAGATAGATAGATAGATAGATAGATAGATAGATAGATGATCATCTGCATTTATTATTATTATCATTTTGATGATAGCCATTTAGCCACTGTGACTTTGATGAGATGAAATTTCATTGTAGTCCCAAATTTATTTTTCTAATGGTTACAGATGGTGACAATGTTTTCATATATATATAT
>NW_022900947.1:24372919-24436865 GCF_012274545.1 Fukomys damarensis | reverse complement strand
TGCTTTCTTTTGAAAAATGCTCATTCAGATGATTTGCCCACTAGTTGATTGAATTATTCTCTTGCTAAAACATTTGAGTCCTTCAAATGTTCTGGATATTTTTCTCTGTTGGAAGAAGAGCCGACAAATATTTTCCTCTATCCTGTAGGTTGTCTCTTTAGTTTGTTGATTGCTTCCATTGTTGTGAAGAAGCTGTTCAGTTTGATGTGATCTCCATTTGTCAATTCTTGTTTTTATTTCCTGAGTTCCTAGAATATTATTAAATAAAAAATCGCTTATGTTTGTATCTTGAAATATTTCTGCCAGGTTTTCTTCAAGTAGCTTCTTGGTTTTCAAGTCTTTGATTCATTTTGATTTTATTTTTGTACATGGTGAGATATAGGAATCTAATTTCAATATTCTGTATTTGCTCCTTTGGATGTATTTGAATATTTGTCAAGAACTTGTTACATCTCTGTGGAAATGACTTCTAATGAACATTTTCATTGTTATAACAATCCTTACCTTTGACCTATGCCTATCTGTCTTATCCAGAATATTTCTTCTACAATCCAGCATTGATAGATGCCGGAACACTTTATGGACCTTCTGCATGAAATTATTTAGAATTTGTTGCCCAATTTAGATCTCAGTTATCAAAGGGAATATGCCAAACGCTCTGAAATTCAGCAAATTCAAAGGATCTCTAGTGGCATCTCCACTCAGTTTGAAGCAGTTGTGGGTGTGATCATTTCATCCCTTGTCAATGATTTCCCTTTCACAGTTTGTTAGGCGAGAAGTATTGTGGCTGACCATTCGGAACAAAAAGGTTAAAACCTTTGAGAGTTGAATTCAGGTTAAAATCATCCAGCAACTAAGGAACTCTTGCTGAAGACATCCTAGTCTTCTCTTGGTAAGTAGGCATAAGACAGCAACAAAGCTTTAGATTTAAGTCGGGTTCATTCCTTTCAATGAGTCCTGATCCATCTTCTTTAAAAGATTTGCATAGACCTCCTTATCACCTTCTTATCTAAAGCTAAAGCCCTTCTGTAAACCAGAAGAAACAGACTTTTTTGTTTGTTTGTTTTTGCTTTGTTTTATTTTTGGTATCTGAGATTGAACTGGGATCCTTGCACTTGCAAGGCAGGCCACCGAACCACTGAGCTAATCTCCAGTCCTTGAAGAAACAGTCTTGTCAAAACCATAACTGTAAGTATAGTTTTAGACTCCTCCTTGAAGATCTACATAGTGAAAATGATCCAAGAAATGGTATTCTTTAGATAATCTCATTTATTGCCTATTCCATTTCCTATATCTTCAAAACTTATAAAATCACCAATCTCTTACCTTGACCTCCTGATCCCTCTCTTGGAAACAACCTACTATTCCCCTTGGAACTATATACTGATCTAAATTATCTCTTGTCTTTTCTTTAAAATAAGAAGTTTTGGTTCAGATGTTTGTGTTTATTTCTGGTACTGCTATAGAGCACAAAATAATGCAAATAAGCAATAATAATCCTAACAGGGGAGAATAACCTCCCAACCTAGTAGATATCCAGAATGTCAGTTCTTGTTTTCTAAAAATTGAAGAATGAATTCTAGGAACAATGGAGGTTAAGGGTAAGAAATATGTATTAAGGGAATGACAGCTCCTTAGATTACCAGTCCGCCCCACTACTCAAAGGTGTTTGATGAGGCAAAGACACAAGGTGAGTCAGGTACAAAGTGAGGCAAAACTATAAGATCCATTGGAAAATCACAAGAGAGGCATAATGTGGGACAAATCTAGGATCAACAAATAAGATTATAACCAGTAGAGTCACATAGGTAATACTGATTAAAAGCAGATCAAATGAGGAAGCTAGGCATAAAGCAAGCATTCATGGACAATGGGGAAAACAAGGAATGGCCTACCTAGAGAGCTATTGGTTCCCAATTATGGTAATTGATGTCTCTTTAGAATTTCAATAGCTGAAAAAGGTGGGGGGGACAGAGATTTAGCTCACTGGCCCTGGAATTAATCACTAGGGGAAGTATGTGGGTTTAGTAGTATCTCATCTTCTTTTTTTTTTTTTGTTATAATGCTGACCTTCAGTGAATGTGTATCAGCTGTCTTCTGTGCTGAGAGTTCAGCCCTGCCTAATTGCCTTATAATATTTTTTAACTAGCTTAGCTGTCTGCAATAGTACCTCTCTGGTATTCCATTGGTATATAAGTCTTTTTACATAAACAGAATCAAGGGTAAAAATTACTTGTTCATCTCAATAGAGGCAGAGAACAGCTTTCATAAAGTTCAACATCCGTTTATAAAACTGCTAAAGAAATTTGATGTAGAAGTATCACACCTCAACACAATGCTGTATATGACAAATTTGTAGCACATAAAAAACTGAAATGGAGGAAAATTAAGAATAATTCTTCTAAAATGTGGAATGAGTAAGGATGTTTATTCACATTACACTATTTAATACAATATTTGAAACTTTAACAACCAGGAAAGAAAATATTAAAAAATATATAAATAGGAAAGAAAGAAGATAAATTATTTCTGTTTGCAAGTCATATGTTTCTACACTTTGATGTCCCAAAAAGACTGCTAGAGTTGATAAATTCATTAGCAAAGTAGGATGCAAAGTCAACATTCAAACACCAGAAGCTTATCTAAACACCAATAATAAATGTTTGGAGAAAGAAATTAAGAAAGTAATCTTTTCACAAAATCCTAAAAATAATGAACATTATTAAAAAACTAGGAAAATAAATTGAAGAAAAATACTAGGAAATGGATCTCCTACCTACATAGATCAGAAAAATTAATGCTAAGTGTTGATGATACCAAAACTGACCTACAGTTTCAATACAACCACCATCAAAATATCAGTGACATTCTTCATAGAGATAGAAAATAATTCTAAAAATATGAGGAAGAAAATATAACCTCAAATACTTAAAGCAAAGCAATCCAGAGCAAAAAGAGCAATACTGGAGGCATTGAATAGTAATTCCTGATTTCAAAGTACTATGACAGAGCAATGTTTAAGGTTTCTGTTTTCTTCATGTTAGCAGAACAAACCATCACAGAAAGTAGTCACTGGGACAAACAGTTATCCTTACATATCACATAGTACAAAGCAGTCTGACTAAGAGATCTCTATTAAATTTTTATAATTGATGGACATAAGATTGGAATCCCCTGTGTTACATTATTACACATTCAGCAATTTCATCAGAATAGAGGTAAAAAACAAGAGGCACATCTGACCTCATTTAATAATCCCCTTTACACTGAAATGAGATGAACTGACAGGACAGGAAACAAGTTATATTTTGGGGTTGTATCTCTTGGAGATGTCAGTCTGGTGTCATTTAGACATTCTTCTGATTCTTACATCCTTTTGAACATTTTTAATGAGACATAATCTCATAAAAAAATAAAACAAAATTCTAGAAAAAAGCTTAGGGATTTGTTTCAAATTAAAGAGTAAATAAATGAAAAGAAACCATGAAATTAATTATCCCAGATTTACATGAGCACCACAAAATTTGATGCTCCTTAAAATAATAGGCAAGACATCTGATTGAGAGCAAAATAAATTTTGCCTTGTAAACTTCAGCAGTTGATGTCCAGTGAAAAGACAAAGTAGGTTAATAGCTCAGACTTCTCTGAATGATTAATGACAATGTCAAATCTATTTTAGAATGAGATATCACCATTGCTAAAATATCTCGAGGCTTATATGCACTTTATTCAAAAATACACCAAGAAAAGTAGCATTGAAGGTCACCACTCACTATGAACTAAGAAACAAACAAAAACAAAAAGCCTAATGAAATGGGCCATTGGAAACTTCAAACATATATCAATATGAAAGGACTGAATTATTGAAAACAAGAATAATGCAAAGAATCAAAAAACAAGAGGAATATTTTTAAAAATACTAGACCAACATATTTTGGAGGTCAAAATCTTCGAGGTTTTGCCCAGGTCAGAGCCCTAGGAGTGGTGAACTAATCACGAACACATAGGGCATTGGCTACTTTTAAAACTTTTAGTATTTGATTTTTCTAACAATAAACGTTTCAGTTGATGAATGTTTTACTAGTCCTAGGTGTTGGTTTAATCGAGTAAAGTTGTCACATCATGATTTTATTATCTTTTGATAATTAATTGTATTTTCCTGGCTCTTTAGAGGTCAAGTAATCTGTTGATTATATCCTAAATGTAATATTGTAGTAACTTTAGATTATGATCTCTTCTTGTAGGGATTTATTTATTTAGTTATTGCATTCTAATTGCTGACAACAAAACTCAGGGTCTCCTTGGCACAGAGCTACAATCACTCTCCTTTTAATTTTTATTTTGAGAGAAAATCCAATTAAATTGCCTGGACTGACCTCAAACTATGGTCCTCCAACATCAGCTGCCTGAATAGTAGGGAATGCTGATGTGTACCACCTCACTTGGCCTGATAGTTTTAACAAACAATAAAGTTGGTTGTATCTAAACTGAAAATTCTATGTATTCTAGAGGCTTTCTGATAGCTCAGTTCAGTCATTTTATTTTTCCAAAGCTGTGCTGTTTTTAGACTACACATTCATGGTTGACACTAGGGTCAAGCAAAGATTTTCATAATATTTACCTGTACAATTATTTTTTTCTCTGTCTCCTCTCTGGAATTCTCCCTGATGCTTGTTGCTGAGGTTACCTTAAATTTTATCATCTTGTCTTTCAGTTTAGAAAGACTGTGTCATCAAAATTATGATCATGCACCAATGGATGATTATAGTATATCTACAGACATAACAAAGAAAAGAAATAAAAAACAGAAATAAAATAAAATAAGAAAAAAGAGAGAAAATAAAAGTACTGTACCATATGCTGGAACTTTTTTGTAATTTTTCACTTTGTTTCAGATTCTATTTCCTTTTCTTCACTTTGCTGTGACTTTAGCTAGTTTGATGTACTTTGCTGGACATTTATAGTTGTTATTTGCCAAACCATCGGTCTGTTATGAACTTACTGAGTGACAGTACAGACATCCGTATGAAGCTTTATGTTCAATATTCATCAATATTGGTGACATTGTCTTTTCAAATTCTGTTTATCCCAAGCCCCTCTAGAAAAGTATCACAGTAAAATTTTTTTCTTTAAAGCACAATCCCTATATAGGATCCTAAAAACCTTAAAGAATGTAAACATTAGATGCCATAAATGTGAGTTAAGTTTAATAAGGGTTAGGAGGGAGGAAGACGGGGGAGAGAAGGGAAAGGGGATTAAAAAGAAACAAATTGTATTATGCACATGTACCCACTCAAAATGATTGTAAAATGCATGTACTGTAAACATGTAATAATAAAATGTGAAAAAATAAAACAAATTATATAATGAAGTATGTTTCTTAATAACTAGATTTGGTGCCATGCATAGAAATAGATCTTAAACTTGTGTTGCATTAATATTCTGAAAGACTACATGTAATAGTTTTTATGTAAAAGCTGACAGATATTTCTTACATTTGATAATTGAGTTTACTATATGTAAGTATCTAAATGTTAACTCAATAGCATATTGTAATGCAGCAATTAATATGACAAAATGTGAGATAACATTAATATTCAACTGCTTGAGAGCTCATTTTGACATACTTTACAACAGAAGTAGAAATAAAAGGATCTTTTTAGGTAGTAGCTAGAAACTCAAAGAAAGCACATCTCCCTTTGGACATGAAATAAGGAGAATAATTTCCTTAGGACATAATTATTCTCAAGGTACCAAACACTAGTTATAATTAATGGAATGGAAAATCATTTTTTATTTTTTCAAATGATGAAATTGTTTAGGGAAAAATCAGTCAATCATAATGTAACACTCAGAGAGTTCTGCCATAACATGGGTAAGTGTACAAACGCACTGGGGAGCAGCTGTGTGGCCCAGAGTAGTTGGCTGCAGGCAGGTCCCAGCTAGGGCCCTGCCTTGCCCCATCCCCAGAGGTGTGGGCACACATTCCTAAGTCACAGTCCACCTAGAAAAGAGCTGCACAGGCATGCAAGCTTCATCCAGATTCCAGCCATACAATTGGCCACAGCCAATGGCCACCTGGAAAAGAAAGAACTACACAGACATGCAAGCAACAGCCAAAGGCTCACCCCATACCACTGATAATTGCCTAAAGACCCTAGCCAGAGGCCTACACAGACAACAGGAACTGGAATACACAGTCCCCAGACAAAGCCACCCCCCCAGATAATAGCTAACATAAGGGCCCCAGTAAGAGGGACACCTAGATACCATCACAACTGTGCACAGGCTCCAGCCATTAGCCTACCCAGACAACAGGGCAGCTCAGGGATATAGAAGGCCACCATTCTAAACCCAGGAACTGGTGTACTGGGGATCACTAGAGAAAAGGCTGTTTAGTGGCCTGCTGAGAATTGAAGACCACTGGGTGAGCAAAAAGTTGCCTCAATAAAGGCACAGCAGGATGCATCTGTTGAAATAAGAAAACATGGAAATAATTGTCAAAACCAGACTTCTCGATCACCTAAGTCAACCCCAAAGGGAAATAAGATGGAACAATCTTATACTCAACCACCTGGATTCCCTGAACTGGCAATGAAAGAGGATCTGGAAAAAATGAAATAAAAAATAATTTCACAGATAACAGCAGAGGTTGTGCCCATAGTACAAGACATGATTAATAAGCTTAGAATAAAAAAAAAAAGATTAAAAAAAAGAGAAGCTGAGAAACATGATAGAATCCCAACATAGGAAACAAATGGAATCCATAAAACCGATGCAAACAAGTTTCTAAGAGATTAAAAACTCCATTGAAAGTTTACACAACAGAACAAGCCAATGTGTGGACAGAATTTTAGATATAGAAGAAAGCATTGCAATTAGTGACCAGGAAAAGAAAAATCTCTTAAAAATAGTAAGGGACCATGAAAGATCAATCCAGCAGCTGCTAGACAATTCAAAGAAAGATAATATAAAACTGGAATCATTAAGGAACAGGAAAAAATGCAGACAACTTGACAAGAAAAAAAACTGTTCAGTGAAGTAATATCAGAAAACAGGGGGAAAGAATCTGACATACAGATAATTGAGGCTTATAGGACTCCAATTAGCTGTGATTTAAAAAAAAATGCACATAGGCATATCATAGTTAAGATTCAAGAGACCCAACAGAAGAACAAAATTCTACAAGCAGTTAGAAAAAACAAACAAATCACTTACAAAGTAAAGCCCAACAGAATCACAACAGGCTTCTCAACACAAACACACAAGGCAAGAAGAGTGTGCAGTGATGTATTTCAAGCCCTAGCGCAAAACATCCACCAACCCAGATTGATGTACCCTGAAAATCTATCTTTCAAAATGGTTCCAGAAGTAAGACACTTTCATGAAAAAGAGCATCTTAGGAAATTTATGAATACATAATCGATACTCCAAAAAATTGTAAATATCCTAGGAAAAGACAATGAGAATCACAACCCCAGGAAGCTCAGCAGAATAAATCCATCAGGAACGACAAGAAATTAAATGCAAAGGGGGTTAGGATCACAGACAGCTCATTGGAGAACAATAGCAAAAGGAACTACATGAATTCCATAAACACATGGAAATTGAATAGCACTCTTCTGAACAACCAATGGGCCACAGAAGAAATTAAAAAAGAAATTAGACAGTTTTTCCAAATAAATGATAAAGACAATACAACATATAGGATTCTTTTGGGACACAATAAAAAGAGTCTTACTAGGGAAATGCATAGCAGTGAATACTTCTATTAAGAAAACAGAGAGAGCTGAATGACACAACCTGATGCTGAAATTTAAGCTTCTGGAAAAAGATCAGGAACAAACTAAAGTTCATACAAGACTGGAAATTATAAAGATCAGGGCAGAACTTGGAGGGCTAGGGGAAAAGAAGATGGGAATGGAATTAACATGATACACAGAAAAAATGGAAAAAAGTCTTTGCAGATAAGGAGGGGTTGAGGGGAGGGCAGGGGAATGGGGGAAAAAATAAGATCCAGATGGATTATGTGAAGGTGAAAATTGCCAATGATGAATGCCATTACGTTGTATACCTTAAATGCTCCAATAAAATCAATTTAAAATAATAATGTAATACTCATAGGGATGTTAATAAAATGGATAATGAATTAGTTATTGAAAATAAAATATATATTATCAATATAACAAATACCTTTAATTTGGTCTCCCTTTGCTACCTGTCATTGCATTTGCCAATATATGAATATTGTTAATCTGATATTCAATTCACTAAAAACATCTAAAAAATAAAATTGGGAGAAAAATACAATGAAAATACAATGAAATTTTACCAATAGAGAATCTAAATTTTTTAATATGCTAAAATAACTATAGAGAAAAGATTAGTTTTTAAAAATTAAATTTACACTTTTAAAATAAACCTAAAATGTACCAATAAACTCAATAAAAAGAAGAAAAATAAAGTAGAGCTAAATCTTGCACTATTTTTAAAGTATATTTTTATTTACCTGCAGAGTTAACTCATGGCATGCTTGGATTGCCCCGAGGGATAATTTTATTATAATCATAAAACAAAAATAAAAAAGGAAATTTCAGTGTAGTCATGAACATAAGAGCTAGTTCCATGTAGTCAGACAGATGTCTTTACACTGTGAGGGTTTGCCTCTAGTAATACCTTTTTTCTGAAAATAGTTTAATCGATTCGATATGTTATTTTTTATTTTGTCTCAATTTATATATTTTATTTCAAAGAATTTGAATCTATTTCAAAGGATTTGCTTTGCATTTGTTTAGGAAATTTACCTTAAGAATCTTACAGCACTCACTAATGAAAACTAGAATACCATGACACATGCACACTCAAAGCAACACACACATATGCGTGCACACACACCGACATACGAGACAGAAAGATTTTAAAGTGGTACTGAGTGATCCCCTTTCTCTAGAATTCCAGAAGAAATACAATGGCAATCAAGCCCACACGGGCAATTACTTATTGTCTATATCCTAAAAGTCTTCAAACCTAATAGAGTTTCACATCTATACACCTACTCATATTTCCTTCATCCTAGTGGTTGGCAGAATAAGGTCTATGTCCTAGTCAACAGGACCTCTGATATATACACGCAAAATGGGACTTTGAAGATGTGATCACTAAGAGCTTGAGATAGGGAAATTATTTTAGATTATCCAGATTAGCCTAGGGATGTCACAAAGGAAGGCAGTGCCATCAGAGTTAATAGCAGAAAGTTGGGAGTGCTATGAATGCAAGATTGAGTCAAAGAATATGGAGCCTTTAGAGGATGAAAGACAAGAAAATAATTCTCTCTTGAAACTGCTAGCAAGAAAGCAGTCTTACCAGAATTTGACTTTAGACTTCTGACTTGCAGCACTTTAAAATAACAATTATGTGCTATTTTTGAACCAATAAGCTTGTGGCAGTTTTTACTACTAATAGGAAACTAAAGACCCTGACTACTCTAACTAAAGCCAGCTATATGTAACCTATGAATGAGAAATTTTACTCACATTTATAACATCACTAGACTTTGCAAAAATATATTAAAATTTTATAGATATTACATATAAATATAAAATTCTATTAATATATAATTATTCACAAAATTCTGTATGCCAAATAAAAATATATCATTTACAAATGAATGTGTACAGATACATTTCCAAGGTGTTGATATAGTGAGTCAGATAAGTCAGGTCAGAACAGGTAAACAATGCATCCTTCTGTTTATTAAAAATCATTTATGATATTATAAGACCAGAAAGCGGTTACTTGGATTAGTAACCAGAAAAGGCCATAAGACATCCTTCTATCTTCCAACCTGTTGAAATTCTAATTTACAATTCTGGTGTTGAGTTACTTAGTAATTTTATCATGCTACAAGCCTATGATTCACATACTTTTATGTACATGTTATACTTGGACAAAGAGTATACAAAATAGATATGTATGTAAAATTATTTGTACAAAAGACTCCTCTCTAATTCCCCAATTAAATAGTAGAAGGAGAATTTGACTAAACCAGATCGCCTCAGTTTGGGCACTGCATAATGTAAGCAGAGCTGTGCAGTACTTACTTCATTCAATCCTCTATGACCTAGAGAGCTGTGGACACAGTGCACCAGGAGGAAGTTCTGTGGGTGGAACATTTACCTCATAAAGGAGCTGTAGGATGACTGATAGGAAATGTGATTATGATGTTCACTACCAGAACATTATTATATAGAGGGCAATCTAATTTGATGATCTGAGCTTTTGAAAAGAACTTTTAAAGCTGTTGAAACTCTAATTAAGGTGATTTGGAAGCAATAAACTTAATGTTGATCATTAACCATGACACCAGATAGTAAATAAGTAGATGCTGTGAAGCTCAGAAGTCTCTGCTGTTATTTCAAAGGCAATATGTTTACAATAAAGTCATTGGGATAGAGGTTCCTTTGACAGGACAAGGTGGTATGGAAGATAGGCAATACTGTCAGAATAAACTGTCTTGGTTATCCTTGTATATTTCAATTATTAATTATAAATTACATTTCATATCCATTTTACATTTTCCTAGGTCTCAATAATCATGCTTAAAATTACTTTAACAAAACAGGGTCAGCTAGAGAAAGAGAAGTGATTCATTTCAAATATAATTAAATACATTGCTAATAACATAACCAAATTTTTCCCTTACCAAAAAAGACTACCTATAAGTAGTAACACCATACTTATTGTGGGGAAAAAAAAATTGTAACAAAATTTAAAAAATATATAATTGATTTACATCACACTATTTTATTTAAAAACTAGAAGTTTGAAAATTATTAAATGGTATAGTATAAATTTGTCACAAAAAGCAATATTAAAATTTTAAGTATCAGAATTGGCTTTATTTGAAATTTTGGAATTGAACAACACTGTAGCGTACTCTATAAAATAAGTGATCCAGGGAGTTGAGCAAATGAATCTTTTTAATGGACAGAGTAGACTGAAGAAATCAGAAAAGAAGAAATAAAACAGATTGGTCATTTCAAAGTTTCTTTACTTGTAAGTTCAGGAAAAGGAGCCAGAACAGTACAAACCGATGTATGGACTAATTTCAGATCACATCTGGTTACTTGTTTTGGGTAAGGATTAAAGCTGAGAGGACTTCATATCATGCCAATAGAAACTGGCCTCAGTAGGAAATGTAGCTGTATCCTTGCTCTTGATGTCCTGTGAGCAGAGAAGTAAATCTGTGTTTTATGACTTGGAATTTTAATTGAATGACTCTGTTTTGATTTTTATTTTGGACTCTTGGACCCAACGCAGGAGTCAGCCAAAACAAGAGAATCCTTTAATGTTTATTTAACAATTGTTAGATATTATTTTCCAAAAAATTACCTTATATCTGACACCTGGACACTTCTCTCAGAGATAATGGAAATTAGAAGTGAAGCAAGCATATAAATTTATAGGCAAAAGCCTCAACTGTGAAGGAAAAAAAAAAGGGACAGTGACCTTAGCTTGAGAGAAGTCTCGGAGAAGGTGTGGCTCTTATGGAGGAAATCAGATCTCTGATGAAAAATGGAAAGAGGACAGCTTTTATGAGCTCATTGGGGTGGCCCAGTGTGTGGGTCATGTGTGTGGATTTATTTCAGATACACCCTATGGTTTATCTTCCTCATGTAAGTCATGGATCAGTACTTAATCTGACCTTTGAAGACAGCATGGTATGCCTCTGTTGCTATAGTGCTCCTGGTTCATATGGTACAATAAAGGGCATGCAGAAAGATAGCATTCCCTATACTGTTGCAAGGAAGAACAGGAAAAAAAGACTTATTTGCCCCATTAGTGCATAATAGTTTGTAATTTATGTTTTAAGATCCAATCATCCCTATCCCTTGCTCCTAAGAGGGTCCCTACCTGACTCATTTCTCATGAAAGAAACTAGGGAAAAGAATGAACATTTGCGTTTGTTTGATTTTAGAGTATTACCAAATGAATATCTATCTTTTTGCACATTTTCAAGACAAAATTAAGATTTAGAAATTATAGTTTTTGATTGCAAGTTTTTATACAGTTACCAAGTTAAAATAATGGAATCATCAATTTGACTGTTTTATTGTTTTCAGAAGGCAAAGTCTTCCTGAATAGAATATCTGTTGCAATAGAAATAATATCAAGATCCAATAAATGATATTATATGAAATTAAAAGCTTCCACATAGCAAGGTAAACGACTAACAGAGGGATGTGACAATGTACACATTGTTACATATTTTATCAGCTACACTTCAGACAGGGAACTATTATCTAGAATATATGAGGAACTGTCTATTGGACAGCCAAAAATGGAAAATCTAATTAAAAATAGATAATTGCAAAGAACACTTTGCAGAAAACACAAAAAAATAAATGCAGAAAATAAAAATGACAAATAAGTACATGAAAATATGTTCAACATCTTTGACCATTAAAAGTTGCAAATAAAAACAACACTGATATTCTATCTTACTCCATTCAGATTGGTCATAATCCAAGATCAAACAAACAAATAAACAAAAACCAAACAAAAACTTATTGGTGAGGTTGTAGAAAAACAAAACAAAACAAAAAAATGCTTATACATTATTGGTAGGAATATAAACTAGTAAAATAATTTTTCAAATCAATTTGGAGATTTCTTCAAAAAATTAAAAACAGAAATTTCATTTGACCTGGCTATACTCCTGTGTATCTTTTGGAAAGTACTAAAGTCATCATACTACAGCAAGACACACATACATACCCATGTGTAAAACAGCACATCTCATGATAGTCGTCATGGAAGCAGATTACATGCTCAGCAACAGGTGAATGGATAAAGAAAATATAGTAGTATATATACTTAATGGAATACTACTCAACCATTAGGAGGATAAACGTGAATCATTAGTAGGAAAATGGATCGATCATCAGACCATAATAGTAAGTGAAATATGTCACGAGAAAAGATTAACTATCCTACAGGTTCTGTAATAAAAGAGACACAAATTATAAAAGAGCCAAGTAAGAGCCACATTAAATAACAGGAAAGTAAATTCTGTAAAGATAGAATGGATTTGTGGAAGGAAAGAAAAGGGTAGGCAGGGGGTAAAAGGTAGTAAAAATAATCAAGGTGCAGTATGTGTAGCATCAAACCCCTTAGCCAAATGTAACCACTGTATACCAAAAATATGCATTAATAAAAATCTTAAAACATTCTGTAAGGAAAATAGCCAGGCCATGGACAATAAAGCCATTAAATTAACAGTGTTATTGCCTCTATACAAATATTTCCACAACTGATTATATCTAGCCATACAGTCAACTAAGCAAGAGCGATTGAGATAGTCAACTTAGAAATTATATATTAAAATTACACCTCATCCACTTACAAATTTAAAAGTTTATTAATATCCATTGTATAAGTAACACATTAAATACAGTTTGAATTGTGATAAAGGAAAATATATCAGGTCATTTACCCATCATAAACAAATGTGACACTGAAGAAAATACAGGGGACATCTCAGTTTAGGCATTAGGTAACAGTGAAGAACTGCGACCCTTGACAGGAGACAGACAGCGTGAATTCTACATTTTCCCTTATTTCCTGCCCACATCACATTGGATTGTGGGACATGAAAATGGAGGGCAGGCAAAACAAGGCAGTCTTTACAAAGAAGGCAGAAGTCAGAACTCAGCTGTTTACGCAGCTTGAATTTATGAAGCAGTAAAAGGAACTGAGCAGAAGGGAGAACTCAGGAGTCTGCATGGCCCTCGCACAAGACTGATCTGTGTACATGCAAGGTGCATTTTCATAAAGCCTAGAAAAGAGTATTTGCTGAGAAACTGAGAGCAGATAGGGTACTTTGGAAATGTTGGAATTCTAGTGCAGCATAAGCTTGCTTCACTTAAGAATTCAGTCACTTAGTTGAGAGCCCAGAAAGGAAAGCAGTCAGAACTGTACCCTGTGGAAAATAACATGAGTAAGATCAAGAGAAAGTGCAGAGTGTACAACTCTAACAAATAATAAATCAAGCCTGATATGAACAAGATTGTCTACAATTAAATGCAAAACAAGTCTACTCAAGGTACCATGGTAATGTTCAGGCTTCATGGGAATATACTTATCTTTTAAGCTCCAAGGTATATGTTTGAAAATACCTCTCTTCACATGGGAAATTTCAATAATGTCATTAAAAACACTCATGAGGTAGGGAATATAGCTCAGTGATAAAGTATTTGCCTACTTTATGCAAGACACTGGATTCAATCCTCATCATCACCCCTCATATGTATGCATGTATAAATATGCATTTCTTTTTCTTTTTGTTCCAGTACCAGGGATCGAACTCAGGACCTTGTGTTTGCCAGGCAGGCATGGCGCCACTGAGCTACATTATATTATTATATAATATTGAATAATTATATACAATATACATTGTAGACATTATATATTATAATACATATTGAGTCTCTTGAAGCAAAGGAAAAGAACATGAAATGATCTTCTGCCATTCTTATATCACAATATTTCTACCTTAATATTGACCTAAAACAATAGGGATAGGCAACTCTGAAATCTCTAAAACCGGAACCAAAATAAACCATTTCTTTAGGCATTTTCTTAGATATTTTTGTCACACTGACACAAAACTGACACAATGAGGAATTTCAAATGACATAAATATGAAAAAACTTGTAAGAATAAAATATATATTTACTTGCTGCTTTTATTTCTTTGTCTGAGAAATGTCTGTTCATTTCAGATGCCCATTTTAGAATTGGGTTTTTATATTTGGGGGCTGATTGTTTTGAATTCTTTATATATTCTAGATAGTAGTCCTTTGAGGATCAGCTGGTAAAACTTTTTTCCCACATTGTAGGTTGTCTCTTAGTTCTGTTGATGGTTTCTTTTGCAGTGCAGAAGCTTTTTAATAAGATGAGATCCCAGTTGTTGATTCTTTCTGCTAGTTCCCGTGCTACAGAGGATTTGTTCATAAAGTCTTTTCCTAATGCCAATGTCTTCCAGAGTTCTGCCTAACTTATATTCCAGTAAATTTAGTGTTTCTTTTTTAATATTTAGATCTTTAATCCACTTGGATTTTAGTGTGGTGCATGGTGAAAGATAAGGGCCTCATTTTAATCTTTGGCAGGTTGAGATCCAGTTTTTGCAACACCATTTATTAAGGAGGCTGTCTTTCCTCCAGTGGGGATGGTCAGCTCATTTGTTAATGAGATAATTGACCATGTGAAATAGGAAGAAAAGTGCTAAAGGTGTAGGGAAAATGGGAAGGGTAGGGGAAAGGTAATAACAGAAAAGAAAAAATATGAGTAAATGAAAAAATGGAAATAAAGTGTTTGTAAATGGGAAAGGGAGGAGGGGGTGAAGGGAGGGCAGGGACAAGGGGAAAAAATGAGAAACAAGACCTTTCATGTAAAGGAACAAGATTCCAATAATGAATGTAATTGCACTGGATACCTAAAATGTACCAATAAACTCAATGAAAGAAAAAAATTCATTAAGATTAAAATATATATATATATATATATACAAATTCAAGAAATTTATAAGGGAAATCTTAAGTGAAATATTCATTGAGCAGGCTTAATAGTGTAGTATATACAGTAGAAAAGAGCTTAGTGAAAAAAATTTGACTTATTGACAGTATCTATTATAATTCTAGAATTGAATTCTCATAGGAATATTCTTGAAAAAAAGAGCTAAAACTTGCATATTTTCTGATGATTTAAATATGAATTTGACCAAAGTAAACCTGTATTATAAAAACATTGCTCAAAGGAGTCCTTTGGGCAGAAAGAAATGTAATCTTGCAATTTACATTAAGTAGATCAACACTGGCAGTAAACATATTGTAATAAATTTTTTTAAAAAGGTGATTAATACAATGAAAAGCACATGACAGAAGAGATAGAATGTCCCTTCTAAGATTGATTAATAAAACACGGCATAGTGTATACTTCGAGCCCTTTCACACACACCCCCCACCACACTGTGCTTTATTTTGTTTTCGGTGCCAGGAATTGAACTCAAGATCTTGTGCTTGTGAGGCAGGTGCTACCACAATTCCAAGGCTCCTCCCTCCCTTTGGAGGAGGCCAACATTTATGCCTTGAAAGATACGTTGATGGCCTTGGAATATGCATACATAAGAAGGGACTGAGCCTTCTGAAGAAGAGCCAGAAGTTAAGGTTGGCTGGCTACCAGTCCTATGAATAAGCTTGGAAGCAGATTCTCCAGCCCCATTTTAAAAAGTTTTGAGATGATTGTTGCAGGATCTCACAGGTTGCAACTTTTCTCAGTTACGTTACTCCACATTCCTCATCCTCTGAAATTCTGTTTGCTGCTTTTAAATTGCTGTTTAAAAATAATTTATTGTGCAGTGGTAGTAAGTTTGATCATATAGATAAAATAGAAAATTTCCTTATTAATCTAGAAGCATCAAAACATGTCAATAAAATATAGATAAATATATATTCTTAGGTCTGTTAGAAATATTAAAATAATCCAACTAAAAAAATCCTGCATTTTTAATTGAGTAAAAAACTCAGAAATACAAATTTATAGGCTGCAATTAAAGCAATACAAGTACAAAATAGTTTTCTACACTCATGTTAGAAAAAAGATCTTAACTCAGTGGCTAAACTTATATTTTAAGTAGTGGGAAAAAATAAAAGAGTAAATTAACCTAAGCTAACAGAGAAAGGAAAAATTAAAGTACAAGTAATAAAATAGAAAGCAAAATACAATGTAGAAAAATCAGGAAAAGAGAAGTCAACACATTGAGAAAAATCAATAAAATTGATGATGTTCTTAGCAAGAGGAAAATAGATACAAATTTCAAGCCAGCAATAATAATGTGGACAGCATTAAAGATCCTTGTACACATCAAAATGGGCACTTTTTCAGTAATAGTTCCTTTGCATATAAAAAGAAAGTGATCATTCTTATATAAAGCAACACATGTTATTGATCTTTTCATATTATAAAAATGCAGGGAATGTATTTTAATTAAACAAAAAATAAAGTTGCTATATAGAACTAATCATGATTTTACAACCATGAAACGAAGTACACATAATACTATTAGGCAAAAAACTAGAAAAAAAATGGCTCTATCCCTCTGATCTATAAATCTGACAACATTAGCAGCAATGTATAGGAATTCAATATATAGGATTTCTAATTTCCAGTGGGCGGGTTTAAATATTGCTTATATTCTAGTCTTTTCAAGAGTATTTCTAATTCTTCCAGAGGAAAGCAACTTTTCCATAATGTGCTTAAAATTTTTAGAAAGCACTGTTGAAATTTAACTAAAAATGTAAGCCAGAAATTAAAAGTATACTAAAATTTTATAAATCATTCTCATATTCTTACAAGAATAGCTGTTTAGTGAGTTTTATGTAATCGAATATTTCATAATAAGTTCCTTTTTCTTCCAGTCAACTTTACAGCTAAATATATGAATGATATTTCCATCCATAGTTTCTTTATATGACATTAACATGGACACTTCTGCTTGATGGAATGCCCGTGTTGCCTTTCTTAGCCTGGAACTGATGACTTTCTCAGAAATTAACATCTAACAGATAGAGATTTGTGGAGTTTAATTCTTTATATTTGAGTATATCATATGACTTCCACTCTAATTATAACTTTCATCTTTATATGTATGGAAGAATATTATTTTCCATAAAAATTTTGCACACTTTTTCTTAGAGAAGTACAGGTAATTACTAATTATGAGTAGTTTTATTTTGTGTTTGGGAGAATATTTTGAGTACACGTGTGACCAAATCTTACATCCATGTCAAATACAGCACCTCATAATTACTTGATGTTATGTGGCAAAAATGTGCTGCTACTGTTTTAATAACATTTTATCTACGTATGCTGATCTTATTTGAAATTCAATGATGAGTAGTTTATATTAAAATATAAATAAATATTTTGGTACCTTGAGTATTAGAGAGATAAATCTGTGAAGTACCAATATTAAAACTGAGGAATATAAACAGAGTATCTGTAATTACTCTTAATTAGCTATTAACAGCTTATCAAATCAAAAGCTCTTATATACTGTTTTAAATTATTGCATTGCCATAAAGCTTGGAGATAAATTGCTGCTTTGCTTCTTGTTCATGAGACAGTCATGTAACTTGTCTTGTGTATCTTAAGAGAAACGGGAGACTGCTGAAAAGATTTAAGAAGGAAATGGTATTATTGAAATCTATTTTTCTGATTCTTCAGTACAAAAATGTGGTTTATAGGAATGCAAAAGTGAAATAAAGAGAAACTAATTTTTCACTTTTACACATTGTCCTGTAATATGCAGCAGTGTTTAGCAATAACTAGGATTGGTAGCTTTGGGGTAGGGGAGTGTTCCTTTAACCATGATCAGCAGAGTTTTCAGGAGTCGAATGAAACTTATTCATAATAGAATAAATATATAATTTATTTTATTCACTTTTACTATAAGTGTGTAGTAGATTTTGTTCTTGGGAATTAAATCCAAGCAGATATGTGCATATGGCCATCTTCCTTTATACAAGAAAAAAGGCCTACTTTCTTTGCTTGGTTTTTATTTTGCCAAAGTCAATTTTTTTTGTATAAACATACCTAACAAGGAATAACTATGGTTTTACTATCTGTAAACTAATGAATACTTATTTTATTAGTTTTATGTTTCAATATGAGTATACATTCAAATAAACTGAAACTTTGAGATTGTCAATAATATTAAAGACTGATACATATCTGGCAATGTAAGTGCTTAAAAACCACTTGACAAGATTCTGGTAATTCCAGTATGGCCCTGAAATTCTTAATCTCGTAGTGTATATAACTTTAGAACATATGTCCTGAGCTCTTTCAAATTCTGCATATGATCACTTTACATTTTCTCTTGATTCATTTCATTTTTTATAAGCATACAATTTGCACTATTCCTAAGAAAAAAATCAGATCAAGTACTTGGATTTGGCCCTGTCAAATTCCATTGACAGACTCCTCCCTTGGAAAATTATAAAAGTAAATTCCAAATTTCTCATTCTTGTGTAGTTTACTTTGATCAAATCCCTTCTCCAGATTTTCAGAAGAATGTCAGATGTCTTGAGACAGTGAATATACCAGGACTGTCACTTGTAAAATATGAGAGGAAGCTACCCCAGCCTTACTTGTTTAAAGAATACCAATCCTTCCTTTTTGACCCCTCTCCTTTTCTTCTTACTAGGTATAAAAGAATATGATCACTTAGCAGAAGAGGCAGAGGCTCAATTCTCTTGGCTTGAGACCCTCCACTCCTCAGAGGTTTTTCTATGAGTAGAAAATACACTTTAATTTTCTTTAGATATTAATCTTTGGGTTTAATTTTTTTCAGCAGCTGTGTCTTTATTCTACCCCCCAAAATCACTTAGACAATATAAGCACTTCTAATCATTTGTACCACTAAGTCTCAAAGTAAGCTGTAGTAAATATACGCAAACCTGGTAAAAATCAAAGGAACTTACAAATTTATGCTAATGCAGAGAAAAAAATGAATGGAGACAATCCTCATATGGAGCTTATATAAAAACATGCTTGGTGTTGACATATTTAGTTGCAATGGAGCAATTATGAAGGAGTAGAGGACCTGAAATACACATACAAATTTAGGGTTGCCATGAAGCTTATGGGGCCTTCTCTCAAAAAAATTCTGATACTGAGTTATAAACTGTTTTATCCTGTTTCCATTTATATTGCTTAAGATGGGGAGTAAGTTTTGTCGGTTGGAAAATTGAAAGTAAAAGTGAGTTATGGTGGGTTGTATTTGTTTTTCTTGAGTTGTGGTGCCAGTTATACACCATTTGTTTTTTACTAAAAGGATGAAGATTAATTGTTATTCTCTCAAGACTCTAATGTTCTATTAAACCAGGTTGAAGTTTATAGGTTTAGCTACTTTTACCTTTCTAGGATTCTTATTTTACAAAATAAGATGCATTATATGGATAAACATATGAAAATGTTTTAAAGATAATAATTCTATAGTCTGATAATAGAACAATTTTTGAAAAACATATCTTAAAGATCTTTAAAATTTTCCCAATAACTTTTTGTGTGATAAAAAGAAATGAAATTTTCTTAGAGATTGCAAATGCCTATGAAAATTAACAAGGTTTAGAAGTTTCAGTTTTTTGTGTGATTTTCAGTGATATTTGACAGACTACACTGTGATGTGCTCAGAAATTATATGTGGAATATGTCAAATATTCTTTTAGAGTCCTTTTGTATAGGACTTTTTCTTGTTTATAAGTGCAGTGGATTGATCATTTATCAGATATTGTTCATTGTCTAGACCTATGAATAGAATTTGTCAGATAAAGGGGGATGGCATTAATATGAGAAAATGAAAAAATGGACACAATGTCTTTGTAAATAGGGAGGTGGGTAGGGTTTGAAGGGAGGGCAGGGAAAGGGGAGAATAAGAATCAAAATATATTTTATAAAGCTACAGCTCTCCAATGATGAGTGTCATAATATTGTATACCTAAATGTACCAATAAAATTAATTAAAAACACTTTTCTCATGAAAAAATGAATAATTAGAAAAGAATTTATTGCTATCATAATGTAATCATTCCATTTATCCTTTTCCTCTACAATTATTATGACCTTAAACAACCCATTACCATTAACATCTGTCCACTTATTATACAACTTGTTGCACTCAGTATTGATTCTTTTTATTGAGAACCTTTATTGATGTTTAAACAATAATTTAAGTGTTGTTTAACATGTTTTGTTTCTAATTAATTTGGTAATTTATTTAGCAGACAAATTTTAGTCTCTAATATGTGCAAATATTGGTACTAAATACATAAGTGGTACCAAATGCATATTTAATATTAAGGATATATTTGTATAGGAACTACATTTACAAAAAGTATAGTAGAAATATGTTCTATAAAAGTGATAAGAAACAAATTATTTTGGTACAAAGGCCAGAAATAACTACCTTTGTATATAAAATCTTGATATGAGGACAGTATGCTGCATTATGGCTTAGAGATGTGGACTTTTGACTTTGAGATTTGATGGTCATTACTTTTTCTTTGTTAGTTCTAAGGTAGATTAAAAAATGCTCACTTTTTCTTGTACATATTTCAGTACATAATGTTTACATTCCTTTGTGAATTTGGTACATGTACATAACACATCTTAATTCTTTTTTCATCCAATCCCTCCCCTCTCCCATCTGCCATCCCTTGATCTCCTGTGCATTTGAGAAGAATTTCTCTCCCTACTTCCTAGTATTTATCTCTTACTGTGCTCTTTATTTGCAATTTGGGATTCTCATTTAAGAGGAACCATGTGATATTTAAGTTTGAGTATCTGATATTTTTCAACTTGATGAATGATGGACCAAATTGAAGATCCAATAACACTAATCACAGAAAAACTATGTAACAGCATACTTCTATTCAAGTGAAGAATTACTGCTCTGTATATATCGCTTTTTGCATATGCAAAATATCAAAATTACAGGGAACACTTTTGATTTTGGCATTTAAAATTACTGATATTCTCCTACCACTTTCACTTTTAATTTTTCTTTAAAGATATTAAATGGACCAGAAAAATCTCACCAGTCAATATTAATATCAGAGCATGTACTACATAGTATGCCTTAAACTATAAATTGATATAAAGCAATTACACAAACTGAAAAATAGTTGTTCTCATGGATAACTAAAGGATTTATTTTTTGTAATGCATTTTTGATGTAAATATACTGAATCTGCAATATTTCAAGCTCTGAAAGTGTGTAAGTTTATTGTCAGTAGTTTAGCATGTAAGAAACTCAAAGTCGACATGATATCTAATGGAAACCTCTGCAGTAGGCTCCAGTCTCCTGGTCAGTGTACATTTCAAGGGTGAGGAAAAAACAAAACAAAACAAAACAAAAGTAAAACACAGAACTAAAGACATAGAGAAACTGGAAAGCCAGGATGGCCAATGCTGTTTAATTACCAAAGGCACTATTCAGTGGAAGCCACATATTTTCATTAGTAATCAATTGGGGTAAAGGCAAGCTTTGTGCAAAGGCAGTACTATGTGTGAGGACATGCAACCATGCAATTTCTATGGAATCCACTGGGGGAAAGTCATGTAAAGAAAAAGACAAAGCATTATCTAATTGGGACCAAAATAGACAAAATATATGGTTGTAATTAGAACATTGTCCTAGTTAAGAAGGTTTTAGTTGTGGGAATGGAATTTGGGTGTGGATTGCTCTCACATCAGCATGTAGGCTTCCACTGGACTCACTTCTATAGATAAGCCAATTTTGAGGCTAAATCTTTTCAGCTTGTACCATTTATAGCCTCTTTGGGTATAATCAATATTGCAGTCTCCTATAGATATCCAAGGAAGAAGGAACATCTGTGGATTTCAAATTTAGTGGATGCCCAAGCCCTTTGTGTAAATAATAACAATGCTTGTATAAAGCCTGAACCAGTTTCCCACATTCTGTAAATCATCTCCAGATAACTAATTACACTTTCAATGTAAATATAGGGTAAATAGATGCTATTATTTACTCAGAAAATAAAAACAAGAATAAAATGCTGCACATGTTCAGCACAGATTTTTTAACTAACATTTTGATCCATACTTAGTTGAATATATTTATGTGGAACATACAGTTACAAAAAGCCAACTATAGGGATGGGGATTTAGCTCAGTGGTTCCACTGCCTGCCTCACAAGCACAAGAACCTGAGTTTGATCCTTGATAAAAAAAAAAAAACTTTATAAAAATATTTAAGAAGTATGTAGAAAAAAATGGATTAGGAAATGAGTTTCTAGATGGAATTTCCTACCCTATGGTAAAGAATTTTTCAGTGTTTTCCCAGCACAGTTTCAAAATTGTTCTAGTTAACTCTCAGTTGAGATATAACTTTTCTTCTCACCATGTTGAAGTATTTATTGCTATTATTGCATCCCTATGCCAACAAATAACATGCCTAAAGAAAGGAATGGTGTGCAGTCTGCATAGTTTATGGATTTCTGTATCAAGGAAAGATGCATTTAACATAGTATTTTAATGACTATGAAATCTAAATCTTTTAAGTGTCAGGACATGATTAGATGTGACTTTTGTTTGCATCATTGGAGAACAGGGACCAACTGAGTTTATATTTCAAGCAGTTTAAACAGTAAATGACTACAAGTACATTGAAAATATTATACTATACATTGGATTTATTTACAAATTAATTATTGTTCATTTCGGAGGAAAAATTATACTTCACATATTTATTAGGATTAATCCACTTTAGTTAATGGAACATGGGTGAAAGGGACTTTTATCTTCTAAGCAGAAATTTCAAAGGCCAGTATTTAACCACTTAGCCGATTTCCCCACTGTCATTTTGACAGTGAGTTGCATATGTACTGACTATCCAGATCAGCGTTGAAACAAGTGTCATTTCAGCCAATCAATTCTTGTTTGAATGAGATACACTCATTTATCTGTTTGTTTTATATCAACTATTTTTGCATATTTTTTAATTTAGTACATTAGACATTGATAGTTTTTCTAGTTAAATATAATAATAAGTTCTGATACTTTTCTTTTACTAATTCATATTTTGTTTTTGACTTGTTTTTCATCCAGGCCCAGGCAATGTAATTTAGTGACTCAGTAAGACCTTGCATAAAAACAAACAAACTAGAAAAACCACAAAACACAATTTTTATTTATTTATTTATTTTTGTACCAGGGATAGAACTCAGGCCCTTGTGCTTGTGAGGCAGGTTGTAAAACCACTGAGCTAAATCCCCAGCCCACAATTTTTAAATTTTTAAATTTTGAGATAGGGTCTCACTGTATTTGAACTCAGTGGATTCAAACTCATGGAAATTCCTCTAATTTGTGTTCATTTTATTTATGAAAAATAACCTATAATTGTTTGCTATGGTCTGTAAAAACTTTGAATTTGGAAAGTCTGATTTTTAAAAATCATTTAAACATTTTAGATAGTAGACCTTTGTCTGCATAACTGCTGGTAAAACTTTTTTTCCTCACATTGTGGGTTGTCTCTTCACTCTGTGGGGGGTTTCTCTTGTTGTACAGAAGCTATTTAATAAGGTGAAATCCCAGTTATTGCTTCTTTGTGCTAGTTTCCATGTGACTGAGGTTATTCATGAAGTTTTTTCCTAAGTCAATGTTTTCAACAGTTCTACCTAACTTATCTTCTAGAAGGTTTAGTGTTTCTGTTTTACTATTTAGATCTTTGATCCATTTTTATTTTAGTTCCATGTATAGTGAGGCCATACACTTAAGTGAAATAAATAGGACACGTGTAAATATTAAATTGTCTCTGCTGTGAGAAACTGGAAGTGTAAATGAGGACCATAATGTATAATAGATACTAAGAAACAGGAAGCAAAAGTTCAAAGGGGAAGGAAGTAGAATGGGTTGGTTAAAGGAAAGAAGAAGAGAAAAAATGTGAGAAAAGAAGGAAAAATGGAAATAAACTTATTGTAAATAGAGAGGGGTGGAGGGTTGGAGAGACAGAAGGGAGGGAAGGGGAATGGGAAAAAGCAAGAGCTAAGATAATTCACTTACAAGTACAAATTCTCAATGAGGAATGAGATCATAATGTACACTTAAAATCTCAATAAAGCTAACTTTAAAAAGCTCTTGCTTAAAGTACATCAGATATAATTGTATACTTCTGGCGAAGTCAGTGATATTATTTTATAATACAAAATGGACAAGGTTTGAGTAATGAGACACAATAGGAAGGAATTTCCAGAAGAATTGCAAAAGAAATCGCGGAAAAAGGGAGACGTGTTAACATATCAAAGAGGAAAGGCCTGTGTCATTAAATGGAAAGACATAAAACATGTCTCTAATCATCAACTGTTCGTAGTCCAGAAATGATAGAACCTGAAAAAGGTAAGGGGAAAAAAATGAGAATAAAGACTTGCCATGTAAAGGTACATGATCCCAACAATGAATGTAACTGTACTGTATCCCTAAATGTACCAATAAACTCAATAAAAAAAAAAAAAACTAAACTAAAATTCCCAGTAGTAGTCAGTGATTATAATAATTCTATGGGTGGTGTTATGAAAATTGATCAATATCTAAAAAGCAATCCTGCAATCAGAAAGCAAGGAAAAATAATATTGTAAAGTATTTATGCACTTTCTGGACCAAAAAATATGGAACTCATTTGTTATTGATTCAGAAAAGGGTTTGAAAAAGTCATTTAAAATTTAGCTTAGCTCTAATAGACCAAATAATTGAAAAATATGGGATAGCGAAACACCAAGCACCGTATCCATCATCAATTCTTCACTATTAAATTCAGTGAGTAGACATTTTATTGAAATTATAGCACCTACAGAAAAAGAGGAAAGACCTACATAATAGTGTGAAGTGTATTGTTCAAAGAAAGACAATAATGCAAAAATAATTCGGAAAGAGATTAGATACTACTGTCCAGATTGTAAAAAATATTGTACTGTGAGGCAGGGTGTGGTGGTGCACACCTGTAATCACAGCACTTGGGAGGCTGAGGCAGGAGGATCACTGCGAGTTCAAGACCAGCCTGGGCTACATAGTGAGTTCCAAGTCAGTCTCTCAGTCTCAACTACATAGTGAGACCCTGCCTCAAAAAAGCCAAAAAAAATTGTACTGTGTATGAAATATTTTAAGATATACTATACAGAGAAAAATATTGAATAAATCCGATATAATTATTTTTATATTTTTGTTACAAAAATTAATAAAAACTATGCAATTTTTTTCATCCTGAATTGAAATAATTGGGCTGATGAGTGGTTAATATGCCCCAGATTCCCTTTCATATTTGCCAGGACATTGGTTGTAGTAGCTATAGTAGAAACAAAATTGATATTTTGCTTTTGTTGTTATAAGCTACTTAGATTCATCACCTATTTGTTGCTCCAATTCAACTACTCTTCCATTTCTAACTGATACACTGCACTTTCATTTTTTGTGCACCCTGTAGAAGCCAAACTATATTCAAATAAAGTATCATCATTAAACTCTTTGCCGCATTATCTGTGTTTACAATTGTTTGAGTTCATTATGCTGTGTCCTACTTTTTGGTGAAGTAAATATTGCTGGCTTGGCTGATGTCTGAATAATCGTACTCTTCATCTCTTCCCTATATGGGAAGTACAAGAAAAAACGTTTCCAGAAATAAATCTATTTTTTTCTCATCATTCTTTAATTCGGGGTCATAGCATTTTTCAATGTTTAATTTGTCAGGTGTAATCTAAGATTCTTATCTATTAAAAACTGAAATAATAATAATAATTATCCTGTAATTTACAGACCGTGTTTGTGTTGAAAGAGATCAGAATTTATGAAATAATAAATAAAAATTCCGTTTTCACTTTTTTCCTAATAATTTACAAGTGTCTCATGACCATAAATTCAATTTTTAAAGATTACTAATTTTATGTAATTTAAAATTTTAACTTAGTTTTAAATTATGAAATAGCTTTGTATTTCTATTTAATTCATTTATAAAACATTTGATTTACCAAAATAAATTTGATAATCATAAAATAGCATTAATATTTGAGAGAAACAGAGCTGATTTTATCATGTATTCATTCAAGTACTGACCGCAGAAAAATTCCAGATACAAATTAATATAGTATATTATTTATGAAAATTTACCTTTTCATGAGTATCATCAGTCTGTATTTTGTGAGGGTGTGATTGAGCACTGAGCATTGCAAAGAGCTTTTATAAATATGTGAACATATTTATGTGAGAATGTTAAAGTACAAAACTATAATAGAATGTTGTGAGTATTATTATTTTCTGTGATTTCATGTTAATTTGTTCTACTAGTACATGTTATTCTTTGTCAATATTTTGTCATAAAACTGAAATATAAAATAGATGACATGTATTTTTAATCAAAGTATTTGATATTATACAAACATTTTAGTTTAGAAGAATTTAAAAACTAGGGACAATATACCCACGTTGTTTCTTCATTTGATTTATTGGACAGTAAAAATAAATTACTCAATTTATTAATCATTTTAGTTTACCCTATATTGTCAGTGAAGTATTTGAGAAAATATGGCATAATACATCTTCAAAAATTAATATTTATCATAATTCCACTTGATTTTAATGACCAAAGCTTGTTGAACCATATGTGATTTTATGCTATTGTTTAGGAAAGAAGACATAAGTTAAGTGAGATTAGATTTCATATCAGCTACAGTATTTCTTTTAACATATGGTAGCTCTGGATTATTTTCACAGTCCACAGATCTGTGAGTATGTCAGTAAACATATGCTTGAGCTTTAAGAACTCAAATAGAAATAGCTATAATTTGAAATAAATTATTTCCCTCACTGATCAAAAAATGTTTTACTTATCTATTCACAGGCCATCTGTTACTAACATTATTACACAGTATATTTATAACAATTCTCGGGACTTATGTTGAAGAAGACGGTGATTAAAATTAGAAGGAAGCAGTTAGATTAACAGAGAAACGCCAGAGAAAAGCAACTCTAAATATTCCACAGCTAGCAAACCATTAATAAGAAATACATATTTTGTAAATATTCATAAAATGATATTTATTAATTTCTATTAGTTTAAACATTTTACACATTTCAGTAATATGATTTACCATAATCTATATTTCCTCTTCTGGAATATAAACTACATGGAGATACTGCCTCTGGCTTGGCAGGTTATTTTGGCCACTTAATAAAAAAATACTCCAAATTAAGAATACAATTACTAATTGTGAAGCAGATGAAAGAAATAAGTGGGAGGCTGCCTCTATATAAGGGTTCAGGGAATACTTCAAAGAGAATAAAATTAAATCAAATACAGAGTAGTAAAATAGTAGATAGTGCAATATTTGGAAAATGTATGCAGATTAATATCAAATTTTAATACTGAAAATGAGTTCAACTATTGTTCAAATCATTTTAGCACAGAAAAGAGTAAGATACGGCCAAAGCCTTTGCTGCTGAACATAACGTAAGGTAACAAGAAAATAGAACTATCCATTTTTCTTCCTTTATTTTGGTAAAAGAAAGTAGGTAAAAATCAGAAAACTTCAAGATATGGAATTGATAAAAGAAATGGAACAATATTATGAGTTTCAGTCTGTGTGGGATATCATTAAAAAAATCTTTACCCATGACTAATTTTACAAAGAAATTCTCATCTTTTTTGGTAAGCGCATGTTGATGAATACTCTATTTTTTCACTTTTTTTTTTTTGCTAAGCAATAGTTAGACTTCATTAATAGCATCAAAGTACTTAATAAAAATACATAAATAGGAGCAGAGATTTCCAAAACCAGTATGACTTTGTTATAGAGGAAAAATTGAACTTCAAGAGACTTTCATGGTGAATATTTTTTAGTTATTTCTTATACCACTATGTCAAAGCGATGTAAGACTAACATTGATATGAACGTTTAATATTCAATATCGTTACTTACTTTGAAAGTTTAAGTAGTTATTTTTCTTAGTCTTTATGTTTTCATTAAGAATAAATTTGCAAAGCACCGACCCAAATGCTGAAGGTTAGATAAAGATTGCAAATTTGTACAACAACAAAATTCTTATTCAAACAGTATTTTACCCTAATGCTATCTGATTAGTTACCAGAGTTTTTATTTCTATTGACATTTATTTCTAAGTGTTCTATGGGTATATCATATTCAATATGTCCAAAATATGATTCTAACTTCCAAATTCCATACCTGCAACACTTCAATAATAAAGCTCTACTTTCTTCTTAATAGATGGAGGTTGTATCATCATTTTGTTTTGTTTCTATCCAAACTTCTTGGATTCATTCTTTATGTCCTCTTTTCTTTTCTTTTTTTTTTTTTTGGTACTGGGGATCAAACTCAAGCCCTTGTGCTTGTGAGACAGGCTCCCAAACCACTGAGCTAATTCCCTGGCCCCTTTATGTCCTCTTTTCTCTCTCCCTTTCACTGTTTTTCTTTCAATGTACTTATTTACAAATTTGTAATTATTAAAATTTATTCACTACGTACAAATATACTCTATTCACCTTTAACTCACTTATTCAATCAATAACTTACTACGTACTCATGACCACGTATGGACTGGAACTAATTGCTGTAGTGAAAAAGTGAAAAAATGGTGAAAGAGGAAGGCAGGGATACTGCACTTATAATAGGAAAAGGAGCATATTTCATAAAATAAGCACAGATAAAATTTTCATGTTTTGCATTATGATGACTATCTTCACTAGATTTGTATGTTGATTTGTATTATTCTTTCGATTTTAAAATTATTCACATTAAAATTTTCTTTAGTGAAAATATGTGGTGTAATTATATACATATCAAATAGTTAAAGATATATAATTAGGAAATTGAATATAATCTGAAAAAAACTATAGCTTAGAAAATTACTGATTGTTAACATCTTACAAAAAAAATCTATTGTGAAATTTTGTTATTTTTAATAAGTTGGTAGAGTCTCTACATAAGTGTAAACTCATGCTTCATGGGTGTATTTCCTGCCACAAAAAGGAAAGAGAGATCATTCTTTGAATTGCACTTATTTTATTACATTAGGTACTTGCATAAGGCTGAAACTGTGCAAAAATTAGCTATCAATATCATTAGAAAAGTTATTGGACTTATCATGAAATTGAAATAGTTATGTGTATCTATCAGAAGTGGTTTAACAGTGGAATACTAGCACTGTCCCTAGGAAACAGCTATAGGTGAAATGATTAACTCCTACTCCTTTTGAATTTATTTGGATAAATATAAATATGATATTTGGGACAGAACACAATAAAAGTCTCTCATAATCTGTTTAAGGGTTGTTACAGTGAGATCAGCAAAGACACTCATTTGATTTGGTAAACTACTGCTAATGTTAACTATAATGGTACATAAGATCCTAATGGTATAATTGACAATGTGAAACAGCAAGAAAAGAGCTAATGGTGTAGGGGAAGTGGAAAGGGTAGGGGAAAGGAAATAACAGAAAAGAAAAAAATATGAAAAAAATGAAAAAAATTGAAATGAAGTATTTGTAAATAGGGATGGAGGAGGGGGTGAAAGGAGGGCAAGGGTAAGGGGAAAAAACGAGAACCAAGACCTATCATGTGAAGGTAAAAGATCTCAATGATGAATGTAACTGTACTGTATATCTAAAACGTACCAATAAACTCAATGAGAAAAAAAACTATATTAAAGTACTTCAAATGAGTCAGTGATGGTGAATCTTTTAGAAACAGTGTGCCCAAATTATAGCCTCAAATCCACTTATTTATCTCAAAGTGCCAACACTGCAATGAAACCTAAATATCTGATGCTTGGCTTGGGATGACTTGGCTTGAGTGCTGACAGAGAGGCCTCTGAGCACCCGCTGTGGTACGCATGCCATAAGATTGCCACCACTGATCTACATCAAGAAATATGAAAGAAGGATATGTCATTAATTCATTGTCTTAACCTGTCTGGGCTGTGTGACAGTTTAACCCAACTTTAAACTTGCTTGTCTTGAGTGATCCTTACAAGATTGATAAATCACACTACTAAATGTGCTTGGTTGGGTCAGGAAGACATATGAGAATATCTCCTCTGTGTCCACTTTCTCTCTGCAGTCTGTGTCTTTTCTCTGCTGCATGGATGCCATGATGTGGGCAGTATTACTCTACCACACCTATGTACCATGATGTTCTTGCCTTGGCACCAGCCAGCCAGCCATAGACCAATACTTCTGAAACTAAGTCATCTCATTTAAGATGTGTATGTCATGAATTTTATGTCATCAAAGGAAAAGCAGATGAATATAGGGAACTTTCACAGTATACCAAGAAACAAATGGCTTAAGAGGGAAATAAAAAAATTTATTCCTCCCAGTTCTGAAAGCTGGAAAGCCAAAGTTAATGTGGAAACATTATGATGTCTGGTGACACCATGTCCGATTTCATATATGTCCTGAAGTGGAGAAAGGAACAAAGAAACTCTTCTGTATATTTTATAAAGTCACTAATCTCAATAATAAGGATGCTACCCTCAAGCCACAATTACTCTCCAAACACCCTACTACCAAATTCTGTTGTATGAAGGATTAGGTTTCAATGAGGGATGGGGAGTGTGGCATAACACTCAGTGTAGCAATCTTCATCAGTGTGTATCTCTCATGGTTACACAAAATGTTGAGGAATCGACATGTAGTGAATAGTACTTAAATACTAGAATAAATATTACTCCCTCAAAATCAAATATATGTCAGTGATCTCATATTAACTATTTACTTCAGGTTTTTGACCTTGATATTTGATTTCTCCATAAATGAAGTGAAGACAAATGCTTTGCATTTAATAATACATATTCTTTTCTGTGATTTAAAAATCAATTTTATATGTTTTTTATATCTTTGATATAAATGGAAAAATTGGCCCTTTATATATCATTTTATAGTCATTTCAATAATAGTTCCTCACAGAAATTAAGCTTACCAGATAATTTATATGCCTTAATTTAGTTCCATATGTTCATTACAAAAAGAAAGTCATGGTGGGAGAGATCCAAACTTATTTTTAGTTCACATATGGTTTTGTTTTAGCTAATTTACTTCTCAGATCATATGTTTCAAAAACTTCTGACTTGAATTGTCACAAGAGTGATGTTGTCCAATCAAAATGTTCCTTCTCTTAAGGGATACTGATTAGTCTAAGTTTGGACATTTAATCCAAAAGACAATGATGAACTTCATGTAAGGAGTTCTTCTAGTATTAGCCAGAACAGGGCCTTTTTTATACTGGGGAATGTTAAACAAAAAGTAGAATAAGTTATCACCTTAGGGAAGCTTCCATGAGATGTTTGATTAGATAAAGGTAAAAATCTATTTTTGTGGAATTCTAAATTTCATTAGCTATTATATTCTTTTTTGATTTGCTTAAGTTTTGTAAAGAGGAAAAATTCACAGAATTAGTGTTTTATTATTATCTAATATATTAATAATAAGAGATAAACAGTATTTTTAAAAATTTATATATGGCTCAGAATCTAGTCACAAACACAATATACAGTGATGGATTTTTGTAATTGTATGAAATCTCACACAGATAATTGAAAATTGATTTTAATTTGATTAATATTTGTTCTTAAAGCATGTGGAACCTGCTCAGCAAATATTATAGACATACAGTTTGTATTTTCTTCAGACTGGAACTTCTATAGGTCATTAATTTTACATGGTGAAAATTATTTTATCTCTAAAATTATCTCAAAAATGCAAACATATATCTAAAATCATGTGTTTAGAGCTGAATGCTAATTAACACCACAACTAAGCAGAAACACTATATTCATTAGGAGTCTGTAAATTTAAATTTTAAAATTATTTTTGCACATATAATAACCCTATTCTGGTGTATGATATAGTCAAATAAGAAAATGATTGAAGGTGTTCACTTTACCTAGAGGCATGTATAAAAATATTTTAAAATGTTTCCTATCACTGTTTCTGTCCAATTCAAGAATATTTTTCATCTTTTAATTCTAAACAAAACTGTCCTATTTCCAGAAAACACTTCTTTTTTTAGTAGTATAACTATTTTTCCTGTCTGGAATACATCCTGAAAAATTATTTCAGACACTATTTTTTTACATCTGAATATACTTAAATTTCATTTTATAGATTAATTATATTTTGAATGCCTATTAAAAATGTATGTTCTAATTTATTTTCCTTGATAACTTTGAACATATCATTGTACTGTCTTCTAATATTGTATTCAGTAAATAGATACTAACAAATATCTCTTTACATTATATTTTACTCTGGTTTTTATTTAGATTGACAATAATTCTTCCCTTTTGAAAATATATTTGATTTTCAGTTTTTCTAAATATTCAAAATAGATGAGTACAATTTCTAACTTTATTTCTGAACCATTCTCATCTCATTGCCTTAAATATTCACTTTACACTCTTCCCTGTTGTGTTTTCTTTTAGGCAAACCTTGCAACTCCTGAGAATTCTTTTCTGATTTATAGCTCGTTTTTCATAAGCTCCAACTCCATATGTCTATATAATATGTTTTCACACTAATCTTCAATTTTATTTTCTGACTCACCAATGTGATCCTCATCTGTATCCATTACATATTCATCCTGCCTATTGAGTTTTTTTCCCCATGATTGCTTTCTATTTTATGGTATTAATGCCACTGAATTACTCTGTTGAAATTAGTTAACACTTGCAAAGTCCTTTTCAGCCTATTAAGTCAGTTTCTTACAAGCACTCTGCTTTTACTCCTTTACACTGCTGATTTTCTTTCAGTATTCCATAATTCTTTGTCTTTCCCTAGTTAATTCTTTTTCTAAATATGTGCATAGCTACGTGTGAGTTCTGTGTAAGTCGATAGCTCCTTGCTATGTAAATGGAGGAGAGTTATGGAACATAACTGAGTGAGATACTCTCAATGTGAACACTCTCAGTAGTTCAGCAATTTCTGCTCCTCTAAAATAAGTTTTATATCCTCTTCCCTAATTGAAAGTATCCTATCCTATTACTGCTGCTTGCACCAAGAACAAGGAGAGGTTCATATAAATCAACCACATTAAGATTCCTAAGCTGTAAAGGTCTTGAGTTACAGTCTCATTATATGCTATACAGCAACCCTAGAAAATTGTTTGAGAATAAAACTAGGAGTCAAAGTTGTTCTGTAAATGAAGGAATTGAAAGTTTCACAAAAGATAAAAAGGTTGCTCATGTTAACATTTTGGACAATACTTAAAAAAGGAGAGTCCAGAAATAAGGCCTTGGCTTTTAATATGGAAATCCAGAGTGAATTCTTCCACAGTTTATTAATTTATACTATGCAATGAAAATGTTGATTGCCTGCCTTTGTTCTATCCACAGTACCCCTCAAAAAATGCTGATTGAAATAGATTAAGAAGAGAACAAAAATTTTTGTGGAAATCAAGTCAATTAGTATAATTTTTTTTTTTCAAAATGTTGGCTGCATTGGACAAGACTGACCAAAGTATAAAAGTGGAAATTTATAGGACATTTTTTATTCTTTATCTTGTACCCTTTCCCACAGTAATTAAAATACTATTCTTTTCAAATCACCTGTGGTAGACAATTGCTCCTCATGACTTTGTGACATTACTCGTATGACTCCCTCCTGATTGACTGTAGGTGGAAGCAGTAAACATGATGTCATGTCACTGTTTGTTATTATATTTATGATTTAGTCAATGTTAAATTAGATAGATTATTTGATTGGGCCAAATATGATCACATAAGTAATTTAACAACTACAATTTTCTCCAGTTGGTAGCAAAGAATCAATCAGAGAGATTCAAAGTGTCAGGAGGAATTGACCACTCATAAATGGTTTTATGGTACATGACAACTTGTAAGAGACTATGTGTTGGCCTTTAGGGCCAAGAGAGGTTATTAGCCAATAACCACCACAAAAATGTGAACTCAGAAACAAGAGTCCAAAGAACTAGATTTTCCCAACAACCTGAATGAGTATGAAAAATCTTATTGCATGGGTCCTGCATATATGAATCCAGCCTGGTTGGTATATTGATTCTGGTCTTCTAATGCTTTGAGATGAACATGTTGAGCTTATGCAGACTTCTACTTTATTTTTCTGTGATCCAGTAAGTTGATATTATTTAATTTACTAATTATTTGATGATATTTTGGGTGACACAGAGAAGTTAAAAACATTTTAAACACCTCAATTACAGTCAGTGAAATTGAAAATGTAATTAAAAATTTACCAACAACGAAAAGGCCAGGCCCTGATGGATTCACTGCTGAATTTTACAAGACATTTAGAGAAGAACTACTACCTTTACTCTTCAAACTTTCCAATGAAATTGAAAGGGAAGCTATGCTTCCAAATTCATTCCTGGAAGCAAGTATCACTTTGATTCCCAAGCCAGGGAAAGACACAACTAAAAAGAGAACTACAGGCCAATCTCCTTAATGAATATAAATTCAAAAATCCTTAATAAGATAAGAGTAAACAGAATGTAGAGGATCATCAAGAAGATCATACATGCTCACCAAGTCAAATTTATTAAAGGGACACAAGGATGGCTCAACATATATAAGTCAATAAATGTAATACACTATATTAATAAAGTCAAGGACAAAAATCATATGATCCTCTCAATAGATGCAGAAAATCATTTGACAAATTTCAACACCCATTCATGATAAAAACCCTGCAAAAAATTGGAATAGATGGTCTATATCTCAACTTAATAAAGGCTATCTAAGAAAAACCAACAGCCAACATCATATTAAATTGCCAAAAACTGAAAACCTTTACATTAAAATCAGGAACAAGACAAGGATGCCCACTGTCACCACTCCTCTTCGATGTAGTTCTGGAAACATTAGCCATAGCAATTAGACAAGAGAAAGAAATTGAAGCAATAAAGATAGGAAAGGAAGAAGTTAAACTGTCATTATTTGCTGATGATATGATACTCTACGTTGAAGACCCAAAAAACTCCACCAAAAGACTTCTAGACTTAATTGACAGATTCAGTAGAGTAACTGATTACAAGGTGAAGACCCAAAAATCAATAGCCTTCTTGTACACAGATAACAGACTCACTGAGAGAGAAATTAGGGAAACAATTGCTTTTGCAATAGCATCCAAAAAAATGAAGTATCTAGGAATCAATCTAATAAAAGAAACAAAAGACCTTAACACTGAAAACTATGGCACTCTGAAAAAAGAAATCAAAGAGGATATAAAAAAATGGAAAGATATTTCCTGCTCCTGGGTAGGAAGAATAAATATAGGGAAAATGGCCATACTTCCAAAAGTGCTACACAGGTTCAATGCAATGCCAATTGAAATTCCAACACTATATTTCACATAATTAGAAAAAAGAATCCAAGAATTCATTTGACACCATAAGAGACCTAGAATAGCAAAAGTCCTCCTAGGCAACAGACACATGGCAGCGGGTATAACAATTCCCAATTTGAAACTATACTACAAAGCCACTGTGATAAAAACAGCATGGTACTGGCAAAGAAATAGGCCTGAGGATCAGCGGAACAGACTGGAAGACACAAAAACAAATGCAGATGTACTCAGCTACCTCATCTTTGACAAAGGAGCTTACCATCCTCAGTGGAGGAAAGATAACCTCTTCAATAAATGGTGTTGGAAAAACTGGATTTAAACCTGCCACAGATTAAAACTGGACCCTTATCTTTCACCATGCACTAAATTAAAATCCAAGTGGATGAAAGATCTAAATATTAAAACAGAAGCACTAAACTTGCTGGAAGATAAGTTAGGCAGAACTCTGGAAGACATTGGCATAGGAAAAGACTTTAGGAACAAATCCTCAGTAGCACTGGAAGTAGCAGAAAGAATCAATAACTGGGATCTCATTTTATTAAAAAGCTTCTGCACTGCAAAAGAAACCATAAGCAGAACTAAGAGACAACCTAAATTTGGGGGAAAAAAATTTACCAGCTGCTCCTCAGACAAAGGACTATTTCTAGAATATATAAAGAACTCAAAACAATCAGCCCCTCCCAATATAAAGACCCAATTCAAATGTGGGCATCTGAAATGAACAGACAGTTCACAGACAGAGAAGTAAAAGCAGCAAAAGTAAATACATGAAAAAATGTTCCACATCACTGGTCATTCAAGAGATGCAGATGAAAACAACACTGAGATTTCACCTCACCCCACAAAGAATGTCTGCAATCAAAAAATCAAACAATAAAAAATGTTGGCGGGGTTGTGGGGAGAAAGGAACCCTTCTCTGTTGTTGGTGGGAGTGCCGACTGGTGCAGCCACTATGGAAATTAATATGGAGATAGCTCAAAGAACTTGGACAGGAGATTCCATTTGACCCAGCCATCCCTCTACTGGGTATCTTTCCAAGAACACTAAAAGAATCATACCACAGTGATGTATGTGCAACCATATTTATAGCAGCACAGTTTGTAATAGCTAAAACTTGGAAACAGACCATATGCCCATCAGTTGGAGACTGGATAAAAAAGATGTGGATATAAAATGGAATATTACTCAGCCACGAAGAATGAGAAATTAGAGTCATTCATAGGAAAATGGATACATAGTGAGGATATACTCCTAAGTGAAATAAAAAGTCACACATGTCTAAATATCGAATAGTTTCTCTGGTGTGAATTAACTGTAATAGTACCTAAAATCCTAATGAGATAACTGACATTGTGAAATGGGAAGCAAGGGGCTGAAACTGTAGGGAAGGTGGGAAGTATAGGGGAAAGATAATAAGGAAAAAATATATGAGAAAATGAAAAAATGGAAATAAAGTGTTTGTAACTGGGGAGGGGAGGAGGGGGTGAAGGGAGGGCAGGGACAAGGGGAAAAAATGAGAACCAAGACCTGTCATGTAGAGGTAAAAGAGCCCAACAATGAATGTAACTGTACTGTATTCAAAAAATGTACCAATAAATTCAATTATGTAATAAAAACAGAAACTAATAAGTCTAGAATATTCCTCCCTAGCCAAACTTTCTTTCAGAGAATCTTTATCTAGAAATGGACATGGGAAAATATTCTGTTCACTTTTGATATGTAAATCATTAAATAAATATCTTCTCGAGAGTTCAGGAAACAATTTTGTTTCTAAATATAAATCAAACCACTTTTTTCTTGCCTTTTTATTCTTGACATGCAAAAGTAGAAAGGAGACATTATGGCTGTTGCTTGATCATGAAGCTAAAATATGAGGATAAATCCAATATAATAAAGGGAATAGAAATAGTAAGACTCATTGGAAACTGAACAAATCTTGGAGCAATTAGTTTTCAGCAGAACACTTGGTCATGTGAGAAAATTCAAATGTTAATATTTACATTATTGGAAATTGAAATTTCAATGACTAACATCAATCATTATTATTATATTAAAAGGGGTATTTTAAACTATATATTACTTATTTGTTGTAACTAGTATCTTTATAGACTATTATTGTAGCTCAAATGAGAGGCTGGAGAAGTCAACTTAAAAAAATAAGGAAGAGAGAACAATAAGAATTACATAAAAAAAAAAACGGGGAAAGTCCATGCCCTATGACTGAACAAAAATAATGTGAATATGTTTTGGGTTGTATTTGTAGACACAGAGTGTAGCTAAAAGTAAGGCATTTTGCTGAATGTAATGCAGATAGTAAGTTGAGAATCAAGTAGAATTTTATAGTCAATATTTGATGAAATATAAAACATTGCTGTCTAAGAGTAAGAGTAGTTGAGTGGTTTTGGGTGCATGATGATTCAAATGTTTTTTTAATGATAAATTTGCAGTAGGTAAGTTTTTGCCAATAATTCTATACATACAGCAAAAAAGTGAGAGATTGGTCCATTATTCATTTATTTTATTTTTATATCCATGAGATATTTAAATACAGTTTTGAGCATTTAAGGCAGATCACCTGAAAGAAAATACTTGAAAGAAATATTGAATCTGTATTTTTTAAAAAAACTCCTCAGATGGTTCATATGCATAGTGGCATTTGAGTGTTAATAGATTAATTTATTAGGTAAAATAAAAGGTAGAGTATGTGTGAGTGGAAAACAAAAATACTTTTATTGAAATTAAGGTGTTGGAGTTTCTTTCACTCTGTCACACTCAAAAGACCTTTATGATGACAGGTGAAGAACAAACATGGAAAGTTTGCCTGAAAGCAAAATGAAAGCATGTCCCTAGACTCAAGGACAAGAAATTTGAGGCCTGGTTGCACTATACAAATGGACTTAAGTACTGCATACATAAAATGTACCAATAAGCTCAATTAAAAAACAAAACAAAACAAAACAAAAACAATAGGACTTTAAAGATCAAATACAGAGAAGACTTCATGCTCTTTAAAAATGTTTAATTCAGGATAAAGTGTTACACGAGTCAAAGGAACGGTCCTGCTTTGATGTTTTCAGGCTGTCTTGGTAGTAGGATACATGGTACACAATGAGGAATCAAATATGAACCTTTTATGCATCTGTTATCAGTAGTTAGTTTTAGCAACTTCATGATGTGCTGTATTAGCAGTGTCCCTGGGTGTTACTCCCTTCTGCCCAGTAAACACTAGAGGGAAACTGGCATAGATTACTGAATAACACTTGGATATTCCATTCAGGCAGGCAAATGTCAGGAAATAAAATCATGAAGAAAGTGTATCAGATAATAAAACATTGTGTAAATGCAGTTAGAAGGCAAGGAGCCCCAATTCTCAGCCTTTCCAAAATCTTGAACTAGTTTATGAAGAAGGCCAAATTAGATATAAAGAGTGTTACATTTTTATTAATAAAGGCAATAGTGGAGAATTTGGCCTACTTCTCAGGAATACAAAAATTTGGAGTAGATTCATGGAGTCTTAGTCTGTTCCAGTTTCTCTAACATAGTACTCTATATGGAGTGGCTTAAACATAAAATGCATTTCTTAGAATTCTCAAAGAAGGAATATCCAAGACGAAAATTCGAAGGGATTCAGTTTCTGCTGAAGAATTCTTCCTTTGCAGACTGCTGCCTTCCTACTGTGTGCTTATGTGTTGTTGCTTTAATTTGTAGTCATAGAAAACACAGAAAGAGATCTTTTTTAATTGGCCTAAGGTTAAGTATCTTGTTATGAGGTACTTCTGCCCGTTTGGCTTAATATAAACCTCGTTACTTGCCAAAGACCTCATCTCACAATTTCGTCTCATTGACAGGTGGGGTTTCAATATGTGAATTTGCTAGGATGAAAACCTGGTCATTACACAGTCATGACACTACCTAACCAATGACTTCACTGGTAAGGTAACTACAGTTAAGAAACACTAAAAATACCATATTTTTTCCCTGAAGTAGAAATAGAAAGATGATAATATACAGATATACAGTTGCTTTGTGAGTTTCATCTTTCTAGAACAATGAGAGTGAGGACAAACAATGTTGCTTCATTAGTTTTTTTTTCCTCTTGGATAGAACAATCAGGAGTGGGTTGATACTATTTAATACATCACAATTTTTGATATCTTAATTCACTTCTTTAATCATGAACCTTGCAAAAATTAAGATCATTTGCCACTTTTCAAGGAGCCTTTTCTATATTCAAAACCATTCCATTTTGATTTCATAAGATACTATCCCTGATGTCAAGTACTGATCCTTCGGGTTTTCTATAGAGATGGCTTGAAGAGACTGTGCCATGTTCAAAGTCGCCTAGAACACTACCAAATCTCCCCAGATCATTTCCTGTTTGTGGAAAGTAGCTTCATGGGTTCCCAAAAATGTTCATGTCCTAATTTCAGCAAACTGTAAATCTGTTATGTTATATATTGTACTAGTGTGGTTGTGATATTAAAGTATCCCAAACTAGGTGGTTAAATATATCAGAAATGTATGCTTTTACTGTTTTAGAAGCTCAAAGTCCTATGAAAAAGGTATAAGCAGGAATGTCTTTACTCTGAGACTCTGGGTACAGTACTGACTGATATCTGTAACTAACTACTGGTGGCAATTAATACTTGATGCTTCTTTACTTGCAGCTGCACCTATTCTCTGATCTTTGTCATTGTATGTAAATTTCCCCATTTTTATCTGTGTCAATTTTTCCATTTCTTATAAAAGGAAATATTGGACTATAGCATATCCCAATGAACTCACTTTTGCATGATTACATTTGGAAAGACTCAAATGATTTCAGATTCAAGGATCCTAGGGTTAAAATTTTAACATGGCTTTTTAGAGGACATGATTCAAACCACAACATATGTCAAAAAGGGAATTATGGGTGACAATGAAATTAAAGTCACTAATCAGCTTTTCTTACAGTAGGATGATAATCTTGGATTAGCCAGTTGGACCCAATAAAATCTTAAGTGATTAAAAGGGAAAAGAGATAGAATGAAGTCAGAGTCAGAGAAGGAGATCTACTGACCAAAGCAAAGGACCTGTTAGAAAATGTGGGAAGGACTTAGTTCAGAATTTCTGACTTTGAGAAAAAAATGAGGCAATGAGCCAACAAATTGACTAAAAGAGGCTCCCAAACTGGACAAGCTAAGGACATAAATGCTCTTCTGAAATCTTCAGAAGGTGCAATCCTGCCAACAACTTAATTGTAGCCCCTTTTGGATTTCTGACACCTAAAATTTTAATGAAATAATATTTTAAGCCACTAAGTTTGTGGTGTGGAAATTGATCACCACAGCAGTAAAACACAACACAATATGAAAAGTTTCAAAAAGTTCTTTAACTACTGTCCTTTCCAAATTTATCATCTATTAATTTGGCAGAATCTCACTGCTTAACAGCCAAAACACACAAAGCAACAATTAACAAAAACCCTGCAATTCAAAGAGAAATCTACAGGCCAGCAACATGAATGTTACTGGGATATTCTTAGCAATGTGAACCCCAAATCTCACTCAAAAATTACTCAATCAGAATCTATGTATAAGTAGGATTCTCAGATGATTCAGATAACTCAGAAACAATGGTCATGTCCAAGACACTGAAAATTAGAAACTATTGCTTCATTTGGACTCTTATAGACATTCCATGGCAAATCTTTCCTTCTTAGTGTATCTCTTCTTCAATGTGCTCTGAAGTTTTACATGCAAATTATTGACTTGTGTCGATGTGCTATCACATGAAATCTGAAGCTAGAAGTTTGTTTTAAATCATGCTTTCGTCATTAAAAAAAAACATTTGTTAAAACCATTTTAGATGAAAAACTTTGTCTCTACAAATCATATGACATTTTCAATTAACACTTATTATTTAAAATATTTCAATTTAAAAAATAAAATATGCCAGCTTTGAAAAATTATATGCTTAATAAATATGGTAATTTAATGTTTAGATAGAAAAAGATTGCAGAAACACTATATGTTTGCTGTAAAGAATTTGGCAAATGACAAATGTTGGTGGGGTTGAGGGGAGAAAGGAACCCTTCTTCATTGTTGGTGAGAGTGCAGACTGGTACAACCACTATAGAAATCAATATGGCGATACCTCAAAGAGCTGGGACTAGAGGTCCCATTTGACCCAGCCATCCCTCTGCTGGGTATCTTTCCAAAAGAATTAAAAGAATCATATCTCAGAGATGTATGTGCACCCATGCATATAGCAGCACAGTTTGTCATAGCCAAAACTTGGAAACAGCCCATTTGTCCCTCGGTTGTAGACTGGATTTAAAAAATGTGATTTTTCTATAAAATGGAATACTACTCAGCTTTAAAGAATGGGAAATTAGAGTCATTCATTGGAAAAGGGATACATATTGAGGATATACTCCTGAGTGAAATAATTCAGTTACACATGTATAAATACCAAATAGTTTTTTCTGGTGTGAAAAACTATAATTGTACACAAAATCATAATGATATAATGGACCATATGAAATAGGAAGAAAAGGGCTAAAAGTGTGGGGGAAGTGGGAAGGGTAAGGGAAAGGAATTAAGGTAAAAGAAAAAAAAACGGGAAAAAAAAGTATTTGTAAGTAGAGAAGGGAGAAGAGGGTGAAGGGACGGCAGGAAGGGGTAAAGAGGAAAAAATGAGAACCAAGACCTGTAATGAAAAGGTACAAGATCCCAATTATGACTGTAACTGTACTGTAGACTACCTAAAACGTATCAATAAACTCAATGAGAAAAAAAACTGCCAAATGGAAAAGTATGAGACAGAAAATAAAAATCATTCTTTCTTGTCATATTTTGTACTCAGTATAATAACTAGTATGTTAGAACACAAATATGCAGAGCAGGAAGATAAATAGTTGTATAAACTACCAAAAAAGTAGATAATGGCAGTCATTTTTATCCATTTGGTTTTCTTTTTAATTAATTTTATTGGTATACAATTAAGATTCATCATTGGAAATTTGTACCTTTACAAAATCTAACTTGGTTCTTATCTTTTCCCCAATCCCCTGCCCTCCCTTCAGCCCCTCCTTCCTTCCCTTTCTATAAAAACTTTGTTTCCATTTTTGCATTTTCTGATCTTAATTTCATTCCCTTTTTTCTTTTCCCCAATCCTTCCCAATTCCTCTTCCCCTTTGGATCCTTTCTTTCTATTTTACAATATCTATTATGCCTTTTGATCTTTATTTACACTTGGTTTCTCACACCAGAGAAACTATTCAGGATTTGCACATCCATCCCATTTATTTCACTTTTGAGTAAGGCTTCTCTGTGCAGCCATTTTGCCATAAAAGTCTCTAATCCTCATTCTTTATGGCTAAGTAATATTTCATTTTATATAAAAAAAACAGTTTCTATACTTAGGAAAATATGAATACATTTTTTCTAGTTGAACTAAGCTCAGATCTGCTTTAATTTCATGAGAACAAATTTTTCATCATCTTTATTTAAAAATTATTACTAATGAGAACTTCTATTATATCTTACTATGTAAACTGGATTTTTTACACTTACTAATAGTTACAAATATACTGTCATATACATACTAATAAGCATATTTAAACACCATCGTATGTTCTTTCATAAATGTCAGCAATTTTCACCCAATGAAAACATTATGGGTTACTTGGTAAGTTTCTGGATTTTTTCTTCTTCTTCAAAATAAATAGCAATTATTTACAGGGTTAGAAATTGAAAATTAAGTTATCTTGCATTATTTTCATCTTTATTTGGATGAAAAGGATTTAAAGGCACGATTCACATTTATCAACATTATCTGATAAGCAGTGTATGTCTATCTGTCTTTGAAAAAATTTCATTATGAAGAAAAACAAAAACATGTAATTTAATGTAATATTTTACAAATTCCAAGGTTTATGAAACATAAAATTCAAAACTAAAACATCACTTAAGTTTAATAATGAGTTATTAATGTCAGTAATATACTGCAAAAAGTAATAAACATTTTAAATGAAAATTTTTATAGTTTTGATTATATTGAGATAAAAATTAATAATATAATTCCTAATTCTAATATATTCAAAGCATGTTTCTGAGTTCCACTTAAATTTTGTCAGATCCTATATATTTCCTGTTCAGATTTTACATATATACTTATGTGTTTTTGCAGATCAACCAGCTGATTAATGTCTATAATTTTTCACATTCATAGATTTATAAGGGAATTAAAAGCTAAATTAGAAGTGAGATGTCAAGAAACATAAGGTTTTAATCTATTGACCTCAAAAGGTATACTGAAATAGTTACAATACCTTTGAGTTTCATTGATCTTATTTGAAAAAGAATGTGACATTAGAATACTGTGATTTCTATATCTGTCAAAAGAAGACACTACACCGTGTGTATCATGCACTGTGAAAGTTATAATTACATGCTCAATATAAAGTATTTAGCAAATCACTTGATGCAAAGAAATTGTCTCAATTTTATCTAATATAATTTCTAGTTGTAAAATTGTATTTGACCAAGTTTTTCCTCATTCTCTGTCCTCTATGTTTAATGGGAATAAAGTTCAACATTTCTACGAATTATTCATTTGTGCTCTTTCCCTTCCCTTTCAGGTCATTGAAGGTACAGCTCTTCATTCAGCTGTTAACCATTTTAACCTGAGGGGTTGTTGAAAATAAATCCTCTTTAGAAGGCTTTCTAAGGTCCACTGATGATTTCAAAATAGCTTGAGAATGAATCAGATTAACTAAAACATTTTCCACTCAGACATCTATTAGAAAGCTGATGTCTATATAATGCTGCCTTGACATTGTGAACTGCCATCATCCGGCTCCAGAAAATGAGTACTAAAATTAACATATGAGGCAGATTTTCTCAAAATAGTGTTTTTTTCCGAAAATTATTATTTCCAATATCATTAGGTTCATACATGTGGTCATTTTCTTGGAGAACTGCTAGTTCATTTTACAGGCTATCTTTCTCCCTCTCCCTTTCTGTCTTTCTCCAAACATATCCAAATATTTTATATAAAGCAAAGCAAAAGTGGAGAAAATATCTGATTTTGTCAGTCATTTTTGTTATTCTTAAATGAATAATTTCAGGAAAATGGAAAATTTAAAAAATGATTAAAATAATGCTACATTGGACACAATGAGAAGACTTCAGACTTAAATTAAATTCTTCTAGTATCTAGCATATTGACTGGAAAACCATTCAACCTATTTGGACAGTAGTTTCTACATCAGTCAATGGTTTTTATTGTGTTAGATCTCGAGAATCATTAAATATGTCTAAAGTTTCATTAAATATATTCCTGAAGTATGTGTAACTATTTAAATTGAGTTATTCTAATCAGGCATTATATATGTATTTAAAATTACTCTCTCAACTAATTCTTACAGTATATATCTAAAAAATTATTACAGATGACGCAATTTTATTAGTGTGTTGAAATTTTGAGTACTAATTTTAAGAGTTATAACTTAATGTAATAAAGCATTACTTATGAATTAGAAGAAAGTTGGAAAGATTAAAATTTCAGAAATGTTTTTTATCTATATTAAGTCTACTGGTACATTTTAGGCATACAGTACAGTTACATTCATCACTGGGATCTTGTACCTTTATGTGAATTATCTTGGTTCTTAGTTTTCCCCATTCCCCAGCCCTCCCTTCAGCAGCTCCACCCTTCCCTGTTTGCAAAGACATTGTTTCCATGTTTTTCCTTTTCACATATATATTTTTTTATTTTCCCTTTTCCACTTTCCCCTACACCTCCCACTTCCTCTACTTATTTGGACCTTTACTTCCTATTACACTATATCAATTATACAGTTTTTTTCCTTTTTTTTTGGTACCAGGGATCAAACTCAGGTCCTTGCACTTGCGAGGCAGGTGACAGATATCAATTATACATTTTGATCTTTGTTTACATTTTTAGTTTTCACACCAGAGATGTTGATATAATCAATTTCCACAAATTTGTTCACAACATCCATATAGGTGTATGTGATGTCAAGTAAACCAAAGAAATTTTGTCTCCAAAACAAAATGAGACCTTGAAATTTTTGTAGCCTCCATGATATCCATCCTGAACACCTTATTTTCATTGATAACAGACTCCTAAATTCAGCAGATCACAAAATAAAATGAATATTTTAATGTCCAATATGAAGTACTACAAATATATATGCCATTTTCTGAAGGCAATTGATACTGCACCATTTTGAAAGCATTTAAGAACATGAATCATTTTGCTGAAAAATTAAAGCTGATATGCCCTTTTTTTAACCAGTAGCAGTGGTAAATGTGCAGCTGCCTGTGTTCCAAAATATACATTTTGAAGTGCTCTTGAGTATAAAAACTTGACAACTTTTTTGAAATGGTTTCAAACATAGGAATTTGAAGGGAAATTACCAGCAGGTACATTACCAGATAAAATAATATTTCCAAAATGTACATATTCAATTCTTAATCACTCCAAAATTCAAATTGTCATTTAGGAATGTAAATTGTAACACATAAATTTTATTTCACCTAATGTGTAATAATGTATGTATATTATATGTAATTCCTATTTTATTTGTCCACAGGTGCTAACATTAAATTATTACAATTTTTATTTTTATTTTCTTCAAGAAAAGGAAAAAATACTGAACCTGAGTCTGAAAAGTGAATTGTCTGATGAAGATTTATGTACTGCTGTTAAATTACATTGTCAGCTTTATAATAAATTCCGATTAGGAATTTACACCTTTGTGAACAGATTAACACAGCTAATTGATTTTGATCTGTTAACTTCAATTTGCAGTTTTAAAAAGGTGTAACCTCATCCCGATTTATGATTTGAAGCTCCTGCGTTTGAATTAATGAATTTCACCTCTGATCACATTGTGAAGAAGCATTCAATGAAGTGTGTATATTTTTATGCGTGGAAAGTATATACTTTATATCCTGGGCATTGAATACATGTTCACAAATCCACCCATTTAGTATTCAAAAGTACGAAAGAATAAGTGTACCTTTTGTTTATTATTTGTCTGCCATTAGTTTGCATTTCCATGTAATTATGAGGCGAACTTATTCTGACTTTATCTGCTCTTCATCCTTTAAGACTTTTCCTGCAGTGATAGACGTATGAATGGATGCATATGGATGAGATGTTCTCATTCACTTGTTAGCTCACTATGTTACCAAGTCATTGAAGCTGTTAGACACTCTGGGAACAGGAAGCCACAATAATTATAAATTATTGCTAGTAATTATATTATGAGGTTGTAAAAAGCATGGCATATAGAAATTCAATACACAACAGTACTGAAAATAAATGTGGAACGTGTGTGTGAGCTTTAATTTCAGGTTTTCTTTCATTTATTTTATTAAATGTTGGCAACAAATAGATGGAAAAAATCCAGCCACTGATAGATAATATAATTCTATATCATAAGTAGCAAAACAACTCAACTAATCTTTATATAATACAAATAAATTTCTTGTTTAAGCAGACCCTAGTGAAACATACTGGAACATACTTAGTTTCCAGTACAGTTTTATAATTATTTACAAGACAAAATATTTTCTACCATAATTGGTATTATAGCGACTTTTTAATCATTAACAGAAGCTTTACCTGTTCTAAAATAAAAGTTTAAAACTTCTGAACTCTAGAGTGCTTATACTATCTCTCTTCAAAATTAATTAATATCCAGAGCTCATCTTTTACTACCTGACATTTTTGTTTGTTTTCCCTCATATAAGTTTATTACCATGTTTAGAAACTTTGATTACATGGTTTATTCAAATCTCATTATTTTGTATGTATCCCCAAGTCCTTGGTCTCTGTCTTTTCTACATGTCTGGAGCAAAGGTTAGAACACTGAGAAATTACTTTTAGTACAAAATTAAAGGAGAAATCAAAATATAATCAAAATTAACAATATTTCAGTGCAAATTTAAAACATAAAAATTAATACAAATATCTTCCCAAAGCAAAATATCAGTGTAGATAAAATCAGCATTTTCCCTATGTCTCAGGTGTAGGTGTGGCTAAGGGAGGCACTGTTACTGATGTCTGCTAAAGTCAGGTATCTTCTAATGGTATAATTGACAATGTGAAATAGGAAGAAAAGGTGTAGGGGAAGTGGGAAGGGTAGGGAAAAGAAAAAAATGAGAAAATAAAAAATGGAAATATAATATTTGTAAATAGGGAAGGGAGGAGGGGTGAAGGGAGGGCAGGGGTAAGGGGAAAAAATGAGAAGCAAGACCTGTCATGTAAAGGTACAAGATCCCAATGATGAATGTAACTGTACTGTATACCTAATACGTACAAATAAATTCAATGAGAAAAAGATGTACCAGTAAACTCAATGAGAAAAAAAAACAAATAAACTCAGGTATCTTCCCATGATGTATGAATTTTACTTAATTCTTTTCCAATTTTCTTTTGGAATCTTTGTTTTTATTTCTTTCTGTTATTTTGTTTTGTTTTGTTTTGTTTTGTTTTCATGTTGGAGACTGCATATAACATGAGAATGAATAGACACCTAAAATCAATCTAACTGGAGTTCAAGTCTCTGCTTTATGTCAGGTATTTACTGTGGTTAATTCCAAAAAATATCTTAGAGTATTATATTCATGTGTAATATGGGGATATAAACAAGGAATAATCTGTTTGAGTTAAGTATGCACTTATAAAGTGTGTCTAAATACTGAATTTTCTATTAGATCAAATTGCCCATTGTAAGTATTCATATCCTGATGCACTTTGTAACATTTTCAAAGTTGAAACCATCCTCTTATACAACTACCTTTCAATACCTACCTTCTCTACTAAACTGCAAAAGAGTTCAGTTTATTTACTTTTTCCAGATATGTATTCCAAACATGAAATGTAATGTCTAGTAAATAGTTGGCACTCAAAGCAGACAAACAAAACAAACATTTGTTTAATGAGTAGTACTTAAATGAATGGCCATAAACTTGCATTTACTGGGTTAGTTCCCCTTGATATTGTAATAAAATGATAAAGGAAAGAGTATTTAAATTAAATACTTTATCCTAATATTTTATAGTATTTATGGTATGGTAAGGCATGTGCTGAACTTTGTACAATCAATGAGTTTAATATTTTATCATATTGCTTGTCAGAAATAAAAATTTTATCATTAATCCCTTTTATTTTTAAAATACAAATCTTAAAATTTAGCAACTATTTTTGTTAACTTATCTTGAATCACTCTAAATAAAATGCAACTCTCAAAAATAACAAAATATTTCTTAAATAAACAGAGCACTTAATAGCCAAGGTTTAAAACTAATTACAAATTCTCTGAAACATGACAGTTAAGCTGAAATAAAAATTATAACTATTAGGGCATGTTAGAAGTTATAAGTACCTAAAAAATCTTGTCCTGAATTTACTACTTCTTAGCTATATGGCTTTGGTAAGCTTCAGAATCCTCTGCTATAACATGTTAAAATTTATAACTTATGTTTATTTGAAGCAAATTTTCATGAGATAAATGGTAAACTATAAGACACAGCAAATCTGTTCTGCATAGTCATTATCCATAAGATTGCTTTCTAGTTTAGAGAAATTTGGGGACCAAGGAAATCAGCTATTAATATATGTTCAATTTGCGTAATATTGATATTTTTATTTTTTAAATATTTTGTCCACTAACCCTAAGCAAATTATGACATCCATAGCATTGTCTTTCATGAAATTAAAATCTTTTCTTTTTAAAGCAATAATTGCCCCTCTAGTAAATCACAAGGTGTTTTTGTCTCCCCCTACAGATTATACAGAAAGTCTATCAAAATTCATCTCAGGTGCCTGCAATCCAGTATATGTGTTTCATCTTTAGTTCTGATGTCATGCTTCAAAGGATAGCATAATAGGAATATAGTTACTCCATGTCGGATAAAATCCCTGCTTAGAAAAACAGTGCTAAAAATAGATAAAAGCCTTAACCCTAAGAAATGATTAAGTTAAACTCTTTATATTTGCCATGAAACACAAAAAGCAGAGTTTGGGGTTACTCAGCTATGAAGTAACCATGCTATTGCAAGGTGATCATTGAACTTTCTTTTATTTCCTTTGACCAATCTAGTGTATTGGATAGCACAGAAAAGAGAGGATATCTGAGACAAAGTGCTCACATGTTAAACTAAATCTAGTATATTTGGTGGAAGAGAAAAAACTTAATTATATTTTATCGCTAAATTTTAACTGATATTATATGTTAACAGAGTTAAAATCTGAACACATTTTCAAAATATCTGTCAACATGTAAATAAGTATAATCCATTTATAAATCTGTTTCACATAGATTAGATGATATTCTAGCTATTAGATTAATTTTTTTCATTTTTCAATAAATGCTGTGAAATACTATGAAATTTATCTTTCATGTTAATGAAATCTTTATTTTAATAATATGTTCATATATCCAAATTGTAGCAATGACCCTGCAAAGATTCTAAAATTATATGTCACTAATTTTGTTTACATCATTGCAATTATGAAAATTCTAGAATTGTTTTGTTCTGTGTACTTTAAGAAGCATTTTCCACACAAATATTGAGACTCTTTTTTTTTCCCTTTCATAAATAAAGTTTAACTGGGACACAGTCACATGTTACAACATGTATATCTGCATCGTATGTGGCTGCTTTCATGCTAAAATGACAGAGTTGAGTAGATGCAGCACAGACCATAAGGCTTGCAAAACTGAAAAAGTTTTTGACTGTTAGGCCCTTTATGGAAAAATGTTGCCAATTGCTGTAGATCAGCTCTGTAAAATAGAAACTTCTGCAATGCTCTTTACATTTAAAATTAATTTACATTTAAGAAACAGTAAGAGAAAAAGTATTTGCTTTCTAATTGCACAGCTAAGTATGTCATAAAAATCAAAAAAGTTTAGAGTTGAGATAAATAAGAAAGAACAGAGGGTTAAGAACATTCTTTTCAGATGAGTATACTGAAGAACAGAGTAGTTAGGGTACCAATGGGCACCACTTTCCTGGATGATGATAGGTTAACATATCTGAAAAAAGTTTTCCTGAACTTTATTATGAAATTTTCTTGAAGAGAACCTAAGGAAATTCATTTAATGTACACTGCTTTTAATAATCTTAATCTTTGATTCTAACCTTCAATATGAAATTTAACATTTAAAATTCTAGATATGATTTTACTCAATTTGTAGTGTAATATGGTAAAAAATAGACTCAGTTTTCTCTATCTAAGTAGTTAAGTCACTTGCTGAGATGATTAATGTGCACATATTAAATGTTGCTAATTTCTTGAATATTACAAAATAATATATATCATTTTGGATGATTTACCTCACCTTTCGTATATTAAGCTGATTTTATCAACTTTCGAAAGAAAGACCAATTATGAAATATTGAATGATGGGTGAGCTATCCAATTGTTAATATATTATAAATTTTATATATATATATATATATATACATATATATATACATATATATATATATATATATATGAAAAGTTTAGAATTTTTGTTAACTGGAAAGTTTTATCTGCTCTATATGATTTCAGAGAGTAAAAATGGAAACATTTCTGAATAAACTGAATGAATAATTTGACAGACAAGGAGGATTTTCTATATATCCCACTGCTTGCTAACATGTGGTCCAACTCTGAAACAGATGACTCCTTGTGATAGGAAAATTCCTCTTATAGATATCACTTTTGAAAATCTGAATGACAAAACTGTCACTTAGTAAGTCACTGAATAAGAAGTGATAATTCCTTCATAAATTAAAAATATTTCTGCTAATATTAGTGATTGTATGATGATGTGGAAATTCACTGTACAATTTTAATACATAACATCCATTATTATATAAAATTCTGGCTGTGTTAATATCATTTCCCATATGACTGTATCTAGCACTTGCAAAGAGACCATGACAGAGATGTGCAAGTAGGGAATGGGGTATTTACACAAATAGGTGCTTTTGAAAATCATTTCATATAATCATAAACACTTATGAATAAGCTATACACCTTAAGAAGATAAATACCATTATGTATGAATCACGCGTTTCCTTCTTACTAGAAATAAACCTGGTCATGATTGTGATTCCTTCCTTACTATCATTCCAAGCTGCCCACTTAACATTCTTAGTCCAATCAAGATAGGTTGTCACTGTGGACTCTACTTGTAGAGTGTTTTCTTATGTCAAATATGAATCAAAGCAATACATTATTCAAGAAAGAATATTTCTTTCTCTCAGGATCCATTCCTTTGCCCTGGGGAAGTAAGATCCATGATTACAAGTTACTCTTGCGATTGACTCTATTTGTGTTTCACTGAGACATTTCATATGTCTTAAGACCTCAAGTTTAAAAAAAAGAAAAAGAAACATTACCTACTATGAACTTTATGTGCCACTACATACCACAAGTTATTTCTGAAGGTGAGGAGAATTTAACTGGTTAATGCCTCTAGTTAAGGAAAAATAGATTAGTAAATGCATGAAATGCCATGATTAACACGTTCTTCCCCAAATGAATTTTGGAGAGAACCAAACATCTTTTGAATCACTTGATTCAATAATATGTAGAAATTAGTTCTCTAGTCCTAAATTGAGGGAAATAAATATTGTGTAAGATATGATAATATTTTGTATAAAGTCCTCAAATAATTTCTCTGTGACCCTTTTTTGTGGTTCTGAATTAACAAGCTATATGTTCTCATTCACCATATCCTTTAATATGTTTGATATTTTCCTTCTTATCTCTCTGAACTAATCTGGGTAATTTCTTTTTTAAGTACTCTAGCTCAAAACTCTCTCAGTATGCTCAACATCTATTAAGTTAGTAATATCAGTCTATGGTTTGGATCTAGATGTCTCCTCAAAATTTCATGCGGTCATAGGTGTCTTTTTCAGAGATGGGTGAATCTAGAATGAGTGATACTGGGGTGAAGAGTGGGTGATTACTGAGAGGTGGAAGTACACAAAGAAGTGGGTAGAGTCTAGAAGATACTGGCTAGAGAGATCAAGAAAACTGCCAGGACACTGATACCAGGGGACTTTTGAACAAAAAAACAGATACAAAACCTGGCAGGGAATTAATATCCATCAGAGTCTCAATAAACGCCAAGCACATAGCTCTTGGCCCAGAGACCGGGAGCTTGGGCATGCAAGCCACAGCCAAAGGCCCACCTACACAACAGTGGTTTGGGCACAACAGTGCAGGCACAGAGGTCCCACCCAGTAGTCTGCCCAGGTATGATCCCCTAAGCTTACTGAGGCTCCACCCAGAATGCCACCCAGAAAATAGTACAGTGAGGAATAGAGAAGGTCATCATTCTTAACCCAGAAATTTGCCCAGTGGAAGCAGTAGAGAGTAGGCCTCTCTGAGGCTTGCTAAAAATGGAAGGTTACTGGGTAAGCAAAGAGTTACATCAACAAAAAGCACAGAGGCTTTCATCTGTTGAAATAAGAATAAACATAAGCAAGACTCAAAACCAGAATTTCAGATCACCAAAGGCAACAGCAAGGGGCAATGAGATGGAATATTCTGATACTCAACAACCTGGACTCCTTGAAATGGCACTAAAGATCTGGAAAAAATAAAATCAGGAATAATTTCTCAGATATCAAAAGAGATTGTGTCCATAGTGAAAGATATGATTAATAACACTAGAGCAGAGAGGCAGATTTAAAAAAAAAAAAAAAAAGGAGGAGCTGATGAACATGGTAGAATACCAGAAAAAAATTTAAAAAAAGGAATTCATAATGCAGCTCCAAACAGATATTCAGGAGGTGAAAAATTTCATTGATAGTTTATGCAGGATGAGCCAATTGGAGGACAGAATATCAGATATAGAAGACAGGATTGCAAGTAGTTACCAGTAAAAGAAAAAAAATTCTAAAAGTAGTAAGGAACCATGAAAAATCAATCCAGCAGCTGCTAGCTGGTACACAGAAAAATAACATAAGAATGATTGGAATCATTGAAGAAACAGAGATATTGCAAATGACATTAAAAAACCTGTTTTCAGAAGTAATAGCAGAAAACTTCCCAAAAAGAGGAAAAGAATTTGACATACAGATAAGTGAGGCATGTAAGACTCCAACTAGCCATGATAAGAAAACTACACCTAAGTATATAATAGTCAAGATTCCAGAAACCCAACATAAGAACAGAATACTATAAGCAGTTAGAGAAAAGAAATGAATTACATACAAAGAAAGCCAATCCAAATCACAGCAGACTTCTCAACACAAACTTTGAGTCAACCCATCAAGTCAACCCAGATTGATGTCCCGTGCAAAACATTTTCTTAAAATCGATAGAGAAATAAGATACTTTCATGACAAAGATCACCTGAGGAACTTCATGAATACCAAATCAGCACTCCATAAAATGTTAAACAATATCCTATGAAAAGACAATGAGGGTCACATGACACCCAGCAAAACAAGTTCATCAGGCAAGACAAGAAATTAAATTCAAAGGGAGAGAATTGAACAACAGGATAAGGGCATGACAGGATAAGTCAATATATATCAGTTATAACCATTAATTAATGGTCTTAGTTGACCAATCAAAATAAAGAGACTTGGTGGGGATTTAGCTCATTGGCGCCATGCCCACCTCACAAGTTCAAGGTTCTGAGTTCAATCACCAATACTAAAATAAAAATAAACAAATAGACTTGCAAGATGGGACAAGAAGCAAGATCTAACAATATGCTATATATAAATAACAGTTAATTTAAAATCCTCATATATGTGATTGGAAAAAATTTTTCTGATTCTGTGACTTGCCTCTTCATTCTCTTAAAAGTGTCCTTCATACAACAGAAGTTTTTAATTTTAATTACATTCAACTCATGTCAATTTTTACAGTATCACATATTGGTTATATAGATATTTCTAAAGATTCAGCTCCAAGACAAATGTCAGGCAGATTTTTTTCTATACATTTTTCCCTACAATTTAAAACATGTACATTTTATATTTAGATCTATGATCTTTGAGTAATTTTTTTCAGCTTTAATTGAGTTTATTGGTGACTAATGGCTAAATACACATAAATGATTGGAAGGACTCAACAATAAGAAAACAAAAACAGTAAGAAATGGGCAAGACTGAAGGGACACCATGAAAACTTAGCAATCATTTGTGGTAAATAAAGATTTAAAAGATACTAAACCTTGTTCATCATTATGAAACTGAAAAGTAAGATCACAATGATATCCCAATATACACATATTAGAATAAAATGGAAGCAAACCCTGCTGAGGGCAAATAACAACAAGAACCACTATTCATTGATGGTTAAATTTGAAATGGTATTGGGACTTTGGACAGCTGTTTAACAGTTTGTTATATTACATTGCATACAAAAGTCTTACCATTCATCATATGTATAAGTGCTTAAGTTTTTACTTAAGTGAAATAAAAGCTTTTGTTCAAACAAATGCCTGTATATGAATGGTCATACCAGTTTTATTTAATATTACCCCAAAGGGGTGACCAAACTGGCAATCCCCAGTTGAATGAATAAACAAACTGTGTTACATCCAAGCAATAGAATACCAATCAGCATTTAAAAGATTTAGCTATTAAAGGAAGAAAAGGTCTGAAGGTATTGGGCAAATGGAAGGGGTAAGGGAAAAGTAAAAAGGGAACAGAAAAAATAAGAGAAAAGGAAGAAAATGGAAACAAAGTCTTTGTAAATAGGGAAGGGGGAGGGGAGAAGGGAGACTAGGGAAAGGGGGAAAAAATAAGAACTAAGACCTGTCATGTAAAGGTACAAGATCCCAATGATAAATGTGACTGTATTGTATATCTAAAATGTACCAATAAAGATTCAGTTTATAATAAAAAAAATTAAAAAATAAAAAATACAAAACCTCATATATTGAAAGCTAGAGGGAGGAAACAATTCTCCATCCAACAAAAACCTGAAAAAAAAGCAGGTGTGGCTATCCTATTTGTAGATAAAGTTCATTTCAAACCAACACTAATTAAGAAAGACAAAGAAGGCCACTACATCCTTGAAAAGGGAACAATCCAGAAGAAGAAATGCACCAAATATTAGTACACCCAGTTATATAAATCACATTTTAACAGAAATAAATTCAAGTAAGCACTAATACAATAATAATGTGTGACTTCAATAAGCTGCTTTCACAAATAAGTCACCTAGACCAAAAATGAACACCAAAATACTAGAACTCATCCAAACTTCTGAACAAATGAACTTAACAGATATTTCCAGAGTGTTCTACCCCAGAACATGCAAATTCATATTCTTTTTGGCTGCAAATGGGTCATTCTCCAAAATAGACTACATACTTGCACATAGAACATATTTAAGTAAACGCAAAGGAATTGAAGATATCCCTGATATGCTATCAGATGATAGTGCTATAAAACGAGTTTCATAGCAAAAGAAACAGCAAATTTTTATAAACTTATGGGAATTGAACAACACACTTCTATCCAATGAGTCACTGAGAAAATTAAAGAAATCAGAGAGTTCTAACAACCTCATGACAATAGCAATACAACATTTCAGAATCTATGGGACACAATAAAAACAGTCTTACAAGGGAAATTGAAAGCAGTTAATACTCACATTAGAAAAACAGGGAGCTCAAATACACAACCTACTGCTGAATCTCAAGGTTCTAGCAAAAGAAAATCAAGATAAGTCCAAAGCTTATACAAAGGAGGACATGATAAAAATCAGATCAGAGTTCAATGCAATGGAGACTAGTAGAACTATACCAAAAAAAAAGCAATGAAGCAAAGAGTTGATTCTTCAAAATAATAAACAAAGTGACAAACTCTTAGCCAAACTTATCAAAAAAGGAAAGAAAAGGCCCAAATCCATGAAATTAGGAATGAAAAGGGCAGAACTGCAACAGACTCAGCAGAAATACAGAATATCAGCAATACCTACTGTGAGAACCTATCCTCTCGTAAGATCTAAAACACAGAGCCAGGCATGGTGGCACACGCCTGTAATCCCAGCACTTGGGAGGCTGAGGCACTAGGATCACTCTGAGTTCAAGACCAGCCTGGGCTACATAGTGAGTTCAAGGTCAGTCTCAAGTACATAGTGAGACCCTGTCTCAAACAACAACAACAACAACAACAAAAAGATGGAAAACACAGAATAAATGGAGAGGTACTTAGATATGTATGAATTTCCAAAGTTGAACAAAGAAGATATAAAAATTCTAAACTACCCGATATTATGCAACAGAATTGAAAATGTAATTAAAAACTTACTAAAAAAATCCTGGGCACTGATGACTTCACTGCTGAATTCTACAAGACATTTAGAGAGAAAATATTGCCACTACTGTTAAACTCTTCATAAAATTGAAAGGAAAGCAATCCCAAATTCATTCCTGGAAGCAAGCATCACCTTGATCACAAAAGCAGAGAAAGACCCAATCAAAAAAGAGATCTATAGGCCAATCTCACTAATAAACATAAATGCAAAAATCCTTACTAAGATAAAGGCAAACAGAACACAGAAGATCATCAAGAAGATCATAAAGCCTAATCAACTGGGATTCATCCCAGGGATGTAGGGATGGTTCCACATATGTAAATGAATAAATGTAATACACTATATTAACAGAGCCAAGGACAAAAACCATATGATCATCTCAATAGATGAAGAAAAACCATTCAACAAAATCCAACATGCATTCATGATAAAAATCAAAAACTGGAATATATGGCCCTCTATCTCAATCTGATAAAAGCCACTTATGAAAAACCAACAGCAAATACCATACTAAATGTTCAAAAACTAAGATCCTTCAAACTCAAATCAGGAACATGACAAGGATGTCTACTATCACCGCTCCTGTTCAATATAGTTTTAGAAACATTCACCACAGTAATTAGACAATCGAAAGAAATAAAATATATAAAAATAGGAAATGAAGAATTTAAACTGTCACTATTTGCAGATAACATGATACTCTGCATAGAAGACCCCAAGAATACTAAAAAAAGTTTTCTAGACTTAATAGCCAAATTCAACAGAGTATATGGATACAAGATCAACACACCAAAAGCAATAGCCTTCTTTTGTTTTTTTTTTGTGGTACCGGGGATCAAACTCAGATTCTTGGGCTTATGAGGCAGGCCACCGAACTGCTGAGCTAAATCCCCGGCCCAGCAATAGCCTTCTTATATACAAACAAAAGATTCAATGAGAGAGAAACTATAAGAACAACTCATTTCAACAATAGCATTCAAAACAACAACAACAACAAAAAACGAAATACCTAGGAATCAATCTAAGGAAAGAAATCAAAGATCTCTATTCTAAAAACTGTGGCATTCTGAAAAAAGAGATCCAACATGATATCAGAAAATGGAACAATATTCCTTGCTCCTGGGAAGGAATATCCAATATAGTGAAAATGCCTATAATTCCACAATTGCTATATAGAGTCAATGCAGTCCCAAAGATATTCCATCAGCACACCACAGAACTTGAGAAAACAATCCAAAAATTCATTTGTATAAAAAGTGACTTAGAATAGTAAAAGTATTTCTAGGCAATAAAGACAAGGTAGGAGATATCACATTCCCCAACTTGAAACTACAAAACTACTGTGAAAAAATTAGCATGGTAATGTCAAAGAAACAGACCAGAGGGCCAGTGAAAAAGATTAGAAGATACAGACACACTCAGCTACCTCATCTTCAACAAAGGAGCCAAACACCCTCACTGGAGGTAAGATAGCTTCTTTAATAAATGGTGCTGGAAAAACTGGTTTCAACTTGCTAAAGATTTAAACTAGACCTATATTCCTCAAAATGCACTAAACTAAAACCAAAATGGATCAAATATCTAAACATGAAAGCAGAAACAGTAAACCAGCTGGAAGAGAGGTGAGGTAGAACTCTTGAAGATACTGGCTTAGGAAAAGGTTTTATGAACAAAATCTTAGTAGCATGTGACATAGCACAAAGAATCAACAACTGGGATCTCTTCTTATTAAAAAGCTTCTGCATGGGCCAGGGATTTAGCTCAGTGGTTTGGTGGCCTGCCTTGCAAGCATAAAGACACAAGTTCAATCCCTGGTACAAAAAAAAAAAGCTACTGCAAAGCCAAAATCAAAACAAACAAACAAACAAACAAACAAAAAAACACCGAGTGAAAAGACACTGTGGGAAAAAAATTTTACCAGCCATTCCTCAGTTGAAAGTCTCTAAAAATATATAAATAATTTAAAAAATCAGTTATTCCAAATATAAAGACCCAGTCCAATAATAGTCATCTGAAATGAACAGACATTTCTCAGATAAAGAAGTACAAAAACATGAAAAAATTTTTCGACATCACTGGATATTCAAGAGATGCAGATGAAAACAACACTGAGATCCCATCTCACCCCAGAAAGAATGGCTGCTATCATGAAATCAACCGATAACAAATGCTGGTGGGGCTGTGTGGAAAAAGGAGTCCTGCTCCATTGTTGGTGGGAGCGCAGACTTGTGCAACCACTGCGGAAATCAAAATGCCTCAAATAATTAGTATTAAAGTTCCCATTTGACCAACCTATTTCCCTGCTGGGTATCTTCCCAGAAGAATTAAAATAATCATACCAGCTATCATGAAATCAACCGATAACAAATGCTGGTGGGGCTGTGTGGAAAAAGGAGTCCTGCTCCATTGTTGGTGGGAGCGCAGACTTGTGCAACCACTGCGGAAATCAAAATGCCTCAAATAATTAGTATTAAAGTTCCCATTTGACCAACCTATTTCCCTGCTGGGTATCTTCCCAGAAGAATTAAAATAATCATACCACATACCAAACTGGATAAAGAAAAAAAAATATAAAATGGAGTATTACTCAGCCACAAAGAATGATAAACTAAATACATTTTCTCTTATTTTTAAATTTTCCTTTATTCCCTTTCTCCTACCCTTCCCACTTACCCTCCACCTTTAGCCCTGTTCTTCCTATTTCACATTGTCAACTAAAGTGTTTGTAAATGCGGAGGGGAGGAGAGGGTGAAGGGAGGGCAGGGATAAGGGGAAAAATGAGAACCAAGACCTGTCATGAAGAGGTACAAGATCCCAATAATGAATGTAACTGTGCTGTATACCTAAAATGTACCAATAAATTAATGAGGAAAACAAAACACATTTATAGCTAAATAGATGCACATTGAGTCCAGACTCAAGTGAAATAAGTAGAACATACATGTGTAAATACTGAAAATTTTCTCTTTTGTGAGAAACTGAAAGTGTAAATAGGATCAAAATGTATAAGAGATTATGCGGAATAGGAAGAAAAGGTCAGAAAAGGAAGTGGGATGGGTAGGGGAAAGGAAAGAAGGGAAAGTAATAAACATGAGAAAAAAATGGAAACCAAGGTTTTGTAAATGGGGGATGGAGTGGTTGAAGTGACGGCAGGGTAGTTGGGTAAAAAATAAGAACCAGGATATATCATGTAAAGGTACAAATGCCCAGTTTTGAATGTCATCATATTGTTCACCTAAAATATATAAATAAACTTAATTAATAAAAGATAAGAATGTGTGATTCCTAAACGAGTACACTAATTGGTTTGGCACTGTCCTAAGCCCAGTAGTCTGGATAAAAGGTGCCAAAAGGAATTGTTAAGCTTCTCTTGTTGGTTTTTCTACCAAGTGGGTGTCATGAACTGTTACTCCTCTGCTACATTCTTTATGGAATTAAACCTCTAGAAACCAGTGCTAATGAAACCCTTTCTCCCTTAACTTTTGGTGTCACACATTTTGTCTCAGCAAAGAGAAAAAAGTAACTAAAACAACTGGTGATAATTTGTTTCATATTTCTAGAAGTATTTATTGATATTTTTCAATATACTTCATTCTATAGTGTTTTTTTTTGCTACAATTTATTCTTTAGTTTTTTTCCTTAAATTTTATTAGTACATTTTAAGTAAAAAATACAGTTGCATTGTGCTTGCTTCAGCAGCACATATAATAAAATTGGAACAAAATACAGTTACACTCATCATCGGGATCTTGTATCTTTATATGATGCATCTTGGTTCTTGTTTCCACCTACCCCTGCCCTCGCTTCACCTCTTCCACCCTTCTCTATTTACAAAGACTTTGTTTCCATGTTTTTCTTTTTCTCAAATTTTTCTTTTCCCTTTTTTCCTTTCCCCTATCCCTTCCATTTCCCCTACTCCTTTAGATGTTTTCTTGTTATTTCACAATCTCAGTTATACTTTCCTTTTTTTTTTTTTTTTTTTTTTTTTTTTTTTTTTTTGAGACAGGATCTCACTTTTTAGTCGAGACTGACCTGGACTCACTATGTAGCCCAGGTTGGTCTCTCACAGTGATCCTCCTGCATCAGCCTCCCAATCAGTTATACATTTTAATCCTTATTTCTGCTTTTAATCTATCATACCAGATAAACTATTTGGTATTTATACATGTGTGTACTATTTATTTCACTTAAGAGTATGACCACAACGTGCATCCACTTAGCTATAGATGTCTCTAGTTTCTGATTCTTTATGGCTGAATAGTATTCCGTTTTGTAAAGAAAATTTTAAAATGTAAATAAAAAGTTTATTCTTTTATTATTAAGATATCCTTTTTGGATAATTTGGACCTATATGTGACAAATCCAAGAAATAAATTTGTTGAGAAATCTTATATTTCTATTTCTCCACTGAGTTTTATTTCTGATATGCTTTTCATTTATTTACTGCTAACTTTTCAAAAGATAAGTTTTCATTGAATTTTATCTGTGTAATCCTGAGGATCAAATTGGTTTGTGTGCTACTTTAGAGAAATTCGGAGGTTGTTTTGTCAAGTGCAGAATTGAGCTATCAATCTTGAGTCATTTTAATTCTTTTGCAATCTATGTATTTACAAATTAAAGCAATTTGAACTCTATATTTGAGTAACAACAGGCTAATTCTTGGCTGCCAATTAACAGAACATATTTGTATTTTTTTCTTTCTGAATCTTATAATGTCACTTAGCTTTTATATTATCTTTTTTTTCTCATTGAGTTTATTGGTACATTTTAGGTATACAGTACAGTTACATTCATCATTGGGATCTCATACATTTACATGACAGGTCTTGGTTCTCATTTTTTTCACCTTACCCCTGCCCTCCCTTCACCACCTCTATTTACCAAAACTTTATTTCCATTTTTTTGTTTTCTCATATTATTTATTTTCCCTCATCTCCTTTCCCCTACCCTTCCCACTTCCCCTACACCTTTATCCCTTTTTCTTCCTATTGCACATTGTTTCATATTATCTTCATACATGGTAGAATGGCATGAGATTCTTGAAATATGTAAATATTTAAAATTAATAATGGTAGGTAAATATTAATAATTTTCTACAAAATAATTCATATTTATTGCCTACAAAACTTTAACTAATTTGATTCCAGGTAGATGGACATTGTTTGAAGATAAAATTATATTTGTAACAATTATTATTATTAATAATGAAATATAATTGATACAACTAGTAATGATATGTTAAATCCACTTTGTGCAACAAACACATTAATGGAATTATTCCACAGATTTATATTTATTTTCTTTTACACAGAAAATGTAATAACTTTTCAAAAAGACCTAGAAAGAAACTTGTATAAATCAAAATTTGAAATATAGTTTATTTATGCATAAATGTATATAGTAGCCAAGTTTCAGTTTTCTACTTTTAATATTCCTTAATAATTAATCAAATTATATATTTCATATTTTGTTTTTCACACACCCAAAATCTTTCATGATTCTATTTAGCTGAAATTATTTGTAGTCTAAGAAATCAATACATCCCTTAAAATTTATTAAATAATGTGGCATAGTGTATACATATATAATAAAAAAGAATATGAAATAGCTGGCAATAAAAATGTGCTAATAAATGGTAAATAATAGGAGATATTTTTGCTTTTAAAGTAGGTAGATTTTAATATTTAAATAGCATCAGTAGGACAAATAAACTAGTTTTGAAAACTTGAAAAGTTTGACTTAGTAAACTTGAGAAAATACACACATAGACCCATAGTTTAAGGGAAATATGTCAGAAATGTCTTTTGCAACGATGAAGAATGAACTTTCTGTGACCCTGTAAATTTTCTGTAGTCTCATTATCTTAATTTGTTTTTAATATATATATTTTACTGCCACGGTTCCTGCTGCCTATTTTGAGAGTACTAGGAAAAAGAACATCTCTGATTTCTCTATTAAAAACTAGGATAAAAAGATTATAATCTACTAGCCAGTGCATGATTATCTGTAAAATAATAATTTAGTAGATTGTAGAATAAATGCTGTTTAACTACACATTTCCACATCTGTGCCTCTATTGTTTGTGATACAGATTTTAAGTTTGGAATTCCCAGTAGGTGCTGTAATGATCTGAACTTTCCTCTAGCTTCAGTTTTTCACAAAAAAATAATTTTTTTTGATTTTCCTTGTTTTATGGCCATATAGTTATTTATTACTAATAATTAAAATAACTTAAATATTCTTACTCTATTAATTGCTGTGAACTATATCACAAGTGATTTGTACTCAAACATTCTTTAATTGCCTGACTGGTTCTTTCAAGCACATGATTATTTTTTTCTCTTTGGAATATATCATTATATTCATTATTTTGTCTGTATATTATTATATTATGTTATATTGTTACCTGGACAACATCAGTTATTTTGAAAAAAACATTTGAAATAAGCTTCAGGGAAGTAGAGTTTTTATTTTAAAATAAAGTTAAAACAACCAGTAGTTTGATTATAGGAAAACAATATCACTTATTGATTAATGGGATGTGAATAGGCTTGGGATCTTAATCCTCCCTAAGTTTAAATAATGCTTTCCTTATACGTAAAAAAAAATTATATTTAGCATCATCTTTATGCCATGGGAGCCACTCATGTGGAACAACTTTTTTTTTTTTTTTTTGT
>NW_022900947.1:24264704-24372901 GCF_012274545.1 Fukomys damarensis | reverse complement strand
GCTATGAACATGGGTGGACATATATCATTATGGTGAAAATTTTTTTTTTTTTTTTTTTGGTAACGGGGATTAAATTCGAGGAACCACTATTGTTGTTACAGATAATCAGCCTCAAAAGTACCTGTTTTCTAAAGAATTCTAAGGAATCAAGCTAAAGAAATACCAAAAGAATTATTTATAAGGAAAACTATGAAGTAATATCAGAGAACAGCATGGCATCAAGGTAAAAAGAAAACATCAATACTGACATTATATCTAACACATGAAGTTCAGTAGCCACTTTTTAAATGACAGTTATCATCTAAGTATGTGTGCAAGATTGTAGAAGGTGATGGCAAAACAGAGTCCTGCTGTCACAATGAATTCAGAAGTCCATCTCAAAACAAAGATATCTTGTAACGTTTCCCCATGTACTCTTCAGTTGTGTAATCTCTCCGATTGACAATATGTGCTCCTCATCTGGACAGCTCACACGTAAACAGTGAGGTGCTTTTCTCCTCAGGAGCTGGCATTCTCTTGGACTTCTTTCCAAGGCCCCTGCCTCAGTGCTTATTTGCTTTGTAGACGTCCTCTTTGAATTTGATTTTCCAACACAAAAGTGAAACTCTGCAGGGAATATTGCTGAGCTTTGCTTAGTGAGAAGTTTGAAGTTCACAGGGTACTTTTTGTATCCCAAAGTAAACAGCATGGTCTTAAAGCTACTAAGTGATGCTACTGTGAGTTTTTACTGCAAGGGAGTTAAAAACAGTCACTGATTTATATACTCCATAGGTAGTGCCCTACCCTCCATAGGCCTTTTGCTTTTTAGGGACATTGAAGTAGACCATCCGTAATCTTGCTTACAGCAGGAGTGAGGAGATGAGTAGCATGGAGTTAATTATATATTGGATGTGACAAAGCAATAATTTATCTTTTTATCTGGTTATGTGCTCAGACTGACATGCTCAAATAATTTGAATTTCATAATTGAAATTCAGATCTTCTCCTACCACCCTATGAATTGGGAAGTGAATACAAGTACAGTATTAGCGTCCATTGATAACTGCTAAAACTGTACTGTATTTCCTTTTGCTTTTATTTAAACATTGCTTTTTGAAAATTTATGGGCTTTTAAAGTATTTTAAGTGGTACATTTTAGGTATACAATACAATTACATTCATCATTGGGATCTTGTACTTTTACATGACATGTCTTGATTCTTATTTTTTTCCCCATTCCCCTGGCCTCCCTTCTCCCCCTCCACCCTTCCCTATTTACAAAGAATTTCTTTCCATTTTTTTTCCTTTTCTCTCATTTTTTTCTCTTCTTAACTTTCCCCTACTCTTCCCATTTCCCCTATACTTTTAGATCTTTTCTTCCTATCACACAATATCAATTATACATTTTTATCCTTATTTACAATTTTATTTTATCGCATCAGAGAAACTATATGGGATTTGCATGTGTGTCCTATTAATTTCATTTGAGTATGTCCTCATTGTGCATCCACTTAACTATAAATGTTTCTAGTTTCTAATTTTTTGTGAATGAGTAGTGTTTCATTTTACTATAGAACACACACACACACACACACACACACACACACACACACACGCAAACACATCATCTTTATCCAGTCTGGAGTTAATGGGCAGTTGGGCTGTTTCCAAGTTTTAGCTATTATAAATTGTGCTACTATAAACATGGGTGACCGTATATCACTTTGTCTGATTCTTTTAATTATTTTGGGAAGATACCCAGTGGGGAATAGGTAAGTCAAATGGGACTTCTAATTCTAGTTGTTTGAGGTATCTCCATATTGATTTCCACAGTAGTTGCACCAGTCTGCACTCCCACCAGCAATGAAGAAGGGTTCCTTTATCCCCACAACTCCACCATCATTGATAAGTTAGGTTCGCCTGCTGAAGACACTGACAAAGGAAAAGACTCTATGAACAAATCCTCAGTAGCACGGGAACTACCACAAAGAATCAACAACTGGGATCTCATCTTTTTAAAAAGATTTTGCACTGCAAGAGTAACCACCAACAGAGCTAAGAGAAAACCTACAACGTTGGAAAAAAATTTTATCAGCTGTTCCTCAGACAATGGTCTACTATCTAGAATATATAAAGAACTCAAAAAAAAAATCAGGCCCCCAAATATAAAGACCCAATTCAAAAATGGGCATCTGAAATGAACAGACATTTCTCAAAGAAGTAAAAGCAGTAAATAAACATATGAAAAAATGTTCAACATCACTGATAATTTGAAAAATTCAAATGAAAACAATGCTGAGATTCCACCTCACCACAGAAAGAATGACTATCAAGAAAATTTATGTTTTTGATTGGTCAAAGATATTTTAGATTTTTTAAACTACGAATCATTTAACCTCTAAATCACATTGAAGTTTAACTTTGAGAAGTAGTTTCAAAATGTCATTGAGAGATCTCTCTTGGGCCTTAGGTACTTTTCTGTGGTAGTGTTAGGCAATTTTGACATTTTTAACATTATATTTCTTTATTGTGGGGGTTCTGTTGTGCATTGTAAGACCCTTGGTAACATTTGTTGAGAGGCAATATTGTGTGAAATATCATAGCATGTTTTGCTCATCTTAAACAATAATTTTGTATTCTTAAAAACTTCAATGTAACAAAGCACATATACCATGAAATTTACCATTTTAATAATTTATGTTGTAAATTAGTTGTATTAATTACTTTCTAAAGATTGTACAACACTCAACTCTAAAGATTTTCAAAGCTATTTTATCCTTCTAAATACAAACTCTGTAAGTATTAGATATAAGTTTTCAGTTTCTTCTTCCCACAGCAACCTGTAATCTACTTTCTGTTACTAAAATTTCACATTGCATAGAAAATTCTTGCAATATGTTTTTTAAGATCTTGATGATTGTCCTTTGTGTAAAGGTTTTAATGCTTAATACATATCAGATCTTAATTCTTTCTATTGCTTAATAATAATTTATTTTATGTATAAACCATATTTTGTTTATTCATTAATCTGGTCATTGATGATCAGGTTGTTTCTACTTTTACCTAGTGTAGATAAAACTGAAATGAACACTTCCACTCCAGTACCAGGTTTAGTCTCTGTTTTCAAAGTTTTAAGAACTCTATGTAGGACAAGAATTGCTGGATGATATTTCAGTTTTATGCTGAATGTTTTAGATATCGTTAAGCTGCTTTTCAGACTGCAGGCTTCAGACTACAATCTTATTTCAGTGCTCAAGGTTTCCAGTTTCTCCACACGCTCTCCTGTACCTTCCCTCATCTTTTTGATCATAGCCATGCTAGTATGTTTGAACTGGTGTAAGATTTTAGTTTTCACTCGCATGTACCCAAAATAATGATATTCAACATATTTTCATGTGCTTATTGGGTCGGCGAGTCAGTCATTATAATACATTACCCAGTTCTGAAAAATTTCCCCACACTGAATAATTTCTCCAAGTTGCCATTGTAAATTTAACATTCTTCTCATTATCATGTTTTTGAACTTCAAAGCAAAATTTACTATATATTTATGATTTTTAAGTGATTTGTAATGAATTTAAAGTTTTGGTATGAGCCGGTCATGGTGGCACACACCTATAATCCCAGCACTCAGCAGGCTGAGGCAGGAGGATTGCTGTGAGTTCGAGACCATCCTGGGCTACACGGTGAGTTCCAGGTCAGTCTCAACTACATAGCGAGACCCTGTCTCAAAAAAACAAAAAACAAAACCAAAAAAAAAAAAAAAAAAAAAAAAAAAAAAAAAAAAAAAAAAAAAAAAAAGAAAAAAAGAAAGATAGAAAAATAAAGTTTTGGTATAGATAATTTAAATATGATGATAATTCATTTTTATTGCACATCTAGCTAAATGTTATACTTTATCTTTTGAATACTTATAACATTTTATGTAATTCTTGAATGTAATACTTGCTTAATTAATTAAAATTAATTCTTATATAGGAATATGTCTATGTATTTTATATATTGTTTGATTTGCTTTATTGGGGGGGTACAGGGGATTGAACTCAGGACCTTGTGCTTGCAAGGCAGGTGGTAGAAACACTGAGCTAAATCCCCAGCCATATTGTTCAATTTTCTTCAGACACAAATATCTACTCGTAAGAAATATATGGGAGTATTCTTTCACAACCTTGCTGAAATACGGATACCTTTCTTTTGAATGTTTTTATACACAAATGAGTGACACTACTACGGATCTCAAGGTGAAATAAACACACAGATACACATTATATAAACTCATTTGCCCTCTCCTTATCTCCTCTAGTTTCCTGGAAGAAATTTCCAAGTATTATGTACGAATGAATCATTACAAAATGTCATAAAGGGGAATATGATTGACAGGGTTTTGTGTTTTTTCCAATGAATTCAAAGTAATCAATATAAAATATAGGGCCATTTAAATTGTCCTCTAGAAATATAGTATGCAAAGTTTTTGTTACTTAAAAATTATAAAGTAGTAAATAAAAAGGAATAAATATTTCGGAGAAGTTTATAACCATATAAAATGCTTAAGGTATGACACAGCAATCCCTCAGTGAGAGAGAGAGAGCGATGATATAGATGCAGATATACTGGAAGTGTTTTGTCATTTTTGAACTATAATATCATGAAATTTTAGAAAATCAGTGTGAATTGCATGAGAATTATTTAATATATTTTCATGTGTTCATTTTACTGAATCATGTTCCACAGGGAAATCAAATAATTTAAAACACCGCAGTTAATATGCATGAATTTCAGGAAAACGATGAATGAAAAAGCAAGGGGATAAAAATATTAACAGTATAAATCCACTCATATAAAAATTTTAAACATGTAACTTTAAAATATCTCAATTGAAGAAGTATTTGTTCAATTTATAAGTAAAAATAAAATATGTAAAGACCACAATAAAATTTTTTAATAGTAGTTAATTTTAGAGTGACAGAGAGGCGTCAGATCATAAGGTCTCTTGCACCATTACAAATACTAATTATTTCTTAATCTTTAATTTCACTTCTAAGTGCACATTTTAAAAGTAAAAGTGAGCTGACCTAAAAAATTAACAAATTATACTTTATAGCCAATATTGCTATTTCTAAATGATAATTGATATACAGAAATCATGGTCACCTTACTGAAAATAAATTTTAATTCATTCATTCCCAAGTGTGTGCATTCAAACCATGCCCAGTTTAGCAGAAAACAGATATTTTGTAATAAATATACCAAAAAAATTGAAAGAGGGAAATATAGATGAATGAATGGATAGATAGATAAACGGTAGACAGACGGATATATTGAGAAAATCAAATTTATATAAATAAAGAAGCACATGCATCAGCAATTTCTCAGGTAAATTTTAGTATTTGTATCAATTTTTGTGACAAACAAGGTTGAGTTTTTAACTAAAGTATCTATGAAATGCTAAATTGTTTGCTGTAAAAATTTTATACAATGAACTTATTTTTGGCTCACTTCTAGAAAGAGGAAAACATTACCTAGTTGTAAAAACAGTTTTATGAAGATTAGTTACATTAATTTTCAAAAGAATTACCATAATTCCTGCCTCAGTGTTATGATGTGATCATATTGGTTATACTACACATTCACAATATGTTAACATATTTTAAATTATTTAATATTTTATTTGTAAAATAGTACTATTTATTTTGTGAGGACATAACAGGCAACTCAATTAAGTTGAATAAATTCAGAATCTTGCATGGTAGAATTATCCCAAGAGCGTGTAATCTAACATGTAATCTTTGGTCTCTATTTTTAGTGACTATGGAATTACCATTAAATACCGAAAAAGAATATTACAGACTATGCTAAAATATTTATATTAAAGTATTGCATAAAATGTTCCCAAAGATCACCATTCTAACCGGCACAAGTTTCAGATACTGTGATTTGTTTAAACAACATCTGTCTCCAACAATATCATTCATATTTTATTTACCATGTTACATTATTAATCACTCTATAAAATATAAAATTAGCTACTTCACTAATGTTTCACTAACTACAGAGATACCAGATGCACATTATTGTCACGAGCAAATATCCTTACAGAGTCTGTCCAAGAATGCCCTCTATGCAGGGGTTATTCAGCTCATGCAGATAGAAAAGTACATTTCTGCTGATTTCTTGCCTCATGAAGTAAATTCATATTTTCCTTTTACAAAATATAAAATTCAATTTTAATTAAAAAACAAATATGAAACTACTTCAAAGAAATTAAAGGTGATTACGCTGGAAAACAAATTAGAAATAAAAAGTAAATAGAATTACAGAGAAAATATCTGATTGGTAATGCTATAGTTCATTACAGTCAGGGACTGTGAGATCATAATGAAAGTGAACTCTTCAACCTAATCTAGGATAATGGCTGTACAAATTAGATAATATAGAACAATTTGTATTTTGTTAAATTTTCCAGCTGCTGGGAGTAAATACCCAATACGGTTTAAGGGAGGAGAAGTAGTCATGGATCATGGTTTCGCAGGCTTAGCCCATTGTGGGCTTGAACCCAGAGAAATGGTAAAAGGAAGTGATGAGGAAGAGCTAAATTAGAAAGAGCCATAGAGAGGGTCAGGAACCACAATCCAATGATCTTTCCAAGAGCCTTTTAATCCAGTCAAGATGACAATCAAGTTTAACCAGACCACCGTTAAATAGTTCACATTCGAGGGATGCTGAAAGATATTGCACTACCTTGAATTACAGCATATTAAACATAGACGACAAATTCAAAGTCTAAAAAAAGTAAAAAAAATTAATCAGAACACACAAAGATGATGACTCCGTGTTGAAAGTTATGTGAAGAAATGAAGACCAGCCCTGGTAACATTATCCTTGATAATTTTTTACAGAGATATAAATAGTACAATTTATAAATAAGAGTAAAATATTTGTTTTAGATTAAGATATTTTTGGTCACTTTCCTTTACATCTATTTCAGGTATCAAGAGAAATTTTGATATGGACAATTTCTTAGGAGCTGTGAAACCATATTTCTCAGTGATATTGTATATTCCCCAATGTTTTGGCTTTTGAACACTTTTATGGCACCATTATTAAAGGAATACTTAGAGTACCTCTGAAGATTATTCTTAGAATCAAAATTCTACTCATTTCTATTTCCACAGCAGTCTTACTTATAAATCTTTTAACTCATAACAATCTTTCATTAATAGATATATAGCTATACTTTCAAGGTAAATTATTCAGTTAATACACTTCTAGATATTTAGCTCTGATTGTTCTTATTTCTGGTCATCTATTTTGTTTCAACCGCCGATTCTACTGTGACAAAATGCTAAGCATTCATGCAGTTTTATAGTTCTAATTTGTATAGTTTTAGTAATGTTCACAGATGTTTAATTAGCTTCTGCTGAACTACATACTTATTAAAAATATTAGTGATTCACTTACAAATCCCTTAGAATATTCAAGTAATGATAAAGCTCAAAATAGTGTGAAAATTTATAAAATCAAAACAGATATGAAAGCTGTAAAAATGAACATATTTACAGCATATTGCACTTATCTAATTTGTATGCATTGTTAACCTAAATAAAAGAAGATGGTATATTTTATAAAATGATATTAGAATAAGAATTGGCCTCACATTCTATGTGCTTTAAGCTTTGCTGTTCAGAAACACATTTTTCATAGCAAATAATTAAGTTTATTTATATTTATTTCAAATGATCCTGTTACTCTTTCTTTTTCACAGTGAGTTTTTAACTGTTTATTAGCTGTATATAAAATTCAAATACTATCAAATCCACTCATCTAAAGTTTACATTCAGCTGTCATGATAAATAATGGATTTTGAAGAATTTCATCAACCAAAACAATTCAGCTCTTCGCAATTAGTCTTCATTTTTTTCCCAGTCCTTCAAGGTGGAGCATTTACAAATCTGTTTTGTATGAATTTACTTAACTGGATTTGTTTATTCTATTTGAACAGTAAATGGTGTTTTGTGACTGGATTCTTCCACTTGGAATGATTCGAACATTATATGTATTATAGCATTGTGCTACGTGTCAATATTTCATTTATTTATTTTTTGTTGAATATTATTGCAGTGGAAAGATGTAACACATATCGTTTACCAGTTATTAGTGGGTGAAGTTTGGGTCGTTTCTACCTCAGGGCTCTTGTTGAAAAAGTTGCTCTAAATTATATTTTTTATGTACAAGTTATTAAAATATCTCTATAACTCCAAACAATATATCTGGTCATGGAACTGCTGGGGCATATGGTTACTATATCCTTAAACACTTGAAAGGAATTATAAACTGTAGTCCAAGGTAAATCTCCAACTTTATGTAAAGCAATCTATGAGGGTCCCCATCTCTCTACAACCTCACTGACACTTGAAATAGTTTGTTTTCCTAGTTCCTACGTGGGTAGTCTTTTATTACTGAATTTTAAGTATTTAACTAGGGTGTTATGTTTCGATATTTTATCTTATTCTGTGTCATGCTAGTGTGGAAGTTTAGGTTTTGGATTTCATATAATTGTTTTTATTTTTATTAGTACAAGGTTGGAGTACCAATCATTACATTGACTGCGAGGACCAGTACATGTACATTACTTTTTTTTTTCTTTTTGAGACAGGGTCTCACTATGTAGTTGAGACAGACCTGGAACTCACTGTGTAGCCCAGGATGGTCTCAAACTCACAGCGATCCTCCTGCCTCAGCCTCCCCAGTGCTGGGATTACAGACGTGCACCACCATACCCGGCCATACATAACATATTTTAGTACTTCATTTTCCCTACCTTTACCTCTGTCTCCTCTCTCTAACATAAAGTTTATGACTTAGTATCAATTCTTAAGTATTATTAAATCTATATTATAATGTTGAAGTTATTGAATATTAGGAAAAGAGGAGTGAGCCTCACTTAAAGAAAAGCATTGCCTTCTGTTGGGTCTACTTTGTTTATACTATTATTGAAGTCCAACCATTATTATTGAAATTTCTATCCTTTTGTTCATTCCTGTTCTTTATTGCTTTGCAATTTGTTAGTTGAGTGCTTAATATTGTTATATATTTCCAATGGCTAATCATTTTACAATTTTATAATATCCCTACCTGTCCCTGGTAATGATTGTTGCATCAGTCGATTTTGTACTATTTAAAACATGACTCCCACTTTCTTATGGATGATGTTTGCACAGTGCATTTATTTAAATGCATTTGCATATTCAAACAAAATACTTTTCTTTTTTTTTTTTTCTCTTTGTACCAGGAACTGAACTCGGGTCCTTGTGCTTGCAAGGCAGGCCACCGAACCACTGAGCTAAATCCCCAGCTAAAATACATTTCTCTTTACGAACTACACAGTTGTCACCTTCTCATCACTGAGACAGAATAAATGCACAACACTTGAAAACTGAAGGAGGAGAGGTTTATTTTGCAAAAATTCGTAAAGTTGCCTAGATCCAGGGTCAGATAGCGTGACACAGGAGCATGACCAAGCAGAAACTGCTCCTGGCATGGCAGAAGTAATGAGAGAGAAATAAAAGCAGGAGGGAATGAGGCAATAACTTCTGGGTGACACCCACAGGGGCCCGCCTCCTTCACAGCTCCCTCTACTGCCACATTTCACTATAAACTACAGCACACTAACCCCTGCTGACTGTCACACTCCCCAATGCCCCCGCCTTAGGAGTACATGAGGCTTTAAGGGGCATCTAAACATAAAGCACAGCAGGTGGATTTTATATTTCATCTACTTTATTTTTGCTTGCTGACAACATTTCAATTCATTACATTTAAAGTTATAATTAATATAATGTGTCTCTCATGTAACTTGTTCTCAAAATGTATCATTGTTACCTATTTATCTATTTCTCCTGTACTATTTTGAATTAGAGAAATATTTAGTAACATTTTACATCATTAATTTTGTCAGTTTATTTTGCGATATTTTCTCTAGAGCTTACCATATATATAACTGTTCATGTGTGTGTGTGTGTGTGTGTGTGTGTGTGTGTGTGTGTGTTTGTGGCTATGCATTTAATTATGAGACCATGTAAATCATCTACTGAGGTCTAATTTTCAGTGTAACTATATTTGAAAACAAGACCTTTAAAGAGGCAATTATGATTAAAACAGGCATAAAGGTGAGATCTTATTTCAAAATGACTTGAATTCTTATAAGAAAGTGAAGGGTACATGCAGAAAGAGTAAAAAACAGGCTGTATTTCAGAAAAATTAAAATGTAGCCATCTAAAAGGAAGGAAAGGGCTCTTCACAGTCTTCGTAACTGTGACTTTTATTGATCAGGCAACCCATTTTGTAATATTTTGTTTTGGGAATGCTAGAAAAACAAAACCTAAGTCATAGTAGAAACCTTATGTCTATACAACTACTTTTACATTATTACTGACATAAATGCCTCTCTCTCTCTCTAACTGCAAATTCAGCAATATATTAGTAAAATTATTACTTATGCCATTTAGATATCAGATAAGAGATACTGTGCATATTTATATTATACTAATCTTGTTTTCTATTTTTGATCCTCTTTTTGATTCTCTTGTTCCTTTTCCTTCATTTTTTTTTTCTCTGTGTTGTTTGGATTTCATGAAATGTTACTGATTTTATTCAATTTCACCTATATTTTCTATTGCTAGCTAGAATTTACTGTTGAAATTTTCTCATGAATTTTTCACTTTAGCATATTATATATTACACATACATTTTTAACAGTATGTTTATGTGACTTTTTTCATAATAATATCCATGACATTGATTTTTGTCCTTCACATCTTTAAGTGTAGTTTATTTTACATTGTGGGCATATTTACAAGTATAATGGTCTCTTTGACGTCTTTGTTTTATATGACATTTTTGCCCTCTCACAGGCGGTGCCTGATTTTCCCTGCTGCATAGGTCACATTTTGTTCTTTGCTTGATTTATATTTTTCACCTTAAAAGCAGACAATTTCAGTTACATATTAACGCAAGTTTGAATTCTGACTTCTCCGTGGCTGCTCTGGTGATGTTGTTTGCTTATTTCTGACCTGGTTGAACTATCTCAGTGAAGTCTACTTCTCCCTAATGTGAAAACTCCAGAATTGTGCTTCACAACACATATTTTTGGACAGTAGTGCACTTACCTAGTATGACAGTGATGTTTTTCTTGACTCTGGCCCATCATCTCCTTCCTTTTTAAGGTCTAGGTGTTTGTCTCTGATGATATTAGAGCCAGATGGTGTTTCAGTGATTGCTGTATAATTATTATTTTTCTTTCTTTATTTTTATATTCACATCGGTTAGAAAATGCTCTCTAGTCTTTTCCCATTTAAATGCAAACCCTTTTGTATGAGATGTTTGAACTCAGATTTTGATTTTTGTTTTGACTTCATGAAAGCTCCTTTTAAATTCCCATTTCTTTGTTTCTCTCTGGCAAATTAACTATCTTAAATATTACTGGTTGTTCTCCTACTGCTACTAGCATCATTTGAATAGTTTATACAAACATTTCTCTTGTTTTGAAGAATGTCTTTTGTTTTGAACTGTCTCAAACTTACTATAAAATTGATTCCTGTAGGAGAATTCGCAGCTGTCACTGACTGTGTCCTGCCTCCTAATCTAGTAACAACATCTGATTTCTTTTTCTTGACCAGTGGAGAGAAACAGTGGTGCTCTGTTCTCAGAATGACACATCTTATTATTTATCGCTAAAGCCCTGAACAGGAGCAGTTGCTTCTGTTCTTAGCTTAACTCTCTGTGCATGAACCTTATACTTCACACACACCTTATGGTGAGAGTAATTATAACTTCAGTGTTCTTAGCCTGTGATATCTGGAGTAAATTTTGTCTAACAGACACCGAAAGGCCAAAGGAAGGAAAATTGGCAGCTGAGCTCAAAACATTTGAAAGTAATGTTCTTCAAAAAAAAAGTGGGAGTGGATGAGGAAGGCTGACCCTGTGTCTCTGTGGAGATTTGGAACTGTGGTAAATAGTGATCCTGTCTTGGAGTTGGGAGGAGATCATGGAACAAATACTACTGGCTTTTGCAGATCTTAGGGGATATAACATGTTATTTTGAGGACATTTTTCTTCACTTGCTCTATAACCTTAAGACAAGTACCAGAGATAAACTGTGGTTTTACAAAATAATTTTCAACCAATTATGCTTGTGTTGCTAGACAGAAAATCAGTAAAAATTCTCAGAATGTTATACTGGAAGGAAGATCTAGTATTTAACTTTTGCTGCAATCTATTAATAACATAAACCAAAATAATAACATCACTGAACAAGATAGACCCATAAATATATCATTTTTGTCACAGAAATAAAGAAAAATTTATGTTTACTGATAAACTATTTTCATTTCCTTAGTATGTAACATTCCTGAGCTTACAGAAAGTGCATTTGAATGTAGAATAGAAAAACGTGACCAGTGCATGAATAGATACTCTATAACATTTTGAATTTTATAACATTTTATGTGGCTATATGGTATGAAGGAAAATAAAATGAGGTTAATTATCTGTATATAATTAGGCTGGAATAATGGTGGTTGTGTTTTACATAGAAACCTAAAGAAAAGATCACCTGAGATCGCTTTAGAGCTAAGATGTAGATGACCCATGTGAAGATGTGAGGGAATATTATTCAGGCAATAGGAGAAGCAGGTACAAATACCTTGAACAGGAAATTTGCCCCAAGTGTTTAAATTGTGAAAAGTACAACAAAAATATCATTTTAATGTGAAAAGTCTGAGTAATGGGAGGTTGTGAATACCTTGACAGCTCAATGGGAAGGGTCAAGAAGACTGGGTGTTGCTTTTGTTGGAGAAGTGCAATCCACTCTTATTTACAGAGGTTTTGAGAAGTATAATGTTTATAATGTGCAAAGTGGGTAACTAAGAGAAATCACTCTATATAAAGAATAGTGTTAAGAAAAAAATGTTAAAATACATTTTTAAACAGAAAACTTTTTTTTTTCTTTTTATTGAGCTTATTGGTACATTTTAGGTATACAGTACAGTTACATTCATTACTGGGATCTTGTACCTTCACATGACAGGTCTTGGTTCTCATTTTTTCCCCTTGTCCCTGCCCTCTCTTCACCTCCTCCTCCCCTCCCCATTTACAAACACTTTATTTCCATTTTTTCATTTTCTCATATTTTTTTCTTTTCCCTTATTCCCTTTCCCCTACCCTTCCCACTTTCCCTACACCTTTAGCGCTTTTCTTCCTATTTTACATTATTAATTATCTCTTTAGGATCTTGTGTACTATTATAGTTTTTCACACCAGAGAAACTATTCAGTATTTACACATGTGTGACTTATGTATTTCACTTAAGAGTATATCCTCAATATGTATCCATTTTCCTATGAATGAATCTAATTTCTCATTCTTTATGGCTGAGTAGTATTACATTTTATAGAAAAACCACATTTTCTTTATCCAGTTTCCAACTGATGGGCAAATGGGCCGTTTCCAAGTTTTAGCTATTACAAACTGTGCTGTTATAGACATAGGTGTGCGTATGTCACTGTCATATGATTCTTTTAATTCTTTTAGAAAGATACCCAGCAGAGGGATGGCTGGGTCAAATGGGACCTCTAGTCCCAGCTCTTTGAGGCATCTCCATATTGATTTCAATAGTGGTTGCACCCGTCTGCACTCTCACCAACAATGGAGAAGGGTTCCTTTCTCCCCTCAACCCTGCAACAGACACACACAAATGCACACACACACACACACACACACACACACACACACATGCACAAACATGACTGATCTCTTGCCCCAACATTTCTTCACTTCACAGCTCAGCACCAAAACCTTCATTTTCTTCCATTAAATCCCTTCTAATTTCTTGTATTGACAGAGATAAAGCAATCTGTAGAGTATACACAGTGCAGAATATAAATTAGTAACCATTTTGAAGTGGATTCATCCCATTGTCATTTTAATACCACATGTACTATAGTGGGTTATAGAAGTTTTATAAACAATCATCACAGTTCATGATCATGGCACAGCACAATAGATGAAAAGATCACTGAGTCAATGTCCAACTCAAACTCCAAGAAGGCCCAGAGGGACTGCCCTTCACCAGAATCTTCAGCATAAGAGCGTCTCATAAAGATAGCTCCAAACTGAAAATTCTGTGGCTCTTTATCGATAGAACCAGAAACCAAGGATAAGGGACAAAGGAAGGATGTTAGAGCAGGAATTCATGCAGGAAGAAAGGCAGGAGAGCAGAGGAAAGACTGGAGAACAGGGTAAGGTCAAGGTGATCTGTGACACGATTGCTCTAAGGGCCAATCTAAGTAATCATTGGAGTCTGGGGACAAAGAGGACCAGAGCATACGCTCCTGAAGGCCATATGTTTTGATTCTTCTTGGACTTGTGGACCTGTAGGCTATCTTTTTATCTCTAACCATGCATTCTGGGAGGTTAGGAGTGTGGTTTCAAAGTCACCTACCTCTGCATATCCATCTCAAACATCCTCTGGCAAACACTTCCACAATCAGCATCAGAAAATGTCAGAGATCATTTATATACAACTTAAAATTTCTTCTTTAAAATTACAGTATTAATACAGTGAGTATTTTAGCATCCAAGAAGGAATTTTTATTTAGATAATCATGATATAAACAGGATAATGATACTAAGGATATATAATATAATATAAGGATAATGACATAAGAATAATGATTATATATGAGCTTTAAAACGATGTAAAATGTGATTATATTGTTATATGAGAAAGTCATCTGAAAATATAAACCATGGAATACTACAAAATGTTTTTATCTAAGTATATATGGGTATCTGTATATTTGGATAGTTAGAAGGAAATCTATTAAACTGCATTGCAATTCCTCTATCATGAAAGTTCGAGTGAAGTTTATTTTTAATAGTATTATAATCATTATATGAATTTTATTTCCCATCACGGAATAAAATATTTATGACTAGATAACTGAGTAGCAGATAAAGAGATTTAAGTAAATGAAAACAATAATCTGAAAATATGAAACTCCAAATATAAAATCACCTTTCCATGAACTTTAATTTGACCATAAAAATGGGAAGAAATTAAAGAAAGTAGTATTCTTTTCCTTGGGACAAATTCAAGCCTGGCTGAGCCAGGTGCACCACATTCCTTTCTCCTGAGCTAACTCGGAGACCTTCCTAAGGCTGAGGTAACTTATCTAAGCGCATAGATGTTGGGTCCAACAGGTACACCTCAGCCCCTAGTCTGAGACTCCTTCTCCTGGCCCAAGAAAAATCACTCCGCCATGTCTGGCCAATAAGATATTGCTAAACATTAAATGCTCCTCCCGTGCTCCGCCCCCATGGTTGTCCCTGTATAAGCCTATGCATTTCCTGAATAAAGCAGAAGCCTTCCAGAAACCTCCCTGGAGTCTGCCTGGTGTTTCGTGCCCTCCCAGTCCAAGCTCCCAAAACTTGTTCCGTGAGCGGGCTCATGAAAACAACACTTTTCAACTGTAAATTTTGTGCATGATTGAAGTCTAGAAAAACTTGCACTGGTAGTTAACAATTCATGGGTGATTTCTTAGCACTAGTCACTCTTTCAAATACTGTGCTTAGATTCATGAATTAATTCTTAACAAGTCTAAGAGTTAAGTCCTATATTTCTCTTTGTCATGAAACTGAAGATAAGTAGTCATAGAAAAGTAATTTGTTCTTATTTGTCCAAAAAAAAAAAAAAATGGTAGAAAGAACTGAACCCAAGCTGCCTAATTCCAGAGCCTGTGATTCTGAAGGTATTATTTGGCAGTTAACGAAAATGTAGGAACAAATTAAGATTATCGTAACATAGCCAATTTACACAAGTAGAACACATTGTTCTACAATTCTAAATTGTGTAATTTTGACTTGATTAAAAAATTACATATAAATTTTAAAAGGGTTTCAGATTGTTGCTAAAATTTATACCATATCATATTTACTTTTGTCTTTTTCCTTCCCTAATAGAAGTTAGATAGCAATAAACTTTAAGGTCTATTTTATAATTAAACAAAATTAAATGCCAACTCCCAAACAAGAACGGTGTCAAAATTGTTTTAAAATCATTTTCACTGGGATATCCTCGGACTCCTACTAAAATATAAAATTAAGGAACCCCTTTAAAAAACCATTCTGTTGGATGAAGTGTTTAGCAAAGAACTACTGACTAGGCTCAAAGAATGTGCCTCTCAAAATAGAATCTCTCTCTCTCTCTCTCTCTCTCTCTCTCTCTCCTCTAAGTTCAGAGTAAGTTCAGATAAATGAATGCCTGTCATTGAAAGAGCTTCCTAGAGTCAGGACTGGTTGTTTTCGGGACTGTGCAGGAGATCAAGCTGTGCTAAATATTGGGAGCCCTGCCAAATGAATGACATTTCCTGAGAACCTAAGCAGAATTTTAAGAAGCTTCCTTGTCCTTCCTAAACAGTTGGGTTAAAGGAAATTTCAGAAGAAAAAGACACCATTAACTGATGTGGGATAGAGACCAAAGCCAACAAATCTTTAAACTTAACTAACCAGAAAATAAGCTACATGACCAGAAGTAATGCATTCCCAAATTATATTTATGTACGTATTTTTAATTTTTTTTGTTATTTTTTGTTTGAGAGGAATCAAAATGTTTTATATATTTTAGAAATTTGCATATCAGAAAAAAACATTTTGTCTTACCCTCACTAGAAATATATACAAATGCAAGATTAACTGAAATAATTTCAATTTTAAATATGAAACAACCTCACAAGAAAATAATGAAAAAGAGACTAAGAAACTTGAATGAATGTAATGTATTAGCACTGGCTTGAATGATCTGGAGCAGAAGTTTCACAATAGCTGGGGATATTCATGGACAATCAAGACAATCTTAATAAAGCTGAGAACCTAGAAGGAGATGATTTACTCTCCATGACATGGGTAGAAAAGTAAAAAAAAGAATAATGTAGGACTGATAGGAGTCCATACACAAATACACACACTCACACACACACACACACACACACAAGTAAAAAAGCCATTACTGTATTTGAAGTTATAATCTTTTATCATTTTTATATTGGAAGAAGAAATGTTTTCAATGGAAGATGCATGTTGGGTCTAAAACAAAGCACTTTTTGAAAATAAAATGAGATGTGCATTATACAAAGCAAAGTAATTCTAATCAATAAATAAAGAAGATAAATTATTTTTGAAGTACACTTATTCAACTGATAGTAGAATTCTCCAAAACTTGAAGAAGATAACTTTTAATTAAAATGTCATGCTGATTAATGATTATTAAAGAAATAAGGCTGATATATATTTCAAAGAAAAAGTATGTGTCAGTCATGATTCCTTAACAAAAAAGAATTACTAAAGTATATAAACCCAGGAAGAAGAGCAAAAATGTAAATATGCAGGTGGTAAGTTTAGCAAAGAAAACGTGTGTGTGTGTGTGTGTGTGTGTGTGTGTGTGAATATTGGTATTTGACTGGATAAATATAGAGAATATTATTTAAAATTTGAAATGTAATGAACCTCAACTTCCAGATGGCATAAGAGAGAGGAAGGACAATATGTTGAATAATTTTAAAATTTCTGTAGCTTTTGAAAGGGACATAGAAAAATTGATCACATTAAACTCTGAAAGGCAAGAATTCATGTTAAAAATCCCAAGGTTTCTGCTTAAAAAATAATATCATTCAAAAAGAGAATAATAACTAACCAATTTAGGGAAGAAAAAGAATAAAAACAGGAAATACAGAAGCAATACAAAAAATAAAAACAAACAAAGTCAATTCTAAACCAAACAAGCCAAAATTTTATGTATATTAATCAAGAAACTACACAAATTTTTTCAAGAAAAGAGTTACATTTTCTTGAAATAAATAAAAGCAGACTTTAAATACAGGAAAATATAAATATTTTGAAGATATTGATGTTAAGTTGTTGGACTCCAATAGTAATTTCAGTTTTATAAATAACTCCAGATATTTGTAAAATTTCCACATGACTCTATGCTCAAGAATAGACATTCATTTTGAGAGAACAGATGTAAGTAGGGATTGAATCGTCTTTCTTTTTATATTATTTTCAATAAGGTATATGCATAATATTGCAAAGTTTCTTATATATTGTTTAATCTTTACATTGGACAATATTAATTCAATTATTTTTCTATATTATAGGGATGTTCATAATTTAAGTTTTTTGAGGCAACTAGGTTTTAAACTTTTTTCTCCACTGTAGATTGTTACAGTGAGTGTACTTTAAACAAAATCATTTCAAATAACTTTTAAATTCATCAAAATAAGCTCATTTCATGTTTAACTTTATACTGTTGTTGCTTACCTTTGTTAGCTAAAGTCATTAGACATATTTAATAGAACAAGTAAATTCACTCTTTATGTACTCAATTTAAGAAGACAGTGAGCACGTTTGGAAAATCCAAACTGAAGTTTACAAAATCGCTATATGCTTATATAGGTTCTATTTTCTTGACTTTAGGAAACTCTTCAAGAGAACATAGAACATTACCAAATTAAAAAATAAAGTTACATTTCACATAAAAATGAAAAGAAAAATATGCTTGGGAGATGTAGTATTAAAGTACTGAATATTTGCAGAAATTTTAAAAAGAAGATTGTGTTTGACTGTCATTGTATTCACAATATATGTGCTAAATCATGGTATATTTTGAATTTATACTTACAGTGCTGTGTCCATGTTTGTGTTTTGTATTCTGAGTCCTACTTCTAACAATATAAAATCAGCTCTTCAATCATCACAAAAGAAATTCATTCATACAGAGCAGGAGATAATTTATTAAATTTTACTAAACTTGTTATTTTAAGATTAGTTTTGCTGGCGAGTCAGGGATTTGGCTCAGTGCTTCTGCCTCCTTTCTCCCAACCTCAAAGGCCAGAGTTCGATCTCTGGGTAAAAATGAAACAAAAACAATCAAGCAATAAACAGGGCGGGGTTGTAGCTCAGTGGCTGACCAGTGGCAAGTCCCTGAGTTCCATCTCCAGCCCTGTTAAATAAAGGTAAGTTTGGCGGTCACATGAACATACGATACGATGCAAACTGAAACTTTCTACCACTCTGTGGGAGGCTGTGCTTTTCTTCCTCCTCTGCTCTTCCTTTTTCAGAAAATCCTGCAGCTCAGAATATGACCTTAATATTTTTGTGATGCTTAATTTTACCTGTCAACTTGACTGGATTTGGGGTCTCCTGGAAAATGACTGCATCCCGCTGGGACAATACTCAATCACTGATGTTGCTACCTGAATATACAGCTGCAACGGGGGGCTGGAGTGGAGGGTTCCCTGAGAAGTGCTCTGGCTTTTGGGGGTTTATCTTTCACGGGAACTTGCCTGAGTTCTGCTTTCTTCTTCCATGAGTTGAGCAGCATCCCTCCAAAATGACATGTCTGCCTTGGAGACAGCCTCCTATGGACGGAAAGCTGTTAAGTACTAAGCCTCCTGTGAGTTGTCCGTGGCAGGAACTTTTTCCCAGCAATAGGAAAGCTGAGCAATACGAGTACACAGTACATTCTGCTTCTCCACACCTACTCGTCAAACTTAAAAAGAGCCTCCAGGTCTCCACCATTTAAATTGATCATTGCTCACATATTCTTCTCGAAGAAATACACATAAGCAAATTGTATAAACTGGTAAGTGTTTCAGAGAACCATATGAGCAGGAAAGATGGAAAGGGATTTGAGGTTTGAGAAATCAGAGCAGAAGACAGAGGTTGTAATTCACAATGTGGAAACAAAAAAGATCTCACTGAGTTCTCTCTGCCCAAGTTAGAAATAGGGATGAGGAACCGATACCAGTTTCTCAGAAATTTACCATGACTTTAACCCTACCTCTCTTCACATTCTGAGGTTTTACAGCCTAAAATCAATTGCTGATCCCACTTTCTAAAGATTTGGTATTTTCTAATCCTCTTCATGCTTTTCTTAAAAATTCAGCTTTCTAGTGCATACATTTTACTGGCTGAGGATCTCATTGACCAGTACTTCTCAGAGCCTATTCAGAGCTCTCCATTCAAGTCCCTGATCTTCAGAAACTCAGTGATGCATGGGCTACTCAAATATTAATCTATTTGGGCAAAGCCTTCCTTCAAATCCCAGGCTAGGAATCTCCCACATCCAAATACAGGACAGAGCCTCTTTCAAAGTTGAAGTGAAGTGCTATTTAAGATGGTGCAGAGACAATCTGGAGTTATGAAAATTCTTCTTTGGAAATGCCCTCACAAACTATATCACAATATTCTGATTATGGATAGTGATGGCAAAGCATTTCACACATATTTTTCTCTTCATATTTAACTTCTACCTATCTATATTCTCAAAATATTATGATCTAAAAGTTTCATGGAGAATGTTTTTTGTTTGTTTTTTGGTTGGGTTTTTTTTTTTTTGTCTATTTTTGCTTTGTTTCATTTTGTTTTTTTGACACAGGGTCTCACTATGTAGTTGAGACTGACCTGGAACCCATTATGTAGCCCAGGCTGGTCTCAAACCCACAGTGATCCTCCTGCCTCAGCCTACGTGTGCTGGGATTACAGGCATGCACCATGACGCTCAGCTGAGACTATGTTTAAGTGGCAAGCAAAAGTAGGTGTTAATCTCCCTGTTGTAGAAGGAAAATTCTGCTTTTCTTAGGGGAGAAGAAGTGGAATGAAACTTGAATCTTTTATTTTGAAATAAAGTATAGACTATGTTTAAAATGGTATTCTTATTCATTTTATTTGAAGATTTTTACATTTTTTTGATTTATGCAATCATGCAGTTGATATCAAGTTTATGTAGTTGGACAAGGTGAACAAAAATAATCTTAGAGGTAAAAAATTAATTTTAATAACATTTTAATTTTTGAAGGTCTACTATTTTCCAGGTAGTTGTTTTTGTTATGAATAAAGTACAAGTTTACTTTCAATTTTCTCTCACCATTAAAATAAACAAATACTAAATCTCTTGAAAATTGAGAAAATAGGAAACAGAAAATTTCCATCAATAAATACATTAAAAGTTGTGTAAAGTATTCATATTTTCAAGGACACTTGAAATGATTTTTGAGTTCTTGAAATAATTTGTGGTAACAAATTTTTGAATTTAGAATCAACTTTTAATGGACATCCAACTGAACATAATAATTCACATTTTAAAAAACAACTTGTCAATTATTTTGTCATTCCTGCCATTGCATTGTATTTATGTCAGCTAAATCTTATCAAATAACTATTTCTATGGGCAATCATTTTGTCATTCATAAGTTGCTTCTGAACTACATTATGGCAGCATTAAGTATAATTAGGGCTTCTGTTTAGGTAAAGATCAGCATAACTACATGTCATCAGAGTGTTAGTGATTCAGATCACATGTTTCCATAGGGTTAGAACTCGGCAAGAGAAAAACAAATCATAATGAAAATAAGGACACATACAGTTAAAAACTTCAAACTACTTTCACCTCACTTTCTAGAGACCCAAGATTTTTGATGGGAAGAATGAAAGGAAGTATCTCAAAATCGCTTTCACAATCTGTAAAAATAAACAACACAAGTATTAACTTGATTAATTGTAATAACCGTCTCAGCACCATAATTACTTCAAATGATCACATTGTACATCTCAAAAGACTAATTTCATCACCAACTCTTGTCCCTACAATGTTGCTTGTGTGGATCTATGTTCTCTTTGCAATTTCCTTAGCCACCGGTCCAATAAACTAGCTTTTTGTAAAGTTTGGATTCCTATTTCCAAAAGCAGACACACATATATATATCCATTGTATACGTGAAGCCAAAAACTGACGATGTCCGATATGGCCATAACTCTTTCTAAAGAAGTAGGAATTTGGATGCCCAACATTTATCAGCACCATTCTTCCTCCTAAATTCTCCTTAAAAGAACAGTTGCCTTTCTCCGTTATCTCATGGCCTTGTGTAGAAATGGGAATACCAACTTTCTGTTTTCTAGACTTGTTCTGGGAGAAATAAGAACATCTTTGGAGGAATATTAATGGGACTGATAGATGCAGATGGAAAAATCAGGGGCCCTGAGTGCCCTCAAAGTAAATAGAGTCAGGTTTGACATTGTAAAATGGCTCTAGGAAAATACATTTTAAAAAAATTGGGTCATCCTGTCAGATATTCATCCCAGACCAATATTTTTAAAGTGATCAATACAAGCTTAGAATAAGCTTATTGTTGATTATTTCACCCACAGTAGCAAATTTCTTAGACTGTGATATGTTTCTTAAATAAATTCCTTTGATTCTAAATAGAAAAGAAAGATACCCAATGTGTTTCTTAAATTGTTATTGACCTTTTACACTCCTAGGTTACTGATGTAGCACCCAGTTGCACTTAACATATTTAAGTGTCTAGAAAAATTGACTGTTTAAAAAGTGACATTGATTCTCCATTCCGCTTCTTTAAAGCATTTCTTGAAGGTACTTACACAAGTAACCCCTCCTTTGACTAGGTAGAGTACATGTATAAAAAATGTACTCTACTTCTCTTAAAAGACATAATTTCAGTTTCATCTAGCAGGCAAAGTGACATTCTCATGTCTCATTTGAGACATTCTCAAATACCAGAAAACCACTAGTATTTTCTACTCTCAATCCTTTCCACAAATACATGAAAAACATATAGATCTCTACCTCCTGAACATCATCATTTTGTGCATGTTACTCTCTTACTTTTTGATGAGATTTTTTTTTTGATGAGGATAGAATAATATTTTAGGATAATGGCTAATGTGACTTTATGGTTTAAACACAATGGTAATTCTTAGTTGTATTAATTGCTGAGCCAATAACAACACTCATGGACGATTTTAATACAATGAAAAAAGTCACTAGAGGTTCTAGTGAATTGCCACTTGAGTGTATGTTCATGTGTTTCAGGTGCATGCATATGTGCATACATGCTTATTGGTAAAATCTGAACTGACATAAGATAGAACCAGTAAGAAAGTATGCAATCTGTGAGCTATTTCATTTGCTTATGACAACCTTTGCTATTTGTTATCAATTTCATGTATTAACCTGTATTCCTACTAGTTTTTCTTCTTTCATCTGGTTCTTTTTAGGATCAGCAATATACATTTATGAAATTCTACATCTAGTCATCCTACTGAAAGTTCACACAACCATAACACATGTCAAAGCTAAATTCACATTTGTTATACACTTGAAAGTAGTGCTAATTAAATATTCCTGAAGTAACAACAGATCAGTAAAATCAGCTATGTGAAAAATAGACGCATAATACTACATGGTAATTTCGGCTTCTGTTAAGTATAGCATAGAGTATGCTTGAAACGAAGCTCTTTCTTTAAAAAAATGGACAGTAAATTAACAACAGAATTACTAAATTAACTCAATTGGCTTAAGTAACACAACATTTTCTTTTAAGCCCCTTGGATTTTCAAAACCTTCCTTTACAGAGGGCCAAACTGACAATAAATGCTTTACAAGTTTAAAGGAATAGAGAATTTGTTTGAAGTTGTCTTTCTAGAAAGAATTAAGTATTATAGATTAGATTTGAGCAGCTGGTCCTGAAAGATAAAGATCATCAGCAGAGAGCATTTGAAATCAGTATTTCCAGTTGTTAAAATATTTCACAGATTGTTTTTAATTCATTTGTAAGTGTTAAAAGCCAAGTGTACAAGAGTACAATAATTAATACAGAGACTGTACATACTTCATAGGATTAAATTGTTATAGATTCTACTATTTAGTCTAAGATACATTGTCAGCTAAAAGTATATACATGGGTGTGTAACACATTGTATTGCTCAATATAAGCTTGAAGAGATTTTAGTTAAAGTTATCACATCACATTTATGCACATGCCACATACATTACACATGTAAGTATATATTCATACACTCATATGTAACTATGTGAAAATGAATCTATAGCTACATAAATCCTAGGTGTGCATGATTATTGAGCACAAACACATATGGGATACTCAGAAATAGAAAGTATATTTGTTATCCTCTTCTTTTTACTTTGATGTACTCAGAAGATATTTAGGCCAGTAGAATTATAATTAATGCCTCAGATCTAATGTTTCTTCAAATCTGATAAAGATTTTTTTATTTGAAATTAATTTTCCTCTTGTCATATTTCCGACCTCTAGAACACCTAAGCATTCTATATAGAGATACAATTGGAATATCATTTCCAATATTCATGGATAAATGGTTGGTGAATATAGATGGAGTTGATGGGTGATTGTCAAGGGAAAGAATTGCTTGTTTTCCACTGTGTTTGACAGAATTTATCAACACACTCTGTCTTGTTTGAACACCTGTACAAATTGTAGATTTTATTGTTTTAAAGTCTCTGGATTTAGTTTTCTTTAATTTCAGTATGTTTTCCTGCTCTGACATAGTGCTATATATATAAGATGTCAAAACTCATCTATTCAATTTATGCTTCGTTCAAACATGTGAGAACTTATGATCTAGAGACTCGTATCAATATGAGAGAATGATTAAGCCAGTTCTGAGAAACTAGCGCTTTTTCAGACTTTTTTTTTTCCAGTTGATTTGATCTCTATTTTGTAAATGATCCTGATTTGTTTCAGCATTCCTACTTACCCTTTCTGGGAAGAGTACATCTGCTTCTGACATCTGTCTTCTGTCTTCCTTTGTAAATTATGAAGTGATGCCAACTCCTTTTTATCGACAAATTACCCTTAGAAGCATTTAGAGGCTATAATGATTCTTTGATTTCCTTTGATTTTTATGAATTTACAAAATGACTTGATGCTTATATTAGCTTTGTTTGTCCTTTTTTCCATATTTAATATTTATAGTTGGCAAGCCCAGATGGTGTACTTTGTTATGTCCTGAAATGGGCCTATTTTTTTCATTCCTTAATTACAGTAATGTATCTATAATATCTCAGCTTCCATCTCCAGTTGACATTGTAAATTTCACATTTGTTGTTTTATTTATTGAGCAGGCTCAGCAATACATAACAATCTTTTGTTAACCATGCCACTTTTTCATGATTTTTTTTTTTTTTATGGAACTCATGACCTTGCGCTTATGAGGCAGGAACAGTGCCACTGAGCTAAATCAGCAGCCCTTTTTCATGGTTTGTACATCGACTATTTACCTTTGTCTTTTTTTATACTCTCAATTTATTACATTTTAAAAATTGTATTAAATTTATTTACATTTTTACAGATATCTAGATATAGATATTTTCTTATAGAGAAGCCAAAGAGGAGTGGCAGAGATAAAATGATTTCAAATTAGAAGCTATAGGCATTACACAAATACATATAAACCTTCTTTTAAAAAAGTCTAGAAAATTTTTTTCATAATTTTTAGATATAGTAAAGTTGCATATCTTCATTTCAAAGTTTCCATATGCTATAGCTTTTAAAATACATTTTATGAAACTTTATAATTGGACTGATTCATATGATTTGGTGCCATTAATTTATTTCTTAAGTTCATTGTAATTTTTTACATTTTAATTCAGATATGCTTAGATTGTCAATGACAAATTATCAACACCAATTTTCCTCAGAAACTTTTATAATGTTCTTAAGGACTTGAAGTGTGAATCTCTTATGATCCTATTTTTGACTTACTTTCTAGACTTCTACAATGAGTTTTCACTCTTCAATTCCATTTAAATTTTTCAAATGACAACTTCGGCATTTTCCTTAGTGAATTTTAATTCCCAGATCTAGAATGACAGAAATAAACTATCAGTTTTATAATGTCTTCATTTAGCTAGAATTTTCTGTGTCATCTTTGAGTATTCTCTTAGTAACTCCCTAAGGGATAGATCTAGAAATAGAAGCCTGCTATTCACATAACAGGCCTGCTCCGGGCAGGCAAGTCAGTACTTTGCCCTTGGATTAGACATCAGACAAGATTACATAGATTTCTCAACTACTGCACCTGACAGTGTCAGCCACCTTTTAAAAAGACATTTGTAGCAACACTAAAGATTCCTTTTCTCACAACTCTGTGAAAGCCCTATACACACATCAGAGGGTGACATGTGACCTTGGTTTTTCAGATGTATTTTGTCATTTTGTTTTTCTAATTTCAACCTTAAACAAATGACAAACAACAATGAAAAATCATTACACAGAAGAAATGAATGTAATGATGAAATGTTTCCAAATTATTATTTTGTTTTTATTTAGTGTGGAATATGTAAAAGCACAATACAGTCTCATGAAAATGTTTTATATAAATAATTATTAAACATTTAATATTGGCTGGATCATGTTTCTCACATATATAAATATATACCTAAATAGAACAACTCAACTGTATTTATATCAGAGTATTTCCTATAAGTGAAAGACTGGAGATCAGTTAAGTGACAAATTTAACAAAACTGGAAAATCTATTTTTCTCTGTGCTAACAACTGGTTATCCATTAATAGATTTTATCTTCTATGCTAAAGTATATCATAATTCCTTTCTTGTTTCTACTTTTCCCTATATGTTAATTTTCTGTGGAAAGTAAAATTTTTACTGGCCATTGTCATTCATTTTCTTAGCATATAGTGTTATAAAAACAGCTTTTAATTTACAGATAAAATATATACATACAAATGCTCACTTTCAGGCATTATTTTCTCATTCCACAGCATTTACTCATCTGCCTTTTCATAAGCTTGACTGGGTGTCATTGCAGTAAATGCTCACTTTCAGGCATTTTTTTCTCATTCCACAGCATTTACTCATCTGCCTTTTCATAAGCTTGACTGGGTGTCATTGCAGTACAATCCCCAGACTGGGTGAAACAGAAAATCAATAAATCTGAGAACTAAATTCACTTTTTAAGCAATACTGTATATTTTACTTCATTTCACAGGGTAAAGAGAAAATATGCTGTTGTAGCCAAATATTAGTTTTCACAATCATATTTTCATTTAAGTTATTTAACTTTTTTGTTATAATGTTTGCACTTTTTCTTGAACAGGACCAAAGAAATATTTCTCAATATGGTTTCAAAATAGTTGTGTGCTTGATTATTTAGATGTTGGACAATATATTTTCAAATGAATTCTTAAATTATATGTTTTCATCTTTAAGACATTCTTACTGCTTTACAAAAATAGTGAACAAAAAATGTCTTATACACGTTTATTGACACTCATCTCATTCACCATTTATTATTGTCTATTGGAGCCTTGTCTTCTGGCCCTGATAGAAATTTTATTTCACATTTTTTTCTGTTACTCTACCTCTCTGAGAATTAATAATGACAGTAAAATGAGATACAGACCTCAGTATTGTAACATACCTACATTTAAAATCATTTCTAAATTTTTCACTTTTCATTATTAGTTTCTCTAATTCTTTTTTTTTATAAATTAGGTTTTTTGCTTCTCTTCCATGCTTAAGTAATGTATTGATTTTGATTTTGAAATGTAGAAAGATGTGAGATTATATACCTTAACTTAAGACAGTCTCTTTTTACTCTTATCTTTCCAATAACATTAAAGTAGATTAGTAGTGGGCCTGAGATGTAGCTCAGTGGCACAGCACCTGCCTGGGAAGCATGAGCTCCTGAGTTCAATACACCGTACCAAAAAGTAGTAGAAAAACATTTAATGGGCTTATTCCAAACATAAAAATTTTATCAGGTGTGGGAAACCAAATTAATTTTTCAGGCCTTCTTATAAATCAATAATGTCTACTCTGTTTTCATTGAATTAATGTTATTAAATTAAACTCTATTTGCCTGAGATTGGGAAACTATTCCATTGACTCTCAATGTGTTTCTAACTTTTGTAATTGATTTTAATATGTTATTGAAAATGAACAATATATAAAGGAATATAAAGAAATTAAACTTTAAGCTCAACTTCATTGTTCAGGACTTATAAGAATGCCAACTTTAATATCATGTTCTAATATTTGTTAAGTAGCGTGAATTTCGAAGATTGTTAAAATTTTGAGTAAGACACAAACAAATATTATAAACTCATGAATACTGAATGAAACTATTAGCAGATAAAATATACCTTGAATTTATATGTGAAAAAAATCTTCCTTCTGGTGTTTTGACATTTGAGAAGAGATGTAAAAGTCTTGAGTCCAAAAAGTAGCAAAAGTTATTAGTAAATCAATTTTTGAAGTTAATCACCATGATAGAAATGTTTAAAAGATGTAACACTGAGATAAAACACATAGTAAATTTTTTATGATTTTTATGCACATGTCCCTGTTTTATGTTACACTCACTTTCATGTCTCTGTCAACCTTAGTTTGTTGACTGTTTATCCTGAATTTTCTGAGACAACCTGAATTTCAAAAACTGTGTTCTCATGCATGTCCTGTCATACTTTTACTGAGATGTTTCAGATAAGTGATCAACTTTGAAACAAAAACTAAATTTTCTTCCAGAAATGTATTTAAATTTGTGTTCACTGAAAAAAAACTGGTAAATTCTGTTTTTAAATTCTTTTGAAAAATCTAGCCTGGGAGAGGAAAGCAGACTGGTGAGAAGCTGAGACACATGGAGCTGAGATGCTACTCATACCCCTCCCCCCACTGACCACTGGGCAGTGAGCAGAGCCATGCAACTGCAGCACCACTCCAGTGCACACACTCTGCCTCTGGACACCTGCCTGTGCCAGTACCTGGGTCCACACTGCAGAGGCACAGGGGGTAAAGACCATTGTCCTGATCTCCAGAAGATAGAGCAGAAGTAAGCAGCAGAAAGAGGGCCTCTTTCAAGCTACTTGATGAAAATTGAAGCCTACTACAAAAGTTAAGAGAATCTCTTCAATAAAGGCACACCAGATCACCATAGTTGGTAATTTGGAGTACTCATCACCTCCCACTGAAATCAGGACAATCTTCAAGGAAGGGCAGCTGGAACCTGCTCTAGGATCTTGCAGAATGCAAACCTGCAGGAGGTCAGAGAGCTCAACTTGGGCCTTGAAGTCAAATATCAGCCTGAATCTCAGAGATCTGCTCCTGACTTGATGAGACCAATCGACTTAGATCCACCCACTGCTGCCCCAATTGTCTGTTGTGACAGCAGACATACCCTGAAGGAGGACTTTTTTATTGGGTTTATTAGTACATTTTAGGTATACAGTACATTTACATTCATTATTGGTATTTTTACCTTTACATGACAGGTCTTAGTTCTAATTTTTCCCCTTGTCCATGCCCTCCCTTCACCCCCTCCGCCCCTACCCATTTACAAATACTTTACTTCCATTTTTTCATTTTCTCATATTTTTTCTTTTCCCTTATTCCCTTTCCCCTACCCTCCCCATTTTCCCTACACCTTTAGCCCTTTTCTTCCTATTTGACATTGTCAATTATCTCAATAGGATCTTATGTACTATTACAGTTTTTCACACCAGAGAAACTATTTGGTATTTACACATGTGTGACTTATTTATTTCACTTAGGAGTATAACCTCAAAATGTTCCATTTTCCTATGAATGACTAATTTCTCACCCTTTATGGCTGAGTAGTATTCCATTTTATAGAAAAATCTTCTTCATCCAGCTTCCAACTGATGGGCAAATGGGCTGTTTTTTTTTTTTTTTTTCCTTTTTAAAATGATTGTTTTTCTTTTCATCTTATTTTCAGTTTCTTTTAATTTTTCTACTCTTCAATTTTCCTTTTCTTTCTTTCTTCTTTTTTATTTTCTTCCTTCTTTCTTTCTTTGTTTTTTGTTTGGTTTGGTTTGGTTTGTTTTTTTTTTTGAGGGGGAGGGCCAGGGATTGAACTTGGGTCCTTGCACTTACAAGGCAGAACCACTGAGCTAAAACCCTGGCCCTCTTTGTTTTTATTTTCTCTCTCTCTCTCTCTCAATTACTCTCTCACTCTCCCACATTGTTATTCATCTCCCTTTTTGTTCCTGTTTCTGCCCTGTTGCAGATTTCTTCTTTTTCTTTTCTTCTCTCTTTTTCTTTCTCTCAATTGTCCTTAGTTTTAAAGGAAAGGAAAGTTTCTAGCTTCCCCATTGCTGTTAGGTTGCTCTATTCTTGTCTTCATTCTTTAACTCTTTCTTTTCCTCTTGTCTTCAACATTTTCCTAGAGTTTGCATGATCTTCCTGTGTAATCTGGCCTCACTTCTAAACTTTCCCTATCCTCTCCTATCCCTTCCTCCCAAACTTCTAAGTCCCCACCATGAAGGGGAAAGTTGCTATATTAAAAAGTTTATTTACTGTTAACATATTTTGAGGTGATCCTCGATTTTGATTTATTTCACACAGTTAAAGGTGGTAGATTAATAACTACTACAAATTGTCATTTTCTAAGCTGTACTTGATGCTATTATGCTGCTCATTGTATCACTGGGGCTAAAGTGTTTGACTATTCTAATCAGTTGTCCTTCACAGTGTAATTAAAGTGAGATTACCTCAGAGTCATTACAGACTCAAAATTTAAAAACAAGCTATATCCGGAAGATCAAAGTATCAGGAATTAAACAAAGGCCAGTACTAACAATAAAAGTAGAAATGAGAAGACATTTAAACAAGGCATAAACTCAGATTTCCAGATTTCCAAAGGCAAATACTGGTAAAAACAAGGTGGAAAAGTCTGATAATCAACCAATTGGATACCCTGAACTCATGGCACAGGAAGCAACAAAAGAGATGAAAGAGGCTCTCAAAAAATTCAAAACAGAAATAATTTTCCAGATAACTACAGAGATGATAAGAATGAAAGAAATGATTACAGACTATAGAGCAGAAACAGATTAGAGAAATAGATGAGTTCAGAACCATGATAGAAGCCACAAATGCCCAGCATAGGAAAGAAATGGAATCCATGATACAGATCCAAACAGATACCCAGGAGTTTAAAAATTCTATTGAAAGTATACACAACAGACTGACCCAATATGAAGACAGAATATCACATTTAGAAGACCAGATGGCAGCCAGTGAACATGAAGGGAGATCTTTTAAAAATAGTAAGGGAATGTGAGAAATCAATCCAACACCTCCTAAATGACACAAAGAAGAAGAATATAAGACTGATAGGAGTCCACACACAAATACACACACGCAAACACACACACAAAAAAAACCCCAGAAACTACTAATGACATAAAAAAGCTGTTTAAAGAATTAATGACAGAAAAATTCCCAAATATAGCCAAAGAATCTGACATACAGATAACTGAGGCATATAGTACTCCAACAAGCTATGATAAAAAAAATCTACACCTAGACATATAAAATATCAGAAAGCCCACAGAAGAACAGAATACTACAAGCAGTTAGAGAAAAAAAAAATACATACAAAGGAAAAACCATCAGAATCACAGAAGACTTTTAAACACAAACCCTCAAGTCAAGGTGAATCTGGAGGGAGGTATTTCAAGCCCTAAAAGAAAACACACCCTTCAACCTAGACTGATGTATCCCTCAAAACCATCTTTCAAAATTGGGAAATAAGTTACTTCCATGACAAAGAACATCTGAAAAACAACACGAATACCAAACCAGCACTCCACACAATTCTAAACAATATCCTAGAAAAAGATAATGAAGGTCATAACTCTATGAGGCTGAACAGAGCAAATATACTATGCAAGGCAGGAAATTAAAGGTAGAGGGGGAAAATAAAGAAGGGCCAACAACAGGGAAATAACATTACAATGGTAAGTAAGTAGATGTAACCATCAATGATAGTGGTCTTAATTCACCAATCAAAGGAAATAGACTGGCAGAATGGAAAAGCAAGCAAAATCTATAACTATTGTGTACAAGAAATCCACCTTTTTCAAGAAGAAACTTAAGGACTGAAATTGAATGAATGGAAAACAGTTCTTCATGTTACAGGAATCTGGAAAAAGGCAGGGGTACCTATTTTATTTGGAGACAAAGTAAATTTCAAATCAAAACTAAGAGAAACAAAGATCACTATATCTTTCTAAAGGGGACAATCCAACAGGGAGAGATAACAATCATAAATATATATACACCGAATATCAATGCCCCAATCATAAAAAACAAATATTAAGGGGCATGAAACAACAAATAAGCACTAATTAAAGTGTAGTGGGGGAACTCAATATCCCATTATTAAAAATAAACAGATAATCTAGACAAAAAAAATCAACAACAAAATACTAGAACGCAACCAAGCTTTTGAACAAATGGACTTAATAGACATCTACAGAGTGTTTCACCCCATACAATCAGAATATACATTCTTTTTGGCTGCACATGGGTCATTCTCCAAAATAGACTACATACTAGCTCATAAAACACGTTTAAGTAAGTTCAAAGGAAATGAAGTCATCCCATGTATATTACCAGATCATAGTGCATTAGATAGTTTTACAAATAAAAGAGAACACCAATACAACATACAAGATTCTATGGAACACAGTGAAAACATTTCTATCAGGGAAATTCATAACAGTGAATGCCCACATTAGAAAACAGAGCAAGCTAAAATAAATAATCTAATGCTGAATCTTAAGATCCTAGATAAAGAAGATCAATACAAACCCAAAGTTCTCACAAGGGAGGAAAGTACAAAAAAATCAATGCAATGGAAACTAAGACAATGATACAAAAATTAACAAATTATAGTTAGTTTTTCAAAAAGATAAATCAAATCAATATACCCTTAGCCAACCTTATCAAAAAAAGGGGGTGGGGGGAGAAAAGGCTCAAATCCATGCAGTTAGGAATGAAAAAGTTGAGGTCACAACAGATAAAGCAGAATTCCAGAAGATCATCAGTACCTGCTTTAAGAATGAGTACTCTAAAAAAATGGAAAAGGCAGAGGAAATCTACAGGTTTCTAGACACATATGAATTACCAAAATTAAACCAAGAAGATATAAAAATTCTAAACACACCAGTTGTAATCTGTGAAATTGAAAAGTTAATTAAAAATTTAACAACAGGGCCAGAAATTTAGATCAGTGGTGCCACTGCCTGCCTTGCAAAAACAAGGTCCTGAATTCAATCCCTGGAACAACAACAACAACAAAAAATGCCAACAAAGAAAAGCCCAGATCACTGTTGAATTCTACAAGACAGTTAGAAAATAACTATTGCCACTAATCTTTAAACTTTTCAATTAAATTGAAAGGGTAGGGGAAAGGAAAGAAGGGAAAAGAAAAAAAATATGAGAAAATATGAGATATGGAAAATCATGGAAACAAAATCTTTGTAAATGGGAATGGGTGGAGGGGAGGGGAATGGGGAAAAATAAGATCCAAGAAACATCATGTAAAGGTACAGGATCCTATCATCAGTGTAACTGCTTGCATATCTAAAATGTACCAATCAACTTAACGAAAAAAAAAAAAAAACATAGCCTAGTAGTTAAAATAATGCTCTGATTTGTATATGTGTAAGATATGACTTGGAATACAGCTAATTTAATACAGATCAGTGTCACTGACAGCAGAAATGCAAAAAGGTAAATAGTTGTGAAGAAAGAATGATCAAATAAATAAATGATCCTCCAACTCTTCCAAAATGCAAATTACCTGTTTTTTTTCCAATTATTCACATTAATATAAAAAATCCTTAAATATCAATTAACAACAAATATATCTTCCATTTAACTATGATGGAAGCTATAATGGATCTATGCAAATGCACTAGTCATTTTTTGTCATATGACATATTGAGCAGACATTTTTGCATAATTTAAGCATATTATGTTATACACATTATAGCACTGATATGTATAGCAAAAATGACTAATAATAATAACTGAAGCTTTTTTAAAAAGTAGATGTGTAAAAGCATGTCCCATATTACATCTTGTATTAATTTTTGCAGAACATTTCTTTGATAATTTACCTGTATTATATAATTTGTAAAGACAGGGGAAGAACATTTGAAATTTGATACTTGACACTAATAATAGATGTCAATATATTTGTCACATATCAAGATTTTTGGGCACCAAAAATGCAAGGATTCTTCTGTAAACAAGATTGTCAAGTACAGGAAACAGCAACTGAGTCTGGTATATAAATTTACATTAGTTAATATATAATATGGATTTTGATTTCTGGTAAGAAGAATACTAATTCTTTTAACTATATTAGTTAACTTACTATTAATTATAGACCTTTAATTGAGGAATAAAATCAGATTTTCATGCGAGTTTTTTCTTAAAGTAATTTAATATACAAACTATTTTATTTTACCTGAGTCAAAATCTTGGCAGATGAATTATGTCTTACCTTGTGATTCTAAAGCCCAGCATATTGAGCAATGTTTCCCATGACCGATCTGCCTTTTAGTATTTATACTAGAAAGGTGATCTTCCACTTCTGTAACTTTTCTAAATATAATATCAAGGAATAAGCACTAAAAATGAAATGTAAATCTCATAAATCCCTTTCATGCAATTTATTATGACATATTTTAAGAACAAACAAATTATGACTGCAGTATTGTGACTAAATAGTTATTCTTTATATAAAATTCAAATTTTGGTTGCTCATTATGGATAATCTCTTTTGAATATGTTCTATATACAACATGCTTTATGCTATGAAAGTGCATATATTTCAGAAATGAAATTCATGTATCATCAGGCTTTCAATGACCTTAACTTCAATTGTGGAAGAAAATAATCACCTGCATATTTCTGAGAAGAGTTAATACAATGAATCAGAAATAGTACTGTGCAGGAAGAGTTATAATCCTGATTATATTAATCACTGTCAATATCCTCTCAACTTTGTAACATTGAATCAAGGGCAAAAATTAAGTCTAAGGATTAAACCAGAAGCAATGTACCAAATGTGGCAAAATATATTTTCAAAAGTGTATTATAATTTATTTTAAATCACACTAGCATGTAAGTACTTTGTAAGTACAGTATATTTCACCTCTTAAAAAAAGAATGGGAATTTAGATTATGTAGCTATTATTTATAATTAAAATTCAAAATGATCTGGCTTTTTGGAAGAATAATTCCTTTAACATGTATATTTTCTGAACAAAATAACCAATCAAAATATAATTGTATTGAAATTTCATTGTGAAAATACAAGGAATATAACTGCTTTGCATAACATAATTTAGTAGGGTATTTTGAGATGAGTCACAGTTCATGTTTGACATGAAATGCTGATTTCGTGACTTAAAGACATTTATCTTTAATTTTTATTTTCTTGAAAAGAAATCACAGAATAATGGCTCTTGTTAATTTGTAAACAAATCCTTATTTCCAAAATGCTAATTGCTTGACAATTCCCTAAGTTATTAATATTACTGTTTGAAATAGCAATACTTTGGGGGTTGCTAAACCTGAATTAAGACACAAAAGTATCCTACAGTGAATACCCTACCAGCTTTATTCCATGGAGGACCTCACCTATTTTGAGATTTCAGGTGATGGTAATAAATGCTACCTCTAAACAATAAAAAACTTCAAATTGTCATGATCTTATTCTGAAATAAATCTATAATATATGGTGCTTCATGACATATTATGGAGAAGTAATATCTGTTTTGGATATCACATGCAGTATAGTTTTTATTGTTTACTTTCACCTGTAAAACATATAAGGAATTTTATCAAATCTATTTCCCTTACCAAAGTAGAATCATTAAAATGTAATTGCAACTTTGTTACCAATAGTGTCACTTCTACTCTATTAAATCTAATTTATTATTATTGTTATTATTATTATTATTATTATTATTATTATTATTATTATTATTAATCCTTGGCTTCTCTCTGTATCTTACTTTCTTAAATCCTGCTTCCATTAGTTTCTTATAAGAGGATTGCCATTCTGTTAATAAAATTTTGATTCTTCCAAGTTTTATAACACATTCACAACATATTTGTTTAAATTATTTCTATATGTGAAAATATACCCTTTACTATTAAGAGAATAGTTATAACATCTATTCAAAAGATTATTTCTAAAGAAAAAGAAGACTTAAATTATTAAACCCGATGTGTTTTGTGTTTCATAAAAGGTCAAAGTGGCATGTGACGCTAGTAATAAAAGGACAAGTTGCTAGGTTTCATGTAGTAGTTACTGGCTAAATAGGTACTATTAAAAGAAGAAATGCATACAATCTGAACATGTTTTATATAGTTTTTTCCTAGCTATAAAATAATTTTTCTATTAATACAGGAATTATAGCATAGCTTTGTTATGCACACATGCACACAGGGATATATATATATATATACATATATATATGTATATATATATATGTATATATATTCTATAGTAATATAATGTTAAAAATAATTAAATTATTTTATTTTGTACAACCAGGATTATTGAAAACTAAAGATCTCAAACTCAAATGTGAATTTTTTATGTATAACTTATAATTTTTTTACCCAGGTGACTGTGTCATCTATACTCAGTAAAGCGATTTAAATTGACAGTAATTTGTATAGCAATGTCAATTTATTTGTTTGATATTCAAATGTGATGCTATGCTCAGCTTGAAATACTATTTTTATATTCTCCTACAACATAAGTGCATATGTCTATGCATATTTATATGTCTCTATATAAATACATAATAGTTTCTTATTACACAAAAATAAAGGTGACTAAATGTCACCATTATATTTTGATATAAAATGTAACTAAAAATGCAGGAACAATAATATGATCCTCAGGATCTATAAATCTGAAAGCAATAACCTTTTTTTGCCCTTTTCACAGCCTCTGTAAGTTTGGAACATCTAGTGATTCAACTGAAAAACTATGAAAGCTTTGAAACACTCTGTTCTTACTACCACTTGATTTTTGACCTTGAGGTTCAAAACTAGTCTCTTTATATGAATTCACCCCACATATATTTCTCAAATAATAATAAATTTGACATATACTATTACAAAAGAACATTTAAAATTAGTCTTTTAAAAAATTAAATAACACACTTTCAAAATTGGTACTAACAGGAACAATAATAAATGCTATTAAAATAATAGGTTAGGAAAGTTATTTTTTAAATTAATTTCTAGCAAGAAAATGACATGCTTATAAATTATTCTGAGGAAAAAATTTACATAAAGATGAATATGTTCAAAGAAGAAATTTTAAAAAATAAAAAATTAATGCATTTTGAAAAGCATAACTGTTTGATCATTATTTTTGATGGTGTTTTCTTTAAAAAAATGACCAAAGGCCTCAAAATTGAAGCAAGATAATGTGCAATGGTATAAAGTATATTTTTACAGATAATCTGTATCAGTTCCTATTGCTTGTGATTTTAGAAAAGAGCTCACAAAATAGGTCATTAAAAACTTCACCTTATTTCCAGTAGAAGCACACATGTTTACCTCCATTTAGCAACTCTCATTCTTTCTCCTCAAATATCTTCTTAATTAGCATGTTTCTTTACATGCCATTTCAGATTTAAAATTCCCCAAGGCCAATACACCTCGAGGTAGATGTTCAGTGATTGCATCTTGAATGATATTACTGTCAGTGAATTTTAATTTTCAATTTGACTGGAGTATGAGATTCCTGGAGAGGCCATGGGATCACGGGAGCACTATACTCTCCTATGGATTGGTCATCTGATGTTCATAGCTGAATGCGCTGTTAGGAGGTGGGGCCCAGGTGGAGGAGGTAGGATCCTAGGGGCGTGCCTTTCGAGTGTATGTATCTTGCTGATACTCTTCCCCTTGGCCCTGCTTCCCAGACACATGAAGTGAGCAGGTTTCTTCCACGGTGCCATTCTACCACGAGGGGTTTGCCTTGAAGCCAGATGATCATTGACTGAAATCTCTAATATCATGACCTAAATAAACTTTTCCTTCTTTAAGTATGGTGTGTTAAGTAATTCGTTTAAATGAACAGAAATGTGACCGATACAAAACATTAGTACCAGGAGTGAAGCCATTTCTGGGGCTATACCTGATTCTGTGGTCCAGAATTTTTTAGAAATAGCTTATAGGAGAGCTTTATGTTTGTATGTGTAGGCTGGGGAATTATTAGAACGCTTTAATCAAGAGCATAATAGGCAATTGTGGTTGGAATTCTGAAAACCAGAATATTGATAGACGTGTTAAGTGGCAAATCCCAGACTCATGAAGTTTCAGAACTTTATTTTGATTTGGCTTGTAAAACATGCATAATATACTCTGGCAAACATTTTTGTCCACAATTTCCCCATGTCTAGAGTCAAGCCCATTTTTTTTCACTATGATGCTTCTACATTTGAACATCAAATCATGCATTGAAATCTGAGACCATGAACCAAAATAAATTACTTCTTTAAATTTTTGATTTCAGGTATTTTATCGCTGTGGTGGGGGGAACTGTTGAAAAGTACTGTATAACTATTTAACATGATGTATACATATACAACATATTAAATTTCAAGTTCTTTGCTGTGTACATCAGGCTTCAATGATGCGTTTCTACTCAGACACTTTGTTTATTGTCCAGTGGTTGCCTGGATACATACAGCACACTACTTAAAAAATACTTCCAAACATCCTCCTTTTCATTTTCTCTGCTTTTAGTTGCCTTACTTAAGGGTACTTAAATTCAAGCATTTCAAATATTTATTTGAACACATGAAAAATTATAGAAAGTTCAAGTGTATCCCTGTAATTACAGAGCCTATTCTGAAGAAAACATTTTCAATAAGGTATTTTGTTTAATTCCATAACTTAACATTTGGTACTTGGAAGTAATTTCCATTAATTTATAGATAAATTAATTTTCCTAATGGAAGATAGTGCTACTAAAGTTAATTTTGGCTATAGCTATAGGCACTTCAAATACTCTTGATATGCACACCCATGCTTCTGAAAACCAGCTACATATTCCTGAATAGAAAAAATGAAGGCATTGTGATTTTCCAAAAGCAAATAAATTGTATTATTTCTTAGAACTTTTCTTTCCACTACTTTGTCAATGATAGTTCATTTATGTCACAGGTGTCTTGATTTTGAAGGCTTTAATCAGGAAAAAGACCACTGTCTTTGACAGTCTTCTAAAATTACTGAGCTGTTCTGAAGATCATATTTGTGCAGAGTGCACAGATGTAGGTTAAATTTTACCAATACACTGTTATAAATAAAAAAAAAATACTAACATAGACCTTAACTTTTAATATGACAACTCATTCATAGTGTCAAATTAAAAAAAACAATTCTCATATAGAAAAAGTACTTTTATATTTGCTAATGGATAATATTAAGAGCCATCCATTATTAACTTTCTGTATGTAAAAGAATGCTATACCATGCAATGTTCTTTTCTTCATTCTCTTCGATCAACCTTCTATGATCATTCACAAATTTCTATATATTAAAAGAATATATTCACTTGATCACTTCCATAATTACTAGCCCATCAATTGGGTTAAACATCCCAAAATGATCGCAGGCACCTGTCATGTTTCACTTGGTTTCTGTTAAAATATGACCTCCCCTGCTCAAAAGTTCTCAAGATCACACTATATTACTTTACTTCATTTGTTTCGTAAGGCCTACCACAAGTCATTTTATTTGCATTTTCATTTTATTCGTAGACCGTTTCTTCATCCTCCAAAAACTATATCTTCTGGAAGACTTATTATTTACTCCACCAAGTTGGTATTTTATTCTCACTTCTTATAATGAAGCTCACAGAAGTGTTCCATCAAATACTTGATGGAAGAGTAAACACTGGTAACTGATACTTCATATTCTAAAAATCGAAATGCTTCATGTCACAAGTCCTAAAATCATAGACTTAGTTGCTATTTCCTGTTAATATGCCATATTGGTGTAACTGACTTTAGGATAAAGAATTGAGAAAGTACAGTAGAGTGTGACAGCTAAGTGTGTCTGAAACTAGCACATTTTTCATATTTTTTAATATATGTCCCAGCTTCGTTATATGGCTCATAACTCATAAGTACCATAGTAATGCCCACATTTAGTCTTCTTAGGGAAAATCTGGACTCTCAGGGAGGACTTAATTGATTTCCTGAGTAAGACTGTTCCTTTTTGCTGGAGCAATAATTTCCTCAAAAACAAAGGAATAATTAGAAAACAGAGGGAAGGCTGAACTGCTCCAAAGAGAGTACAGATAGACCATCAGGAGTGCACGCTATAAGTCAACGCTAAGATCCATTTATTAATCACATTAAGTACTCTCCAATGAGTCTGAATTTACACCGAATTTTATCATGCCACAATTTTGATAAAACTTTAAAAGAAAAGCATTAGGAGAAATATTTGTCTCTCCTGCTACTCACTTGGTAACGAGGCCAAAACTTTGGCACCATCATCCATTCCAGAGCCCACCCCCCCCCTTTTTGAGACAGTGTCTCCCTGTATAGTTGAGACTGACCTGGAACTCACTGTGTAGCCCAGGCTGGTCCCGAAGTCACAACGATCCTCCTCCCTCAGTCTCTCAAGTACTGGGATTACAGGGGTGTACCACCACGCCAGGCTGAGTCCCCCTTTTTAAGCTCATACATGTATAGTATATGTGGCATGGTTTACACAAGCCTTACAACCTCACCCCTGTGAACTGTTGTTTTCTGTGACATTGTAAACTATGAAAAGAAGGCAAGAAACAGAGGGAGAGAAAAAGAGGCAGGAGTAGGAAGGGGGGGAGGAAAAGAAAATGTATAAGGAGGAGGAGAAAGAAGAGAAGTGGGAGAAGGGAAGGGAGGAAAAATAAGAAAAAGTTGGTGGGTAGGAGACTAAAATTGATCATGAAAATGACACCATAAATTATTTGAGTTCTAAATTTATTTGACCATGCCCTGTTATATAGTAATAGTTTCACCCCTTCCTTGTGAACTGATTCTGCTATTTCTGAAAATCCTGAAAGCCTCGTAATAATGCCTTCTGTGCCTACTGGTTTATTCAGATAATTATAGCTAAACAGCCAATTTGAAGCTAAAATTTTATGTTTATTGCTACAATTTACAATATCTCTAGGAAAAATAATCCTTATCTTGAAACCTAGTGCCTTAAAGTCCTTAAAGTCTTAAGTTCAGTGTACAAAAACTTACACCCACAAGCAGATTAAATAAGTTTTTATTTGCAAAAGTAAACCCACTACTAATTCTTTGTTTCTGCACACACATGTCTTGTATCTACCTATTAGGAAAACACCATCATAAAATGCTTCGTTGCATATTTTTGCATAATATTTTTCTTTACATATTCTAAAGAATGGAAATCCATTCTCAGGATTCCATTCCCAAGCTGGTACCCTAGCTGTGACTTTATAAATCTATCTACAGTATTTATCACCAGGAAGCTTCTGGATGATGCTGTGTGCCATGCAGTCTATGGCTCCTACAGCTTCATGGCCACAGCCTTTGTCTGTCTGGGTGCTGGCACATTCTATGCCAGACATTCCTACACATTTCTAACACTAACGATAATAATGTTGAGTTAGCCACTGTGTTTAGAAAGGACAAACAAAAATATGAAAAATGTGCTAGTTTCAGTCAGGGTAAAGAATATTTTTTAAAAGAAAAGTAGTAATAATTTTTCCACCGAGTGGTTTTTGGTTCCTGCAAGGAATGGAGGCTTAGTATTTCTCATTAGTGATGGTAGATTGGGCATTTGTTGACGGCAATACTTGGGTCAAATAGGGGAATCAGGAGCCCTTGATGTTGGAGGTAAATTTCGTCTCAATCTCTGACACTTCATATCCCCTCTCAATATGCCCAATCTGCAAGTAGTGGCTGATGTCTTTGAACCAAATTATTTGTATGCTTTTTATGCTTCTGTGTCCTGAATGAGGTCTTATGTGTATTAGCACACTATGAAAATATTCTCACACTTTAAACCCAATGCATTACATCCATTAACATACCTCTTCCTCAGGTCTCACCCTTAGCTTTGTGCTTTTCAGTCTTCTGTGTACTAAGTCAAGGTATTTATACTGTCTAGAAATCTGATTCTATCCCTACATTACATTCTGTCTCTTTCAAATGTAATAGATGGTCAAACAGTAGCTATGAGTACCTTTGAGTAAATCCCTGTCCAGAGGAGAAGGTCCATCATCAGTGTCATTAAGCCCTCCCCCAAAATGTTGTTGGAATGCATATAGTCAATTTTCAGCTCCCAGCCATATCTAACCCATCCTTCAGAGAATCTTGGCCTGTTTGTCTCTTTCAGCTGTTGGTAGGAACCCCGTAAGGATCATAAGGCTTAGCTGAAAGGGAGACAAAGGAAGGTGAGTCAACTGTTCATGCAGCTTTGACTATCTGACTTGTCTCAAGTCCAATTTTGTATGTATCATGACCATTGAATAAAAGATTACTGCCTGTATTGTTAGAATTTTAAATAATTGTGTTTTATACCCCTGGACTTTGAATTGATCATTTAACTGGGTGAAATGTAAGCTCTATATCTGGCCTTTAATTCTGTTTGTATTTTAATTCCAGGAGACACACACATGTGCTTTAATGCCACCAACGAGATTCACAGTACTTTCCTTACATTCCTAATTATTAATCTGAGCCTACCATGTTACCTTAATGGTGCTGCTGGAAATAGCCTAATTACACAATTTTTACAGCTACTGTATTATCCATACAACTCAAAAGGCAGAAAAATTGCACTAGCCAGTACATCTCTTTCTCAGTAAAGCACAGATGAAAATATTGCTATGCTTACTGATATGGAATTCCAGGAACGAGCAAAGTATCACTACCCACTAAGATGTATAAAAATAAATCACAAAACTGCATTGATTCCAAGAAAGGCAAGTTATTGCCTCCTGTGTATATGAGGTGCTACTTCTGGCCTAAATTAAGTAATAATATGAATATTCTGTCTTGCATTTCTATTTCCTTTTAAGCTCTTAGAGAATTAGAAAAGTACATGCATTCTCCCATTAGTTGAGGATAATAATTTGTGCATTTATATTTTGTTATTAAGTTGCTAACATTTTAAATAGTGATGAACAAATTTGAACATAAACACTTTGTGTACATCTTTATGAAAGAATTTTTTTTTTTTCCTACTAACAGGGATTGAACTCAGGACCTTGCATTTTCAAGGCAGGCATGTAGCCACTGACCTAAATTCCCAGGCTGAAAGAATATGTTTAATTTACCATTAAGGGAGAAAAACATTAAAACTCTAAAACAAGAATTTTAACTGTTTTTAATTGTATTACGAAAGTGAACTATACATGGAAATAACTGAATAGTTTACATAATTTCCTTGCCTATTTTTGCATATAATTAGTTTCCTTTCCAGGAAAGTCAAATATAGAATTAATATTTTGAAGTTTTTATAATCCTTTACACACAGGGTGATGTACTATAACAACTAATTTCTCATAAAAATAAATTCGCAAATCTAAAATATGTTTTTATTAAAACAAAGGTTTTAAGTCTGAGGGATGTACTCTTGCTGATATTTCAACATCAATGCAATGCCACCAAGTGATATACAATACTGATAAATCATTTCAGAGACACCATTGTGATGATGTATTACGACACACATATACATCATTATGGTCATCACAATGTTTTATTAATATCATATATCACCAAAATGATAGGGCTTCGGTGAAATAGAATTTCTAAGTAAAATAGTGATGGCAAAAGTCATCTCTTGAGAAATGTTTTGCAATCTGATTCCTGAAAAGTTTATAAATATGCCATCCACCTTTCCTACATTTTCCTGAAAAATACTTTCACAGAGAAACAAAGATACATTTGAGGTACATAGCTAGATTTTCCAGTGCAACAAGTATATCGCTTTCCTATATGACATGCTCCTACATTGGTTAGAACTTTTCTAAGTCATTCTAATTGAAATATTTTCCTCATATCTCAGTCAATAGCAGAGTTGCTTGCTGTCATGTCAATAAAGTGATGCACATCGATTACAGACACTGTAATTTATACTATAATAGTGTAGAGATCAGTGTTCCAGGTCTTATATATATATATCATCGCAATCTATGGTAATTTTACATCCATATTACCTCTAACTTGTTCCACTGTCCTCCAGGCTATAGCCTTTAGGTACAGGATCACGATTTTCTTACAACCAATATGTATACTTCGTAGCCCAATGAAAAAGAAACATGAGTAAGAGTTACGAAGAGTTTCCTTTGGATAAAATAACAGAATTTCATATTACTAGAGAATAGCGTACACAAATTTATCCAACTCTACAGAATGTAATTATTTCCCTATAATTCTTACATTTTATCATATTAGTGTATGTATAATACATTTTATTAAGTATACGTATTAATAGCACTTAATGTACAATGGTATTACCAAAGTCAAATCAGATATTGATTACCAAGTTAGAAATTATTATGTTAATCTAATACCACCTGTTGCATTCATCATTACTTATATACAATACAAATAAAACACTATATTTAATCTTTCTTAAATAATATACTATAGCAACAACAGTGTTACTCTTATTTTTTTTAATTTAGTTTATTGTTACATTTTAGGTATACAGTACAGCTACATTCGTTATTGGGATCTTGTACCTTTACATGACAGGTCTTGGTTCTCACTTTTTGCCCTTGTCCCTGCCCTCCCTTCACCCCCTCCACCCCTCCTTTTTTACAAACATTTTATTTCCATTTTTTCATTTCTCATATTTTTTTCTTTTCCCTTATTCCCTTTCCCCTACCCTTCCCACTTTCCCTACACCTTTAGCCCTTTTCTTCCTATTTCACATTGTGAATTATCTCATTAGGATCTTATGTACTATTATAGTTTTTCACACCAGAGAAACTATTCGGTATTTACACATGTGACTTATTACACTTATTGATAGTACATTACCCAAGTCCATTTTGCCATAATAGTTTTATATAATGTTATTAAACTTGAATAGGATAAATATTTACTCAAAGGACTCCTAGAATATGAATTTGTTGAGAATTCATATTTTCTTTTGAAATAGTCCATTGTTTACTAGAAGCACTTCTTTCAGTATTTGTTTCAAAAAGTACAGTTTTTCATGTGTTGTAAATATTAATTTAAAAATAAAAAATGTGAAATCATTCTTTTCTTTTATTTATTTGACATATGTTATTCATTTTAAATGTATGCAAGCGTACTCTTAAAAGTTTGTCAATTCTACATCATTTATTTTCCTCTTTGAACTTATATTTACATTTCACTTTTGTACAATAATTCTTTCTAGTTTAAAATATTTTATGCTAAAATATTTTATTAATGAAAATATTAGTTTTTAAATAGGTATAGATAGTAATATCTATAATAGGTTTATTATGAATATTGTAAAGAAATAAAAAAGTATAACACAACTGTCAAAATTCTGTAAACAATAAGAACACTTTATTCGAATCTATAATAGGTTTATTATGAATATTGTACAGAGATAAAAAAATATAACACAACTGTCAAAATTCTGTAAACAATAAGAACACTTTATTCGAATTCAGTGTTTAAATCAGCTTAGTGAGGCTATTTCTGAAATATGTGGATATTCTAATTCTAAAACAATAAAAGGATAAAATTAATTCCCTTTCAGGTTTTTATTATTGTAACAGGGTGAGAATTACTGGAAAATAATACTGAATTATTTAAATTTCTCCCACCTTATATTTCAAACATAAAATAATAACATATCATCAAAATAACATAATAATTGTAAGTTTTATCTTTTCCTTTTTATTAAAGAGAGAAAATAAGTCTGTTGACCACTAAGTAACTCAGTGATCTATATTAATTTCATGTTGTGACAAACTTTTTGGAAAATTACTAATTAAGCATATTATAATTTTTGTTTTGATCATTCTTAATTTTCTTGCTCAATTTTTGTCAGAAACTGTTATAGAAATTTTAAAAGTTAATTTTAATATACTTATATCAACATAATTATGGGTAAAATGTTTATTTATCTTCCTTGGATTTTACATATATTTTTGCAAGACATTATATATACATACGTATATGTATATAATTATATGCATATTTATATATAAATATATACAACACCATACAATGGTGGAATTAGTAAAACTACTAAATTACTTAATTTGTGAAACCAACATTCAATCCTTCACTAAGTGGTACATTTTGACTTACTTTTATTAAACACAGAAATCCTTCTGTTTATACACATATTAGAAAGTATAAGTACTGTAAAAAACTCATTCAAGTATATATTTTAATTACTACTAGTAGAACCAGACAATTGACATATCTCAGATCTACTATAGTAAAAAATTTTAAGGTTCATAAAAATGAATAAAGCTTAATGATGTCTTATTAATTTACTTCAAAATATATAGCTAAAATTATATGTAGAAAATTAGAATTAGCATTGAATTTATGCTATTACTATATTAAGTATGCAGACATGAGGGTGTTGAGATTTGGTATTATTCTTTAAACATATTGAAGAATAATATGTTAATATTCATATGTAACTGTTGTTACATATCATGATCAAATTATTTCTTGAAATAACAAAGGAGATTGATTTATGCGACTTAAAATGAAAACTTTAGCAATGACATCTAAGTTTAGTTTATTATTAGAATCCAATAAATTAAACATTGAGGGATACAATAATATCATAATATATTTATTAATGACAACTTGATTAAATAGGTCCTAATTATATTATAATAACATTATATATAAAAAAATTTTAATAATCTTTAACCTTAACACATTTCCAGCATAACTCTTAAAATTTAATATTTTTGAAAATAATTAGTTAACAATTATATTAGTATTAGTAACCTGAATTGTTTTGCTGTTTTAGGCATTTTACATTTTAGTTTCTGAGATGAAAACTCATTAACAGATTTTTCTTATTTTAAATTTGTGGAGGGGGAAATTTTTTAAATCAGTGATTTCCTTGCTTTCCCTTACAACACATTGCAAAGGTCATATATTACCAAGGCCAATTTATAAATGGAGGATATAGTCTTGCATCATCTATATTCTGTATAATACTGAATTTAGCATCATACAAACTAAAATACCATATTTCCAAGATTTTTAAACACAAGGGGGTTCACATTGTTTTGATTAATGATAAAGATTGTGTTCTGTTGACATTTAACTTTGCCGAAGTTCTTACACATTAAGTAACTTCCTTAATAAGATTTATTTTGGGTGACAGGAGTGATGGGTGACAGTAAACATGGAATTAAACTATCTGGAACGTGATGCTTTAAGACACTTTTTACTCTATCAATCTATTCTATGATGCTACACCAGAATTCTGCAGGGTGGATCATGTATACTGATCAGAAATTTATTGGCTTACATTTCTAGAAGCTGGAAGTCTAAGTATCAAAACACCTGCATAAAAAATGACAGGTTTTAGTGAAGGTGTACTTGATAAATCATCTTCTGTCAGAGGGTAAGAGGATGACAAAAAGGGCCTAGCACAAATCCAACTCATGAATCTGGAGTTTCTTTTCATAATTACCTCTTCAGAAATTCCTCCTGTTAATAAAGCTGCAATTCAACATAAGTTTTGGGTGCACAGACATTTATTTAACTTTAAAACATTTTGATATACCTCCCAGAAATTTGTATCACTGTTTGAAAATCAAAATCCTAATAATGTGTGTTTTACTTGGTAATAATAGGGTAAGTTTGTTTTGTTTCTTAATTAATAAATTTTGTTTAATAAATTAATTTGCATTCAATATCTGATTAAACTATTCCATTTATTTTCACAAGTAGAAAACAAATTTACTCTGTTTCAGCATAAGCCAAAATAAATTGTCTTGACAAGTGGATGGCTGGAGCCTGAGGCAAAGTAGCTGGAAGAGTAGGGTATACCAGACCTGACAAAGAGAAAAATACAAGCATAATTAAAGATTTGCTATTTCCTACTTGCTAATTCATCAAAACATTTCAGATTTTCTTAAGGCCCTTTAAGGCTCAATGTCTTTTCTGTGTATGTGCTATAGGAGTAGAAAGAACAATGGTTATTTTATAAATCAGAAAAGTGCACTAGAAGAGTAATTGTCTCAAATACCTCTAGTTTTAAAAATAAATGTACTTGAAATGTCCTTAAAATTAAAAAAAAACAGTACTAGAGTCACTTGAAGACAAAGTCTTTTAAAAAGTCCTTTTAGTCATTGAAGTAAAGATATTTTTCTTTCTTTTCATAATTCTTATGTTATTTAAAAATTTGAAAGAGGTAAGATTAAGCCGTAGCAAATACTATAAAAACTAAAATTTATAATCAATAACTATTGTTGTCAGTGTAAAAGATTCTATTAAGCTCAGAAAAACATAGTAAGTCTTTTATGATACTTAGCTTACACTCCTAAGCCTTAGGCATGTAATAAATTTTCTTTATTATATTTTTCCTGTAAAAAAGTAAATACAATGCATCTTTTCACATATTACATGATTAAGTCATAAAATAATACCCCAAACATTGTCCTAAATTTACATATGTGTATGTACAAGTTTGGCAAGGATTACATAGGATATTTAATAGTCAATAATTCTAAACAATTTGTATCAAAGGGGCTTGTTGTTAGGGAACGTATTTCAATAAGATTCTCACTAAAGTGAATTGGCTAGAGATCAGGTATCAAAATCTGACTAACCTAAATTTTCTTTTGTTTCCTCTTTGAATAAAAACAGCTAACATTTATATGGCCTTCTTGGTTGACACTCATTGATTTATTTCCAATTTAAAAGCAAATTATTCATATCAGAAGGCACATTTTCGCCTCACCTTGTGCAATATTCATAGGATTCACTCAAATCTCTAGACACTTCATTTCATTTGTTGAGACCACAGACTGCCACCTTTTTAACATCATGGATTTATGTATTCATGTGCTCTTGAAATATGTACCTTGTATTTCTATTCTAAAATGTCATCGCTTTCAGACATGATTTTCTATCAATATAGTAATGAAAATACACAGGTGACCTGACAGTGAACCAGTCCAGATTGTCAAAACGTATTTCACACAGACTGTTGATTGATATTTTGAAAAAGGATTAACTAATTTATACTGAATGATGATGGAACTTCAAAATTTTTATATATATTAAAATTGGTTTTGTAGTGAAATTTTGATCTCAAATATATTGCATCTACCCTCCTAATATGGTTTTTTAGCTGTATTAATCTCTTAGGTAATTACGTGTCCTCCCCCAAAATAAATATTTTACAGTAGATACTCTTACAACAGATGCATAACAGTTGGACTCTAAGATATAAGCCACAATACTGCTTTTGCTCAATGATAAAAGGAAGGCTATATGAAATATTGGAATATAATTCCAATGCTCGTGTTTGAAGATAAGTAACTACATGTATGCTGTCAATGCCCATCACTGCCATGTTTATTGGCTCCATGGAATAATAAGAACTTATAATTGTCCATTTCTATTGTGATACATATGAACAAAAACAAAAACAAGAAAAATATAAACAAATTTACATAATTACTCAACATCTAGAACTGACTAGAATTATTTTAACCTATCAAAATATCCCTTACAGTGAATGTAATCATAATGTACTGCAAACATGTACTAATAAAAGTTAAAAAAAAACAAAAGTCATACTAGGTGTCACAATTCATTGCAGACAATCTACCACATTATTGTGATAAAGGAATAGAAGAGTCAATCAAGGAGAAAATGATACCAATACTTCAATTTTTCACTGAATTATTTAGGTTACAATAAGATTATTATCGTTAATACCATTTGACAATTTCCTCTCATTTTACTAAACACAACTATAATATTTGAACCTAATATCTCTAAGTATTTGCTCAGTTACCAAATGTTCATGGAAATGCATATTATTCACACATTTAAAATACTATACTACGATGTTGTAGACTCAGTAGGTGCCACTACCTGACCTTCATTTTCTTGACAATTAGAGAATCAAGAACTGTTTCTTGGATTCTCTTCAGTATGAATCAAGAAAATGTATTATAATCCTATAGTCTATAAATCTTATTATTTTTACCATGTTAAACTAGCAATTAATTTTCAAATTTCATTACAAAAATAGAAATACAACAATACATTAATTTGAGCATCTTTCATTTAATCTGCCCTGACAGTTTCTAAATCCTACACATTACACTTTTATATAACTAGAGATGCATGTTTTAACATTAATAATATTTGTAATAATTAGCAAAAGTTACCAAACCAGTGAAACACCAAGTACAAATTCTTCTCTTTTGTGTTGTTTATCCTCTATTTGGAGATTATTCACTGCTGCCTGGTAATTCAGTCTAGAGAATCAGAGTTGCACTGGCACATAGAGCATGCTCGGCTTTCAATGTACAATTTTGATATATATTTTAACTTGTTTTCTCCTGACACCATAATCTGGAACAAATATTTCAGTGGAGATAATTTAAGTAGGAAATTTTCTAAGACTCAAAAAATACAGAGCAGAGCTGAAAAAAGAAGCAATTCTATCATTAATTGACATCTTTTACATTATCGTTAGGGAAAAATAATGAAAGCCTACTTCGTGGGAATAACTTGAGAAACCTCGCGAAATTATCCCTGTAAAGTTCTAGAAATTCACACATATTAATGATTCCAATAATCTATATGCTGAGTCTTGTCCTCAGAAAATAGTAACTACAGTACTTCTGGCCAGTGCTTAGTTTCAGTCTTAGCAAAATAATATGGGTTGTTTTGCATACATTGTGTGAGAGAATTGAGAGATTACATGTTGTCAGGATTAAGTTTACTCCCACTGAGCCATCCCTACAGGTGTAACTAAAGTCAGAAGTTAAGATGCAATATTAAAGTGCTTGTGATGGTAGCATAATTTTAGATTAATCACTCTACTCAAAACTCCAAAAGCCCTCAAGTTACAAAATTTTAATTATCTTCATCAGTTTTGAGCCCTTTACCACTATGTTATATACATGTACCAATTCCCTAAAATGAACACCACTGTTGGGTACTTCAAAAGTACATTATTAAAATATTTTTTAAATCAACTATAAATTTGTCAGTGTGAAAAGTAATAAATGTCATTTTATTAAATACCAATCAGCTCAATTAGAAATATCCATTATAAAAAATGGGAAAACACTTATGCATTGATTCAATTTTTAAGTGCTAGTGAAAAAAATCCATGCTATTTTGCTTAACATTACATTTTTAAAGTGCGTATATTTTCTTACAAGTGACTTTTTATAACAGAGTAGTATCCATTGTGTATAAGTACCACATTTTCCTCATTAATTCATCTGTTGATGAGCACATAAGAAAATTCTGAGATTTAGCTACTATGAACTGTGGTACTATAAACACTGATGCACATGTGTCTCTGTAGTATGTTGTTTTTTAACATTTTTGAAGGATATCCAGGAGTGAAAGAACTGGACCAAATGAGATATCAATTTTTAGAAATCCATACTGATATCCAGATTAGTTATATATATTAGATTCTCACCAATAGTGTAGGAGATGTCCTTTTTTTATCAAAGCCTGCTCAGCATTTGTTATTTTTTGAATACTTGATGATTACCATTCTTTCTGGAGTAACTTGAAGGGTTGTTTTAATTTGTGTCCCTTCAATGGCCAGTGATATTGAAGATTTCTTCATGTATTTATATGCCATTTGTATTTCTTTTTCTGAAAACTGTTTATTTCAGGTGACCACATTTTGATTGTTTTTTTTTTCTATAAACTTTCTCCACATAAGTGAAGCAATGCGGTATTTAAACTTGTGTGCCCAATTTATTTTACTTAAGATATGGTCTCAAGCTGCATGCATTTACCTAAAAATGTTTTGGGTTTATCCTTCTTTATGGCAAAGTAGTACTCTGTTGTTATAAATGCAGTACTTTCTTCATTCATCTCACAATGAGTATATGAACTGTGTCCAAGAGTTTTTTAATATAAATTGTACAGTGAATATAAATTCTGTTTGCTATTGTGAATTGTGCTGCATGCATGTTGATGTTACTTCTTTAGCAATTGAGGTCCATTCAGAAAGACTTTGCCTATAGGTATGACTTAAAGAGTTATGCTGTTTTATCTTCCAGCAGATTAAGGTTTAGATACCATTGTCAACAGCATCAAGAAAAGTACAATACTTAAAAATTAACCTAACCAAAGAAACAAATGGCTTTTACAATAAAACTATAGAATTCTGAAAAAGTAAATCAAAAGGATATCAGAAAATGGATAGTTATAGCTTGTTCCTGAATAGGTTCAAATTAATAGTATCAAAATGCTCATACTGCCCAAACTGACATACCAATTTAATGCAATCTCAAATAAAATACTAATACAATTCAAAGAAAAAAATCAAAATTCATATGGAACCGGAAGAGACCCAGAGTAATAGAAGCATTCCTGGGTAACAAGAGGAAATCAGGAATTGCTGCAATCCTGGATTTCTAGTTACACTACAAAGCTACAATGATAAAAACAGAATGATAAGGGTACCAAAACAGACCTGCATAAATGAAACACACTAGAAGATGAATGCAAAAACAATCCCATACACGTCCAACTACCTGATCTTTAACAAAGAAGACAAAAAACATATACTAGACGAAATGGTGCACCATTTACAAATGGTGACAGAAAATTGGCTATACACATGCACAAGATTGAAGCCAGATCCAAATCTCTCACAATGTATGGAGCTAAAATTGGGTGGATTTTTAAATGAGAATGGCTGAATGTCTTTCAAATTTTACTAAAGAAATCTGGAACATCGGTATGAATGATAGTTATGTTGGAATCCGTGATATTCAGTTTTTCTAGGAAACAAGTAAATCTGATTATATGATGACAGTAAAGGGAGGAGGAAAGCAAAACAAAAATCTGCAAGGGCATAGAGTATAAGAAAGAAAATAGTAATAGTTAAAAGAAATCAACACATCAGAGAATAGGAATCAAAAGAATCAATTGTTATCATTTTGAGGAGGTTCTTCTTCACTCAGCCCTTTTTATTTAATCTTGAACAAGTTTATTTTTTTTTTCTTTTAAAAACATTGCATAGTGCAATGTCAGGTAAGAAATAAAAATCAACTACAAATATTCTACATTTTTATATCATTTCCTCCTCTGCAAATATTAGCAATATGCCATCCCGTCTGCATATGTCATAAACTGAATGATTACTGTAAGTGTTTCTCTTGCTTGTGCTAAAATACATTTTTCCAAGATTTAAATGCCTGATTTTCATGCACAGTCAAAATATTCAAGCTTCAAAGATTTTTAATCACTCATTAGTTACTGGAAAACCACTAAGATGTTAAGATTGATTCACATGAGCATTTGACTTACAGAAATTTATATTTTGAGTGAAAAATAATTCATTTGCATGCTTATTAATAGGAATCATTTGCATTACCCTCATTTTTCTAAATTATAACTTCTATCTCATTAAGGTTGTAAGTAGTCTGGTCAGTGACAGACCAATAACCAGTACAACCATGCATAATTAAAAAATGCCTAGAACTCTACTGAAATGATTCCTTATAATTTTTTTTTGCCCAAGTATATATATTTCCCCCTGAAGAGTCTCTATCCATATTTTAAGCCTGTCGTTGAGGCTGTGAGAAAATTGATTGATGGTACATTTACTGTTTTTGTGAATGTTTCCTAAATGAGAGATTTTTAACTCTTTGGATCATTCTAAACTGCAACTGATTGTGACAACTTATTTAAGACTGAGAATATTGTTCAAATGTAAAATATTTTCCTAGTATTCATGAGGCCCAGGTTTGAACTTTAGCAACATAAAAAGAAACATCAGGCGCAAGTGTTGTATTATTATTTTTGTTTCTATATTATAAATAACTTGGAAGAACAAACTTTTGATGGCAACACACAAGAGCTGGCAAATACTGGAGAAAGTATTTTAAAGAGGGTAAATAATTAAATGAGGTGCTTTCCATGAATCTTACTTTCATCTAATACTTTGTCTGTACCAATCAATTTAACTTTCACCAGAAAAAGGTACATATATTGAAAAATCATGATAAAAATTGTGCATATGAAAAAAATGTTAAATGGTGCTTTATTAAAAGCTAACATGCAGTACTCATCCCAAATAGGAAAACATACTATCACCATAGATGCAGAAAACTGAGGTAATATGTAACATAATATTCTGTTTTTCAGAGATTTTTTAAAAGTTTTTCATAGGTTTAGATTCTTTTAAAATGTATATTTGATTAATTTTTATTTTTGGATAAAAATATACTAAAAAAAGTTTACATGCTATCAAGTGACATAATTTTGTGACTTAGTTATGATTGTTGATCATTTGTTCTTCATTATCTATTTTGTGATGCTTCAGAATATCTGAAAACCACAAAGCCACTATGAAAGTAATCTATTACATACTCCATTTAGATTACTTTACTTCTGTAAATACATTTTAGTATCATTATGACCTTATCAACTTGAAAATAATATTGTTTCTTTATAAAATTTCTTCTTTGAGGTTATTGTGGTTGTCATCACAAGTAGCTCCTCTGAAGGTTATGTCACAAGAATTGAAAAAAAGAAGGAAAGGTGTGAATGAACTTATTTTTCAAATATAAAAGACAGAACACTGAAGCACTGCTCATATTCTTATTTTCACTTCTGAGCTCTAGATACTTGACCTTTGAAAATTTCACTTTTAGAAGAAATCCCTATACAATTCTCACTTTGAGGAATAATTTACTTTTACAACTTTCTATCACTTTACCAAATTCCTGTTTAAATTAAATTCTGACATATTTTTAAATTACTAAAAATACAGTTAATGTTCAACTTCTGAGCAGTACAATTTTAGAAAGCTCTATAGCACTGAATTCATAAGATTTTTTCTGTAGTTTTAAAATTTTCTGATAATCTTTCAACAGTAATAAAACAAACGAGTATATAGTAGACACTTAAGATTCATTCTTAAGATGTTGAAGATCTCATTAGAGATCCAAAGAATTGACATGTGCAGTACCATTTCTTGAATGACTGATCTGAGTTGAGCACCATTCTAGATATTAGCACGGTAGGTGAAACAAACAAAATTCTAACACTTATATAGAATAATTTTAATGGAATTGACATACAATAGAGAACCCAAGTGTTGTAGTCCTCAGGATGGGTTGAGGGAATACATTAAATGCAGGAGACATAACTTATAAGGTTATTTTATCACAATTACCCAAAGAGTCAAATGCAAAGGAGTCCAAGAGATGTACACTAGAAGCCCAAAACAGTCATTTGAGGGCCTAGATCCTAGCAGTTTCCCACAGGAGTCCAGTTAAAGGCTTAGAGTCCAAGGCAATTCCCTCCTTGAGTCCAGCCAATATCCTAGAGCTCACAGCAATGTCTCATGCTTGTCTGTATTGAGGATCTGCACCTGGAAGTCACAAAGGCCAGTGATGGAAGCCGGAAAATCTATGCTGGTAACATGAAGTATTTATGCCACCAAGCTGAGCAATCTACATTGAAGCCAGGAAGTGATGTGTTGAGGTCTCCTTCTAGAGGAGGGGACTCAGGGAGATGACTGCAGACACAATGAATGACCAAAAGCTGATGGCTAATGGCAAAGTTTATTTCTCACCTAGGGTCTTTATAGTACAGTTTCAAGGTCACACCCAAAAGCATGATTAACAGCAGTTATTAGTAGTGATTAACAGCAGTCATGAGCAGATACACATTGTTCAAACTAAAGACATAACACCTAGATAAAACAACTCTGTTTATGACTAAAAGGGAGTATAAACCGGAAATAGAAATAAAGAAGAGATTAGGGGGTTGTTTGTTGGTCAAGGTTCTTGGTTCTAGCACATCGCCTTCAGGACACTTGTGCCCCAGTGAGAACCAGCATTCCGGGACTTGGAGTCAGCCCTTTGGCCGTCCGTCCTCTCGTGACCCAACAGTGATGCTCATGGAGATCAGAGCTCCCCTGATGTAAGCAGAATCCATTCCCAGACTGGTCTTTATAAGCTTTCTGGTCTTCTGATCTCTGACCAGACTCTCCCATACAGCAGAGCCTCCCACACTCAGTTGGCCACTCTGAAGCTTCCAGCATAGCCTCTGAACACAAGCAAACATCAGACAAACTTTCTGTGAACCTCAAACAGGCAAACATCTTCTGGAGTCCAGTAGCCAATTCAGTCCTCCTTCCTAAGAGAAATATCCTGAGCTTGTTCTCTACCAGCTTTCTGGTCTTCTGAGCTCTGACCAGAAACACCCACACGGAGCAACCTAAGGCATTCCAGAGCTGCTTCTGTAGCCAATATCTCTGGATCTTTCCTAACTCTTCTCTTATGAGCCAGTTCCAAAGGCTTTTGAGCCACATGGGCCAGGTAATGGCACGGGAATGATACCACTTCTCTGGTACCAAATTTCTGTGTTAGTCACTTTGCTCTCATTGCTGAGAAAAAAATGCCTGACACCCAAAGTTAGAGGGGAAGGGGTTTATTTGGCTTACAGTTCATAGAAGTTTCAGTCCATAATCAGCCAACGCCAAGGCAGGGATGACAAACGGGCACAGCAGAGCAGAAATAACACGGCACACACAGGGCAGCGAAGGTAACAGGAGAGTTAACAGTGTCTCCCTTCCCCTTTCATTTATTATTTTTTAAAAACAAAAGTCAAATATATTTATTACATTAAACAAAGTAGACAATAAGATGAGAAAAATGACAAAAGATAAGAAGGTATTTCAAAACATTAAAAGAATCATCAACCCAGAAATTATTCATTCAAAATATGAATTCAATATTAAAAAAAGTAGAGCCATAACAATACTAGTAGTAGACATGCACCTTCTGGATTGAGGACAAAGCACAATTTATTATTTGCCATAGTAGCAGTGAAGAATAACAGCACTGCAGCAGTTCTCAGATACCAGTTGCTACAGTCCTCAGGCGATGCCGGTCCAAACACTGCAATGCATTATTGCGATTGAACACGAGACAAGAAAGCCACCAGCACGCATGACCTTTTACTCAAAGGAGACATTACATTCTTTTCCTTGTCTAAAATTATATATTCTATTACATGAAAGAAAAGTATTACCTCGATGCTCCAAAGTGGTTTCCTATACATTCTTGAGAAGAGAGTGTGAAATAAAGGCCGATTCTTGGGATGCAAAACCACCGGGAGAAATTGCCACTGATCCCATGTGCTCATCGGCAAAAATTTATGGTATTACATACCAGAAAGAGGCACAGTTTTTATTTATCAATTAGCAATCGGTTAATTGTATAATAAAGAAAACAACAACAACAACAAAAATGAATGAAGAAGCAAGCCTCACGGTGAAAGAAATATTGAATATTTTTGACTCCAAGGCAGGGAGAACCATCAGGCATGGCAAAGCAGACAAACATGGCACGCACAAAGCAACAAAGGTAACAAGAGAGTGTCTCCCTGCCCCTTTATCTTATTCAGACTACTTAGGGCAGGTAGCACTCACACCCTTAATCCTAGTGTCCTTGAGCCTAACATTGCACCATGAATCAGTTCCAGCTTCCCACACTCTAGATCAATCCTGTGAGCATACAAGGCTAAGGGGGGCATCTAGACTCAAACCATAACACCAAGTAAAAAAACATGCAGTGCTTTTTAAATAGTGGTAGATATTTTGAAACAAGTAAAACAGAGTAAAAAGGAGAGCAGTGATTGAGGAGGGGTCTTTTGACTGAATGGTCCTACAAAGCTCTCCGAGGAAGAGAGCTTTGAACATATTTTTGAATGATGTCTAATACAAAAGCCACAGAAAGATATCTGGGAAGAATTTTTTGTTCCAGGAATAAAGAATTGTAAAGGCTCTGAAGTCACAATACAGATTAAAAACTTCTAAAATAAGGAGATATCCAACAAAGAACAAAGAGGCAAAGAGGCCTACTAACTGGAAAGAGATGAGAGAGAGAAAGAGAGAGAGAGAGAGAGACAGAGAGAGAGAGAGAGAGAGAGATGAGACTCTCTCTTGAAACTGATACATAATTTAAACTTTAAGGAATGGGTAGGGTTTAATTTAGAGAGTCACTGACTTCAAGATTCTCACATCCAATATGCCAAAGTTATAAATTTATAGACATACAACAACATTGACACAATACAGTACCACACAATTATCATAATGATAATATACATATGAAATAAAAGTACATAAATAGTCATAGTATGATTTTGTAGCCATGTCGATAAAATATTGGAGAAAGAATAACTTATCCACATGCTTCAGTAGAAAAAATTCTTAATCTGTGTTTTACAGGGTACATCAGAGTTTACCAAGCTAAATAAAGGTTAAGGATGCTTTGGCTATAGGAGGCACAGTCACAGAAGTGTGAACAACTACAGAAATAGTTTTATGTTTATGAGCTATTGCTTTCAGGAAGGGTGATTTAAGTACTTACAGCCAAACTTTCTGAGAAAGACAACTAAAACATTTGGACAAAATATGTTTTTAATATGAAAAACATGAACTTCTGAATAAAAACAGGTGTGAGATACCAAGTGAAGATATAGAAGGCAATGCAAAATTAGATACATTGCGTAAAAACCACCTTTGCTATGAAGTACAGTCTGTCATAAAGTAATAGCGAAGACACACTGTCTTATGCTTTCAATAAACTCTAAAAAGGAAATGCTTAAAGTTCAGAAGTAATCAAATTTGAGATCATGGGTACATCCTGGATTTAAATTGGAACTCCAAAAGCAGAACAGAAGCAGAAGTAAAAGAGTCCATCAACACAGCATAGCTTGCCTTCTGTGTAGTCTGAAAAAGTCAATTAATGAACTTTGAGAATGTTTGCCAACTAGAGTCCCAGGTGCAGCTTGTCATTAAGATAATCGTGTTACTATAGGTCACAATCATCCCTACAAAAAAACAAAAGTTTCAGACATAATGTTTTGAAAGAAGACACACAGGTAGCAAGACACTATTTTAAAAGGTTCAGTAGAAATAATGAAAATATAGCAATAAACATTTAAAAATTAGTGGAAGGGGAGAGGATGTCATCCAAGAGGTCTTTCATGGTATTGCTTGTCTTCTATTTCTCCAAAATTTTGTTTTATCAGTTTTCAGTTTAATTTTATTTTTTTATTTAAATTGAATTTATTGGTACATTCTATGTAGACAGTACAGTTACATTCATTACTAGGATCTTGTACCTTTACATGACAGATCTTGCCTCTCATTTTTTCCCCTTGTCCCCACCCTCCTTTCACCCCCCTCCCTTCTCCACTGACAAACACTTTAATTCCATTTTTACATTTTCTCATATTTTTTCCCTTTCCCTTATTCCCCTTTCCCTACCCTTTTCACTCTCCCTACACCTTTGGTCCTTATCTTCCTGGTTCACTTTGCTAATTAACCCTTTGGATCTTGAGTACTATTTTAGTTTTTCATACCAGAGAAACTATTTGGTATTTATACATGTGTTACTTATTTATTTCACTCAGGAGTATATCCTCAAAATGTACCCATTTACCTATGAATGAATCTACTTTCTCATTCTTTATGGCTGAGTAGTATTCCATTTTATAGAGAAACCACATCTTCTTTATCCAATTTCCAACTGATGGGCAGATGGGCTGTTTCCAAATTTTAGCTATTACAAACTGTACCTTTATAAACATGGGTGTGCATATATCACTGTGGTATGATTCTTTTAATTCTTTTGGAAAGATACCCAACAGAGGGATGGCTGGGTCAAATGGAGACTCTAATCCTAGTTCTTTGAGGTATCTCCATATTGACTTCCATAGTGGTTGCACCAGTCAGCACTCCCACCAACAATAAAATACATATTGTAGGGCCTGGGATTTAACTCAGTGGTTTTGCCTCCTGCCTCACAAGCACAAGGTCCCAAGTTCAATTCCCAGTACCAAAACAAAACAAAACCAAAAAATATAAAATATATATTATATATAGGGGATATGAAGTACAAATGAACAATATGTTATGTACTTGTGTCGTATTCTGAGTTTGTAAGTCTCCATTTACTTACTCAACTTTGTCTATTTTTCATGCTTCCATTTTTAAAAGTCTTCCTTAAAACTCCGTGCCTAAAACTTGTAAAAATCTAATTATTGTCTTGCCACTGTGGAGCATAATTGTATCCATTAAATAATGTTATCAAGACCTATATTTTAAGAAGTCTCTTTTAATTTTTGTCAAGCTCTTCATTAATATTCCTGTTTCTGCTGTAAGAGAATGTATGTCTTCACGACATGAGCACAGTTAAACAACTAAATGAAAACAAAACAATAACTTACAGAATAATACAGTATGTATTGGAAAGAGTACTGGACTAAAATGCTGAGGCCTAGTTGTGCGTGTTAGGTCTATTTGTCTTCATTGAAAATGGAATCATAAACTAGTCATCTAAGCAGTGTTACTCTCAGTTATCTCATCCATAAATTGGTGGTAAGAGAACGGTAAATCAAATGAACCATGAAATGTGAATTTTTCATATTTCATGTCAAAATCATAGCCATTATTATACTTTTATTCATTTGTCAAATGAAGGCAATTAAGTTGTTTAAAATGATAATATTTCAATATAATGGGATTCATTGTTGACAGTACCTAAGCAAAATTCTACAAAATGTTTTATTCTAGTCTGACATCTTTAGGAATGTGAATTCCATAAGTAGGTACAAGCCTCATTCTGAATAATAATTTTCAAAAAATATTTAAAATTAACCCTCAAAACCAACTGCTTTCAGCATTGTTTATAATCTATGCTTTATTTATCAATCACACATTTTTTATTTAAACGATACTGTATTTTATGTACACATATACATACATATGAAACATATGCAGTCATATATGTCACATGCATCACATGTATCATATGTGTATATCATGTATCTCATGATCTATACATACCTTCAGTCATGAACTTGATTCTTTCCATGATTCTGGTTGCAAACTGATTTGGACAAGAACTGAATCGAATTCAATGGTTAGGCTCAATTATTTTAATTAATTGTATTGGTACATTTAATGTATACAATGTAACGACACTAATCATTGGAAATTTGCACCTTTACGTAATCCATCTTGGTTCTTATTTTTCCCAATTCCCCTGCCTTCCCTTCAACCCCTCCAACCCTCCTTATGTACAAAGACTTTGTTTCCATTTTTTCTTCTTCTCATATTAATTCCATTTCCCTATTTCTTTGTTGATCTTATGGGGAAATTTGATTCAGTTCTTGTCCAGTTCAGTGTGCAAACCAGAATCATGGAGAGAATTGAGTTTGTGAAGCAAGGTGCCTAATGTATATGTATATGTATATGTATATGTGTATGTATAAGTATATATTTTTATACCTACATATTTAGTATTTTTACATTGTATTACTTTAGTTTCACTTTCTTCAGTTTTTTAAAAAAATAAACTCAGTAATTATACAAACAATAGTTTATTAAACTTTGCTTTATCTGATACTCCAGTGTGCCATATTTTGTTTATAAACTTGCTACTAGCTTTGTCAAGATTTTACTTTTCTTCAATATTATAATTGTGCAATTATTGTCTTATTTTATGATCCATTGCATTTTTGGATTCAATCAAAAAATGGAATTTAAAACCTAAAGATAAATTCAATGATAGTAAGGACGGACTTGTCATGGTTAGCACCAAATGGATCTCTGTTGATTGAAAGAGTAAATAATTACTCTGCCACTAAGAGAGTTGACAGAAAACAAGATGAAACAGAAAACACAATAATTGTCAAATGAGTGAATCTGAAGATAAGAAGACACTTTTTAGCATGGTTACTTTGATATGCCTTCTACATAACACTCAGATTTTGCATAAGCTTTTGGAATGAAAACAGCTCCACTCCTAAATAATAAATGTATTAATTACAGTGCTTATGAGTCCTGACAGCAGTCAGGTTGGTGGGCTCCTGATTCCATTCCAAAGGCTTGAGTGTCACTGTGATTTATGTAACAGGCAGAAGTATCATGAGGAAAGACTTGTAGGATAAAATTTCTTAAAGATAGGGACACAGATGGCTGCTTTTGGATTGTATGGTAGATGTTAATAGAAATGCATTGAACAGGAAGGCAAGGGCAATACCTATCCATGAAAAGGTACCCACATGGCATTTCTTTTCTTTAAAGACATACTACCTATTGTTTGCACACTTAACTTGAAAATCCAAAAATGTGTTTTTGGCTGAGAAACATATTTAGGACACTAAAACATACAATGCTCACTAAAGAATAAAACCAATCAAAAATGTTCTTATTTCGACTATGCTTCTCTATGCTTAGCTGTTCACTTATTTAATTATACAGGTTGCTTTTTTAAAAGTACATTTTGAGAATAGGGTATTAAATAACTTAGGAGAGTCTTTTGAAACTTTCAGTATCATCATCAAGATTTTTACAATATTTGTCTTTCCTGAAAGCTCTCAGTTCATAAACATCCTTCAGAGGACTGCAATATTGATTATGCCCAAGGCAGGCTGAAGAGAGCTAACCCCACAATTGGCTTATTTATAGAAGTGAGTACAGCTGAAGCCTGTGTGCCACGGTCAGAGTAACTCACACTCAAATTCTATTCCCACAAACAAAACCTTCAGGCTAGAAGGACAATATTCTACTTACAATTATATATTTTTTTTTCTATTTTGTTCCTAATTTAAGAATGCTTTGTCTTGTTCTTTATGAGCCTTGTTTGCATTAATTTCCATAGAAACCACATGTCCCCTTTTATCCCAATTGATTGCCAATAAAAGTCAGTGCCTAGAACTGTCCAGAGACTTTGTCACCTGTACCAGCATTGGTCAACCTGGCACCACATTTTCTCTCTCTTAGTTCTGTCTCCTAATGAATTCCAAAGCTCAGGCTTGTGTCTAATACTGGACAGGTGGGTACTGGAGCCTGATTACAGGGGTCTCTGGTAATATCCAAGCATTAAACTGCCATATGCTTAAGTATAATCATTTTTCTGGATAATTATTTTACTTCCTACTCTATTTTGATAGTGCTATTCAATTCTTCCATGTTTTGCTCCTCATTTTCTTAAAATACCAATTCTTCACAGATAACTAAAGTGAACTGGAAAGGTTTTTAATAAGAAGATAATTTTGTATTTTTTTGGAAATACATTATATCATAGGCAAGACATTTTCAAACTGTCTTGGTTACTTTTCTATTTGCTAAGACAAAATACCTGAGACTCAAATTTAAAGGAGGAAAAGTTTATTGTAGCACAAAGTTTGTAGAGGTTTCAGTTCATAATTGGCTGGTTCCAAAGCAAGGTCACATGACATAGGAGCATCACAGAGGAGAAACAGTTCATGGTGGCCAGAAGGCAGCAGGGCAGCAAAGTAGGGAAGAAGCAGCAAGGACTGTCAGTGACTCTCTTTCTTTCCCTTATATTCTATCCAGATTATGCTCCCTTAGGGTGGGGTTCCCATTATCTGTTCCCAGCAAATTATTCTAAACCAATCAATGGGTTAATTCACTAATTATAGCATCACACAGTCCGAGCATCACACACTCTAGATGCAGCTACCTCTGAGAAGACCCACCTGTGAGTCTGCATGAGTCTTTGAACTGGGATATCTAGATACACACCATAACACATATCATTCTCCTGAAACCTCAATGTAAGTCTTCATAACTGATTAACTTCAACTCTCATGAAGTGTTTCTCACACAGTTTCTAGTGTAAGAGTCAGCCTTTCATGTGCCATCTAATGAGTACTCATGTAACAACTGCTTTATCTGTCCAGTCTAATTTTCATGTAATCCATTTCTCTTGGAATTTAAAGGAACATTGTATAATATGGCATTTGACCAACACCCACCCCACGCAAAATAGAGAATCTATGTAAGCATTTTCTGATCACAGATCTGAGTGGTCCAGATTGATGAACAACAAAAAATCAAGGCAAATGTTTGTTCTCTTTTATCATGGTTTTAGTTATAGGAATTAGAAAAGCAACTGAAGAAGAAAACACAGTTTTGTTTGCTTGCTTTTTAACTTTTAAATGGAAAGTGGTTCATTTAACCCAGCAATTTAAGATTCTCCCCTTTGGAAATTTTACAAATAGGTCATACTGGAGCATGAGATCAACCTTGGACTCAAAATGTCCATATGGACTCTGTTAATTGATAATGCCTTCACCCCCACTACATCTACCCTAAAAGAAATCTGTCTTCTCATTCCAAGCATTTCATGCATTTGATTTCCTCTGTATTCCAGTTGACCAGAAAATCTGCATTTAGAAACACAGTTTAAGTATCCCTGCAGGCCAAGGTATCTTAGAGAGCTAGAAACACAGAAATCTCCACTAGGCCGGCTGCAAACTGCAGTGCTCCTGCTTCCCAATATCGGTCACTAAATCAACATGCCAATTATCGGTGAGTCAGCGCTTGGTCTTTCAAATAGTTTTCTGGAAAATCCTTGACCTAAACAACCAGAAAAACATTTTTCTAATTATAAATTATGTTAGCTTTCCAAAAGCATTATTTTCAGTTATTTTAATTTCTGTAAAATAAAGCCTCTGTTGATTACATATTTTCAGAATATCTGTGAAATAAACACTGAGTGATTTTATTTTTACTGTATTTGGCATGTCCTTGAATGTATGGCTTCCATTTAATTAGAGTTTACTCTTGAAGTTCTGTAGTATGAATCATATCAAAAATTGTTGTTTTTATACTTTAACAGAAGAAAAACCAAAAGAGCTTTTTATCCATTATAATTCAATCTGCTGGGTTATACTACTGGGCAGTGCAAGTAATTTTGGTTAAAGATTATATGAACTCTATTTCAATTATTCTACTTTTGGATCAGTTAATATAATAGGCATTGGATGTGTGTTCCTAAAAATGTTGAAAAGACTCAACAGATCTTGATTTTCTTACCCAATTTCTAGTGACCCCTAGGTGAGTAACACATTTTCTGGATTTCAAACTGGTTGCAGAATTCATCATTTGAATAGAGATTTACTTACACCTTACAGCAATTATATTCCCTTGTCCACTAAACATTATAGAAAAATAACATTTTAGAAAAAGAGTAATTTCACTTCAGTAATATTTTATCCATCCTTTGCAACAAACCACCCATCTCATATGGATTAAACTAAACTGTTACTTGCACCAGAAAACCAATAGAGAGAATCACTTTTCTCAGATCTTAATAAGCTTCTGTCAAGTTCAATGAGCCATCTGCTTTTTGAATCTGCCAAATGAAGCTCTTTTAGAAAGACTTAGTCAATTATTAATACAAATTTAGCTTTTCTAAAATCATTACTTTTTCACTGAAATATGACTTTTCTTGCTTTTTACATATGCTTCATACTGATAGATCATTGAATTATTGATAATAAATTTTACCTATATCATCTACAACTCTAGAATATAAAAATATTTTGTTACAGAATTGTTACACAATTGTGTATATGGTCTTCTTAATTTTATCCACTTTAATCCCATCCATGGAAAATAACTAATTCAAGAACTAATTGTATGTTTACATAAAATAAGTACAATTATATGAACTTATTAAAAATCTACATAAAATATACATTGGAATGCTGAAGTACAAGATTATAATAACTGAATGAAAATAATTATTTTGTAATAGTGTAGTCTAAATATTTTAAATCTTGATGAAATTAGTAAATTCAGTATACCTAAATGGAGGTAGTCTACTTTGAATAATGTAAGCCATTCAAACTTCTCCAGATTTAAACTGCAAATAAGGTAAAATAACATCTTCAATTCCTTTAATTAGAAAAACGGGATCTCAAAATGATCTAGACACTGCCACTTGTTCATCTTTAAAAATTCTAAGAGTAATTTGGTGAAGTAACTTATATTGTCACTTTTGCTAATGAAGAGATTGAAGTTCAATACTTGGTTTTCTAATACATGCAAAGAATTCATTGTTTACAGTCATTTAACTAAAAAGCACGTGGCAAATTTTCAGATATACAATCATATCTCATAGAACCACTTCTTTCCAGATTGTTAAAATAGATTAATGAAGACTTCAAAGTCTCTCTCAGCCTCAAGAATAAATAACAGGAAGGGTTACTCAGAAGACCACAAAAGTGTATTAGCAAGGACCACAGATCTCGCTATGCATTAAATAACCAGGTGAGTGAATCTGTTATGTAGAAGAAGATAGATGCTATGAGCTAATATCACTATTGTTCGTTTCTGAAATAAAGCAGTTATCCAACTATTTGTGTCAAGATATTTTTGAGCTCCAGAAACTTTCCACTGGTGTTTTCCTTTCCTATAGTACTGCTTCCCTATGTCTCCATGTGCACAACTGTATCACCTCATTCATACAAGCAGACAAAATTCTTTCAGTGAGACATATTCTGGCCACTCGATATTAAATTGCTTATTAGCTCCTATATACTTAGTTATGGTCACAGGAATCCTATTCTCCCATTCTTCCTTTCTCCTTCTTTCCCTTCTCGTGCTCATAACACGTATCAGCTTCCAACTTAGTATAAAATGTATTTATTAATTTTATTAATTGTTTATTCTGTCTGTTGCATTAGAATTAATCTATATAAATATAAATATAAATAAATATATTTTTATGTGTTTTTTTTTGCACTAGATATCCTATACATGTTGATCAAAGTCTAACTTTGGAAAATAATTACGAAATATAAAATTATATTTACATTTGGTTATTATGAGGGTAACAAACATTTGAAAACATATCTCTCAATTTTGAGAGTTCATGTGTACATTCCAAATAATGGAATGCACAATTCAGTTACAAACTGAATACATCAATAATCTTCCTTTATTGGGGGGGTATTGTAATAAGTACATTATTTACTATCAAGTGCTGAAAGAACACATATTGAATAAATGTGAGCATTGTGGTTTTTCTTATAATGCCAATAAAACAACTGCAGTGTAAAATATGTTATTTGAGGAAACTTTCCTTGTATTTCCATCTAATACAATGAAACAGATGAAAAGTGCCTGACTCCCCTCTTTTTCTCTATGATGACCAGAGGGTAGACTGGTTCGGCCTTCACCTATCTAGTCCTTCCCATTCATTTGCTTTTGTTTTCTTTAGGTTCTGCTACAACACAGGTCTTATTCAGATAAAGCCCTGCTCTGGTGGTCCTGTACATATGCTCATGATTTATATTTCAGATACTCTGGGCTCAAAAGTCTCTGTAAGTCTCAAGATTCTCATCCTGAGAATTATAGACAAAGAAGTAGCTTAAAACAAAATGAGCGATAAATATCAAGGGATGTGAGCCCTGAAGCACTGCAGAGATCAGCAGACAATGGAGAGCAATGATAGAAGCCAGTAACTGAGTGTCAGCTCATTGTGTCTGGCATTAACTGGTGGTCTCATTAAGTTCTGAAAGCCAATGACACTCAAAGCCCTTGGTAATAGCAACGTTGTACTTTACCCATTCATGATTTCTGGACCAAGCAAAGGAATCTTCAACTGATTGTGGATATAATGATAGCACAATATAGAACCTGACAGTAGACAAAAAGTTTAAATTCCTTAGATGTAAGCAGAATTGTTAATTGCAGCCTTTCATGTCTTTTCATATTTTCATATGATTATATCTATCTTTCTATACCGTGTATATATTATATACTAAATAAATAAATAAATTTATTTTTACGAGTTAGGGTTACAATGATCATCTACAGAGTCCGGTATGTGTGAATGCACAGAGGATTTATGTATGCTGGAGTTCTGAAGGATTGTCACGAGCAGGAGTGTGCACTAACTGGAGGTCGAGACAGTAGTAGTTGCCAATTCGATTTTTATATATTTTATATATGTCATACATCAAACATGTTAATTCATACCCACCAGTTGCCACTCTCTGTACCTGCCCAAGTCCTAGGAGCGTGACTTTGTTTCTCCTTTCCTGGTGATTGAGGTTGTCGATCCAGTTGCCTCCTCCTCGATCTGGAGGTCCACACTGGACAGGCGTCCCTATGTTTCAACCGAGGACTCGTCCAATATCTCGTCTGGCAGGTGGCTGTCGAGCTGGATCAGTCACCAAGTGGGACAAACTGGTCTTCTGTGCTCTCACTTTTATACCATTCTAACTGGGGATCTGTGACACTGATTAGGGTTTTATCACTTCACACATACTGGGGCTGTTTGAGTAGATATTGGGGCTGCACACGTCATAGGGTTTCACACATTAAATTTAGATAACAGGGTTACACGCGTCATAGGGTGATCTGTTGGGTTAGATATCCAACTTTTTACTCTTGGGGGGATTACATAACAGGCGTCCCACATTAAGTCACTCTTGGTGGGTTTCACTCTCCACGTGGGAACACACTGACATCGTACTCTATTTGGGAGGCATTATGTTCTCTGCATTCTATACATTGACATGTGCTGTCTACAAGGATCTAGTCAAAAGTCAAAGTCCTGGAGTTCACAGTAGAGTAACTTGAGAATCTGTATCAGGAGGCTGAATGGTCTGGGATGGAAGGCTGAATGGTTTGTGATAATTATAAGTATAATGATTTATACATTTTTTCATATTTTATATCTGAAAGGAAAGAGCACACTATTAACTGGGAGTATCCTGGAAATATTGTCACATTGTTTTTGTATTTTTTTCATATGTCCAAACTTTGGTTTCTTCCATTTAATTGATATAAATAACTATCCTGCTTAGATGGTGCTGTAGAATAGAGCAAATGTATACAGTATGTCAGTACCTTAGTTCACAAACACTTCTGTGCACAAGTAGAAACATTCAGGAAAATTTTGCTTCTGTTTGTGAACTTCACATGGGGTGACAAACATCACCACAGCCATCTGTTCTGCACTAATATTTGCCCTGTAATCGTGGAATGAATTAAGTTCATAAACAGGAGTACCAATGTAACTATTTTAAATCATACAACATATACTGCCATTAAGAAGTGAAGAATAGTTTAGCAAAGGAAAATATGATATTTCCAGTTTTCATGACTATTACTTTTATCTATATTTTAATTCCTGTGAGTAATTTTATTTTTATTTAGTTTATTAATTTGTTGTTGTTTTTTGAGGTAGCATCTTTCTGTGTAGTTCAGGTTGGTCTTGAACACACCCTGTAGTCCACATTGGTCTTGAATTCATGCCAGTCCTCCTGTTTCAGCCACCCTAGTGCAGGGACTACAGATGTGAGCCACCAGGTTCTGATTCAAAAGATATTTTTAATTCATCTCATTGGATTCTACACATGCATCACCTTAGAACAGCCTTTATAGTCAGGAACACCACAGAAGTCTACATTTTCATCTTTCCTTTTATAGTGTTTTATACCCTTTCAAGGTACAGTCATATGAACTATTATTTTTCTCAATTTTTTTAAACTGTCTACACCCTTGCCTTCTTCCCTTCACTCAAAAATGCAAGGTCTATGAGAGTAAGGGGTTTTATCTGTTCCTGAATTTATGGTTAAAATTTAAAATTTTATGTTGAATGAAACAAATATATCAATGCCAAATAATAATTTCAAATTGATATTAACATGTTTTTCTTCCTGAAAGATTTAAGTAGAATCCTTTTACAGCTGTATTGTCAATGCTATCACAAAAAAACAGTAATACTCCATTAATGTTTTAATTATATTGTGAAGAATTAAAATAAATATTGAGAACAGAGGTGAATATGTGAAACCATGGGAAATATATTTTTAACTTGGCCCATGCATACAATGCAGGCTTTAAATTGTTTGAGGGAAAAATTATTTCATAAATAAAAGATTACAATGATACAGAGAACTTTTGTAAATAATCTAAAAATCTACAAAATGTTAAAAAAGTGTAAAATGACTTTTGTTCTCTCTAACAGCAATCTGCCTTGTTTAGTTCACAATTAACACACTGGAGGCAGTGAACATAAAGTGGGACATCTGGCCTCATCCCTAACCTTGAACACCCGCTTTCTGTGCACTAGAATAGAGAGCTAGAAAAATCTTAACTTAAACTCCCTAACTACAAGGAATTGTTATGTCCAAGTTAAAGTGAACTGTCTTGTTACTGTAATTTGTACATAGGTAATGTAAACTGAGAAAATAAAATGTAACCACCTGAACGAGATCATGGCTGCAAAACCTATCAAAGGAGAGCTGCACCCCATTAGAAGGTTGATCACTGGTGCTGCCTTTTTTAATGCTGTCGACCCTTTGCTGGCAAAATAAACTTTTTATTATTTTACTTCCATTCAGCTTGTCTCCACGTGCATGTCACTTGCCAATACTTAACCCAAATTAATACTGGCTATGTGTGTGTCGAGATTTGTATAAAGCGAATTATATCCTGACAAAATTAGGAAATTCTATCTTAGCAGGATTCTCACAGGGAGATCGGGCACTGAAGCTTTTTCCAGGACGTAGTGTTTATTTGTGCCAGCCTGGGGGACAGTGGGATAATACTCAAAAGGCTGAACCCCGAACATGGTGGGTTTTTGCCTTTTATACAATTTGTGTGTCTTGGTCTCTCATACGTGGTAACGCGCTAACGTGCTACAGCCTGATTGGGTGCAATCTATGTTACAGAGCGGGGCTAGAGCTACGCATACGTATCTAGGAACTAACTGAGCCTTGCTGTCTTTCTTGATTCTCAGAAGGCTCCCCCTCCATTACCTTTCTACTTAAGGCCTAGCCATTCTCCTCTGGGGAAGGGTCCTGCCGCGATATGTATAAAATATGTATATATTCAACACTTAGAGTTTCTTAGAAAATTTAATTGAAACAAAAAATATGTATAAATGTAAGGATATCAACACAGACTTAATTCCTAAGTGGATGAGATATATTACAAACATGTGAAAACAAAATTAGTTCTGCCTTTTACTTCCCTCATCAGAAATTTGACAGAGTCTATCTGCATGCCCCAGATAGTGGTTGTTGCTGTCTGATGCCTAGGGTTTCATGTGGAACTTTAAATAACAGTTTGAAGTCTTGCTTATCTAGAGGAATCATGAAGCTATTCTTCTCTAGGGTTTTAGAGACTAAAGTAACAATTTGAGGCTCTTACAGCCTCTTTGCCTCTCTCCCATCTTGGAAAAATCTTTATTATCTAGGAGAAAAACACTTGTAAGATGTTTTCACACTGCTGTGCTCTTTCCAATAAAATCGTCATTGTTTTCTATGCTCTTTCTTTGCCTGTAACTTTTACCAGAGCCTTAGGTGTTAAGAACAAAAACCAGGCTCTTTGTAGGGAATTTTAGCCGTTACTGTCTTTCTTGAAGTAATATACTGTAGAAACTACTACTTGAATACAGTAGGTTGAATGAAAATGAAATGAAACAGAAATAATAATAAAAATATTAACCAAACTGATATAAAAAGGTGACTATAAATCTAGAAAAAGCGTTGCCTTCATTCTTTACTTCTTTAAACCAAAAATAGGAAATATATAATATTAATTAAAAATTAGGTCAAATTAAATATGTTTTAATATTTTTAAGTTACTAAACCAAAACAGAAATCTTCCATAAATATTTGTACTATAGTATACCAAATTTTGAGAGAACAGACCTTTCTATATACAGTAAGCAGTTACAAAAGATCGTGTTCCCAAATTGTATTCAAACTTCAAAATTATGTAAAACTCTTCATAAACATTGTTAACTAGTCAGGCAAATTTGAGCTAATTCAATTTTTTTATGTGGTAGATGGTCTAATTGGGAGATACTTAAGTTAAGTCATGAATTTCACATTTGTAAAAGTGTGGGACAACATAAGTAAATGAATGGATGAAAAAATAAGTCTATAAATATAGATTTATTGATGGAATAACAAATGCTTAAAATTCTGTATTACTAAAACAATATGTGCAACTAAGAAAGATCAATGCTATAAAAAATATACATACTAGAAATGCTTGAATAATGTTTGAATATATAACCCTTTCTTCAATAAAACAGTTTATGTTTATATATATATGAATAAAAATATGCATGTATATTGCACTTGTGATTAAACTTGAGACCTTGCCCTTGAAAGTCAGGTAGAGTCACCACTGAGCCAAATCCCTGGCCCATTTTATCCATATTTTACTATCTTTCATAATACAGCTTTTCTATCTCAAAGAAGTTAAGAGAAATATTTGATTTTGATAAATTATTATTTTCATTTATGCAGTACTGACAGTTTGTTTCTAGCTATTCTTTGTTCAAAGAATAAATCATCCATTTTCAAAGATACTTAATGGAGATATGTTAGTTCATGATTTGTGTTAGATCATATCAGAGTTTTTACCTGCATTTTATTCTTTGTTGAACAATGATAACCATTTCTTGTTAATAAAATATAACATTTTGCCTCTCTCTCTTAGTTCAATTATCTTACATTTCATTTGAGACAAGAAACATAACTACTTGAAAGTTCCATTATTTTATTTTCTTTATACCCACAACGTATTATGCAATTCATACAATAGAATAAATTCTAATATGTTAGATTCTAATATGTTAAATTTCACATAAAGGAATGAGTAAAAGTGACATTGCATATCTGTATAAACAGTAAAAACATTAAATGACAACATTCTCATAAACATTTAATTAGACATTAAAAATTAAGTGACTATTAAAAAACCATACACTTCTGTTTGTGTTCTGCATCAAGTTTTACATTTGTTATTGTGATGACTGGATGAATATAAAAAGAAAGGGTTTAATAATTCCTTCACTTTTAAATCATCCACAAGGTGGTTTTACTGTACTTTTCAAGGACCTTTAAAATAAAACTTTTGCATCTGCCAGTGAATACGGTGTTTGTAACACAAAATGTATTCTGTTCTGTATTGGATTCAATTATTGAAAATATAATCAAAATATATATCACATATTTCAATTTAATACAGCACTAGTATTTGTGATGGAGAACTGCTGTGCTTCACTCTGTTTTAATTATGGTATTTAATACTTTAAAAGAAGGTAAGCCATTTAAAAGTTTACTTATACTAAATAAATGTCATATATAACATCCAGATAGTTTGAAAAGTCATCACATGAGACTCAATACTCATGACAAAGCTATGGCGATAATAGATAAAAGAGCTAGTTAAAATGAATGTTAAAAAATTCTCATGCTCAAAAATGTTTTCTATAACAAGTTATTTATAACACTAAATGATGCTGGGGATTCTTGTGAAAAGCTACATATGATGTGGGGGTATGTTTTAAATGGGTAAATGGTATTGAAGGCTCTTCATGTTAATTAAAGCATGAGTCCTGGACACCCCCCAAAAAATATGTCCTAGGAACCCGCCGTCTCCTCTGCCTAGGAAATTAAATATACATTTAGCACCTAAACACACACATACACACGTGTGCACACACATGTGCATAAACACACACATATACATGGGTTTAATGATATACATTAATACACAGAGTAGCATATAATGTATAGCAAATATATGAGTATGTATAGTTGAGTGTAATAATATAGCTTAGATAGTTCAGCATGTCCTCCATAATGGGTCTTGCAGTAACCCTTCAATTATCTTAATGACTGCTTTAGCTGTAGTCTTGATATATCTAAACATTATTTTTTCTTGGTAGATAGAAAAACTCCTCACCAACATCTTTCACCCTTAAATGACAAAACACATGCATTGGTTATGGGTTTGTCAAAACAAAGCTTTTATGTTTACACTAGACTTTACTTTGCAACTCTGCTTTTCACTCCTGCCATGAAAAAGAAGAGAAGAAATCACAAAGGATTGCATCTAAAGGGTTTTTTTTTATGAAAATATTGTCAATTTTCCTTCTATAGGTCATTGCTTAGAATTCAGCAACACACAGAAAGCTAGGAGAAGAATGTAATCTAGCTGTGTAAAGAAAAGAATGTGGACTTCAGGGAGCAGCAGGCTGAAGTACCTTCCAACATTCTGAGATGAACGACTGCTGCAAAGACTGCCTTCAAAAGTAGTCACCAGGACATAAATCGAATCAAGATGAACACGACAGGGTGCCCTGAAAGATGACCCTAAATAAACAAGCACTTCAAATCTTATGTTGAAAATCAGATATTCTCCTAAAAAGTATAATTGGAAGGTTTTCATTGTCTTGAATGAGAGGAAAATGATGTGTTACATGACTGTCGACATATCTAACCAAATTTCTGAACTTTGAAATATAATAAAATATTTTTTATATATCATATAATGGTAAGATGGTGTATCTGAATTTTTATATACTTAATTCCTAGGAAATGAATATATTTTCAAAATATCTATCCAACAAGCTGTTATTCGAACACTTTTATTTGCATAATTTTATAGTATTTGTACACAATACATAAAAATGTGAATTTTTTTCTGAGTAATGAATAGCATCTGTATCTTTATGACAATAAATATCTTTTATGTGCAATTAATTGTTAAAGTACAAAAATAAAATAATTACACATATAAGAGAAAGTAGTGTCATAATTACAAGTTTGAATATTAAACTTTCACTTTAGAATATTCTTTTAGTATTAAATATTTTACATCAATGTTTATGTCTTATTTCATGGCTTACTCTGAATATTTTACTCCATCACTTACAATGACCTGAGATAATCCCAGGGAAGAAACAGCCAGTTATATTTTCACAATGGTGAACTAGAAAGTCTACTTTTCTCTTTTATAAAAACAAGAAAAATCCTTAATAAAGAACTACATGATGGTGAATACAACTGCAGAAGCAGTTCAGTGTGCATCGGAGTGGTTTTATACATGGTGTGGAACACAGAAACTAGAGATGGTTACATAGAAAAATATAAGAAATACCTTATTTGTACAGACATTCCATTTCCCAGACAGAATTAATTGGGTCTCACAAGAGATTTGTTCCCATGGAGAAATGGTAAGCAGGGAGACACTTTCAGCTCTCATATCCAATGTGAATAACTCAAGGCTGCCAAACAGGAGACAGCTGGGGCCTTCACCAGGGCTGAGTTTCACTTGAAAAGTCTCCCAGAGTCTCTGCCATCACTGTTCCCACAGGAAGAGCCAACACCTTACAACCAAGCTGCTATAGTGCTCTGACATCTTGAAACTGGAGCTGCTCTTCTGTCTCTGCTCCAAAAGCTTGAGAAGTTATTGCATGTCTACATCCTTAAGGCTTTGCTGCCGTTGCATTCCCCTTACATCCTGGAAGCCTAGAACCTAAATTCCCACCAAACTCAACCTGAGTTTGCTCTGTATCTCGGGACTATACTACCACACAGCTTCTCCATCAGCCTGAGCAAAGTATCTGCTGCGCTGTGTCCCTTATGTCTTAGGTCACCACTTACCTCATCATCACTGGAGACTGAGTTGTTGAGTTTTCCTTCTAGGAACCAGAAGCCAGGATCATCACTGCACTCAGCTACTTGGGACTTGAGCTGCTACATCTCCCTACATCATGAAGAGTTGCTGCTGTTTGGTACCACACCTTTGAAAATCTTGGTTCTTTGGAGTTGCATTTATGTTTTTCCTGGAGCTGAGATGTTGCCAGGTACTCAGTCCCAGGGCTGTACTCCTCAGAGCCAGCTCTCATTATGCCTCAACATTATGAGGCATTCATCTTACTTTTCACTTTACCTTTACCCCAAAGCCTGAGTTATTGAAGCACTTGACATTCCAAGGTCTGGAATCCCCACTGTGGGTGCCTATCCGCTGCAGTTCAAGTCACTGCTATTGCTCACTATCCATACCTGAGCTGTGAAGCTACACCAGCCATAAGGTCCAAGTTGCTACCATGTCCTGCCGTCCCTCAGGCCTGTCTGCTGGTGTTCCCCATTTAGCAGGGTATGAAGTATCATAGTGCCGCAATACTCTTGGGACACTCTTTTCTGCTGCTTTCTGTTCCAGGCATTTCAGGGACCTGATTTCTCACTGCAGTTTCCCCTAGTGACTGAATTTAACAGTGAGGTGTTGTGCAGAGTTTCTTTTCTGATTGTGTTTAGTTGGTATTCTACATGCCTCATTAATCTGTATCTTAAATTGTTTTGCCATATTTGCAAAGATTTCTACCAGTTAACGGGTCTTTTTGTCATTTGTGCTCTCTTCTGATTTGTCACTAATTCTAATTAATTTTAGTCTTCCTTCCATCTTTTAAGAGCTGTTAAAGTCATTTTTCATGTTCTCTTGTTTTTTGATGTTTCTTTCATTAATTATTCAACAACAGCATGCCTGTTTTCTGTTCTGATGCTCTACTCATATAGGTTACTTTTAGTTCCGATATTTTGATACAGTTTTTAAATCATGGATTTCTAGAGTTCATAAAATCCTTTTATGGAATCTAATTCTTCTTGATACTAGTCATGCATATTTTGCATCATTTTGTTTAGCTCTTCCATCATTTTATTAGTATCTGCTGATTAGTGTCACTGATCTTTTGGTTTATTTGTGCCAAAATCTCATTGCTTGTATCTTCTCTGAGCTTGCCATATACCTTATTGATCTGCTATGTCATCTCCTCTGATAACACTGTGAATAATCCAGGTGTGTGGCTTTTGGTTCTCTCCCTTTCAATGACCCATGGATCAGCTTCATTTGAATTTTTGGAGTCAGTTTGCTGGCTTGTGTCCTTAAGTTTCTATTTTAGGGCGTGCATGTGCGTGTGTGTGTGTGTGTGTGTGCGTGCAGGTGCGTGTGTGTTTTGAGGCTTGTGGGTTGATTGTAGAAGAAATCTGTTTTTCTAGTAGGGAGACCTCTTTAGCTGATGTGTACATTTTAGTGGTTCCCTGGCCATGACTAACTACTGGCTTTTCCCTGTTTCCCAGGATTCAGTCATCTCCATTTACTTGTGATGGAAGGTTGTAGTGATTTGGCCTTGTACCCAGCTTTTCAGAAATGGGCCATAGTATTGTTAACAACCCCAGGAAATCCAGATATTGGAAATTCAATTAACAGCATCAGCCATGTTACCTTTGCCTTCTACTATATAATAAATGTTATTACTATAGCCAAGGTAACACAGCTGTTGCTGTTAATTGAATTACAATATCTGCCACGAAAAAACAAGAGATAAGATGTGTTGATCAAGGTGAACTGGAAAGGAAACCACAGTGTAGTTTTCAGTAATGTAAAATACTATGATTATTATAAACAACAATTCTTTAAAAATTAAAAATAAAGCCATTATACAACTCAGGAGACTTACGCCAGGGACAAATACTCAAAAGAAATGAAAAGAGACTTCTGGTGGTCATTGCTGCATCATTTAAAATATCAAAGAAATGGAGACATCCTAAACATTCGTTAATGATTGAATTATTAAATAAAATATGGTACATACATGAACAATAACATGTTATCCAGAATTTTGAAAGAAGACCCTATCATCTGTGACAACATAGGGTGAATTTGCAGAACTTTGTGGTAAGTGAAATAATCCTGCATATAATCCTCCGTGTGGGGACCATAAAAAATGGTGAATACATGGAGAGATCAGAATGGTGGTCGTGATTCAGGGAGGGTTTCGAGTGAGGTTAGAGGTAGATGGGGAGATGCAAGTCAGACTATGAATTACATTTATATAGGGATAAATTATTCTTAGAGATCTGAAAAATGGCATGAGGATCATAATTAATAATAATGTCATGAATTCCTGGAAGTTTGCAGGAAGAATAGATTTTAAGCGCTTTTACCAATAAAAAATATTGGTAAAATGGGGCCGGGGATTTTTTTCAGTGGTTCCGCTGGCTGCCTCGCAAGCCTAAGGACCTACGTTAGATCTCAGGTACCAAAAAAAAGAAAAGAAAGAAACGATTGGTAAAAAATAGAAAAAATTGGTAAAAATATAGGATGAGAAAAAAATCAATTTGCTTGACTAGAGTAACCATTTAACTATATATATATGTATATATATATGGGTGTATGTGTGTGTGTGTATGCATATATATGTATATATAAACATCATTCTGTATACCTTAAACACTTACAATGAAAATGAATAAATTTTATAAAGCAAATAATCCAAATATGTTACTGAAGAGCCAGCATACTAAAAAGACTGAACAAAAAGCAAATAGAGGATGCTTTGTAAACTTTTATAATACAGATTTGTACTATTTTTCATAAAGGCATTTTAAGATTAAAATAATTAAAGAAGATGAGAAAATTTTGCAGACTTGAAAATCATCATTTAAAAATAACAAACTATTTGATTATAGTACAAGAAAAAGCTTTCACAATTAACCAAAATGCATGAAACCACAAGGTAAGAAAATTGCCTGATACCATAAAATATTTAGAATTCATTTCATTTGTCAGCCCTTTTTGCTATTAATAATTAATTAGATATTCACCCTTTCGGTCTAATGGATACTTTAGGAAGACATCTCCATAAAGCACTTTGAGACTCTATTTATTTTCAAGGAGTGAGAAAAATAATCTAGTTATTTTTATTTATCATTACAATTTTAAATGACAAAGTAATACATGAAAAATCACATGTGCCCAAAACACTGGATATTAAAATATTACTATGTTGCCATACTTCCTTCTCAAAATCTTTTTGAATAAATGAAATATTGCAGATAGAGGTGCGGCATTAATATATATCCCTAGCAGACTCCATTATCTAAGTGTTCTAATACTGTGAGAAGTTAGAAATGATATTTTCTCTCAATGTCTTTAAAACATTATAATTTTATATATGCAATTAATTTTTATGTTTGCTTTAAAATTAACAGAAGTCTCCTGTATCATTCAGTGAATTGTTTTTAATATTATATTATTTCATGCATGTAATACATATATATATATATACATCATACATACAAATATAAAACAATACGTGTATCCATACTCTATATACACCCAGAGAATGTATATTCTTATTTTGCATGCATAGTATAATAATGAATGAGTATTTCAAATTTTTATATTTATTTCTTTATTAACAAGAAATAAGTTTTGCTTTGATTATCAAACTATTTTACAATGTACACGATCAAAAACTTACACACCTAAAACCTACTCTGAGGGATAGTTACTAAATATTTCCCATTTCTTTCCATGTATTTTCACTACACTACACAGAATGCATCACTATGAATATAATCTTGGCAGTAATTCATATAATACAACATTAATTTTTTTATCACTATGATATGTTTGAAATAACAACATTTTAAAATTTGGATTTTTTTTGGACTAATGAGTTTTCAACATATATTGACTATTATTGAGAATCATTCTTTGTATTTTCTTTCTGCCCATTTTTATGTAGGATACTGGACATTAATGAATTGAGTGTTATTTTTGAATTCTGACACACATTTATTTTATTGAACCTTTTATTACAAACAAATTGCTTTATGATAGTCAAATTAATTAAAATACATGCTTTAATTTATTTGACATTTATTCTGTTAATTTTAATGTACAACCAAGTTTATTTTATTTAATTTCATTTTATTGCTGAGAATTGTTTTTATTATTAAGTAATTGTTTTTATTAGGTCAAATCTCAACACAAGAATAATTTCGTGTTGGTATGACTATAGTATTCAGCATCAATAAGAAAACAAAAAGCTGCCACATTGAGCCAGGGATTTAGCTCAGGGGTTCTGGTGCCTGCCTCGCAAGTGCAAGGATCTGAGTTTAATCCCTCGTACTGAAAAAAAAAATAGCTGCCTCATTTAAGGATATAAAGTATAAAGCTTTTTAATTTGTCTTTTTCTGGTCAGTATATGTGACAGTGTCTTACTATGTAGTTGAGCCTGACCTGGAGCTCACTATGTAACCCATGCTGGTCTTGAACTCACAGCAATCCTCCTGGCTCACCCTCCTGAGTGCTAGGATTACAGGCATTCACCACCACCCCCAGCTCAGTATCTTATATAATCAATAGAAAGTGCACTACCCATGTTTACAGCAGCAGAGTTTGTAATAGCTAAAACTTGGAAACAGCCCATTTGCCCACCAGTTGGAAAATGGATAAAGAAGATGTGCTTTTTCTATAAAATGGAATATTACTCAGCCATAAAGAATGAAAAATTAGAGTCATTCTAATATTGTAATAGAGTAATTCTAAGTGTAGGGGAAAGGAAATAAGGGAAAAGAAAACAATATGAGAAAATGAAAAAAATGGAAATAAAGTATTTGTAAATTTTGATATTACTTGACATACTGTTTTCAATTTAGTATGCTTGCATTTCTTGAGTTTTTTGAAGTTATGGGTTTATATCATTTGTGTAATTTGTACAAATTTCAGATATTAATTTTTCTCTGCTTATCTTTCTCTTCCTTCAGAAAATGCAGTCATACAAATGTTATTTTGTCTGTCTATTTCTTTTTTAACACTTAATTATTGGATTGCTATGATTGAATTAAACTCCATTCATTAAAATTCTAACATATATTTGGTCTTATTATTTTCATTTTTATATTTTACTTTTTAAAGTTTAATTTAGAAATTTATTGTATCTTCTCTGACCCTACTCACCAAGTCTCTATCTTTCTGGTATCTTTTTGGGTAATGAAATATTTGTGATATTTCTGGTCTCCTTATTATCTCTTCTGTCACTTAGCATATATTATTTTTCAATTCATTATCATTCACATTTTCCTAGTTCTTTAAATGCCTCTATTTTGCATTGGCTTCCAGACATTGTAGATAATGCTTCATTAGTGAATATTTTTATATCCTTCTAGGTATAAATATATTGACATTTTAATAACCCAAAACTACTTTGATTTTTTTTAATATTGGTCATATTTCTTTTAGTAAAGATCATAAAAGCCATTACTTCATGACAAAGTTTTCACCACTAGAGATACCTATTTGATTATATAGTCAAATGTAGCTCAAATTCTAAGATTATTTTCACTTCTCATTATTTGTGTCAGTTTTCTTGGAACTAGTAGGCTTCTTGGGAAGCAGTGATATCAGTGCTATAAATGGGATCACTCCAAGGAAACTACAGCTGTTGATCAAGCTTTGGGAACACAGAATTTGTCTTTGGCTTTGTATAAAAGCAAAGGATCGTTTCTCTCAATCACCTTCTCTCCGGTAGTTTTCTCTTACTTATGTGCCAATCAGTCCTGAGCTGAAAATTAAAACTGAACCCCTGCAGATCTCTGGATCTCTCTATGTGCAACTTCTTTTGCTGATCTCCTGCTATCCCTGGCTCCTTTGGCTTTGTGCACACTTAGAAATCATCTCTCATTCCCAGATTTCAAACTTTGACTGGAGTCACCTCACTGGCATACAACCTGTTATCTGTAGTAATCTTAGGCCTCATGTTATTTGTGCACTTTCCTTCAGGGATCTCTATTCAATGTGTTCTCATATGAAAATAATGAAATTTAAAAGTATTTTGTCCAGATTTTTATATGTTTATGGTAATTCTGGTCTTCTTACTCCATTGTGATTTCAATTAGAAGACATCAGCATTTAAGTGTCTTAAAGTTGAGGATATATTTATAAGTAGCTGGTAAATAATTTCATTTAAACTTATGTAAAATTACTATAAATGAAGGATAGAAAAATAAGCTTATATGAATAGATGTAGCTCTCACTACAAATAAGCTAAGTAGTAGTAACTAAAAAAAACTAAAAAATTAATGGAGTAAATTTTGAAGTGGATTATAAAACAATCAAGATGAATTTACAGGAATAAAATTCAGTTTTAATGCTTGATATATGCAACTTAATGAGATGGTAGTTATATAGAAACAAATATAAATTGGTGTGAGTTTAAAAAAGGAAATCTCTTTGACACTTACTCAAATAATTATGTGTATGACAGTGTCTTTGAAATTTATTAAATAGTCCAGAAATGACAAAGTAAATTCAAAATATCAGATAGAAAAATGTAATTCAGTGCACATACAAAATAAGACAAACATTAAATCATAATTGGTAAAAATGCTATGCTATATATATTTAATTTAATAGCTGTTTGTATTTCTTTATATTTAATTCACCAAAACTATTAAGAATAAAAATCTGTAAGTGAAAAGTTTATTGGGCTGCTTCAAGCAGCAGGTTGATCAAAAGTGTGAGGTTTGTATCATCATAGAACAAAGATGATAATGTCACATAAGTCTGATAATTTAGCTCAGAAAATTAAAAATTCATTATCATCCATTTTGGGGATATACTCCTAAGTGAAATAAATAAGTCACACATGTAAATACCTAATAATTTCTCTGGTGTAAAAAAATATACTAGTACACAAGATCCTAATGAGATAATTAACAGTGTGAATTAGGAAGAAAGGGGCTAAAGGTGTAGGGAAAGTGGGAAGGGTAGGGGAAAGGGAATAAGGGAAAAGAAAAAAATATGAGAAAATGAAAAAATTGAAATAAAGTGTTTGTAAAAGGGGAGGGGAGGAGGGAGTGAAGGGAGGGCAGGGACAAGGGGAAAGAAATGAGAACCAAGGCCAATAAATCCTACAGAACAGAAGTCAAACATCACATTAGTGATTAAAAATATATGAACAAAATGAATTTAAATTAAGACAATAAAAAGAAATGATATTAATTATTTTGAAAATTGAATGTTATTTCTTGTTTGAAGTAGTTTATTGTATTTTAAACCACTAAAACACAATGTTCACAGATGAAAAAGAAATATTTGTGAAAAAATGAGAATAGTATTTGAAATTTATTATTTGGAAATATTTATCTATGACAAAATGGCGTATAAATGATATTTTAAAGGAGAATAATATTTGATTAAATTTCCATTATTTTTTACAGAAAGGAGTCTGTCAGAGTTTTAAAGGTAAAACACCTAGTAAAAGAAGCAAAATTGAATTATGTGATGAAATAGTTGCTTCAGATTCTTGAAAGAACAGTGTGATAGAATAAATGGATCAGATTTGGAGACTAGTTTTGGAGTATTATGAAAAAGAGAAACAATAAAGGACAAATACTGTTAGAAAAAGTTCTAAACCTACAATTAAAGGAGTTCACATTGAATAAATATGCTATGATAAAGGAGTTAAATCCATGTACTAAAAGTAAAATGTTTAAATGTAGATACTTCTAAGATTAGAGAATGAGGTTTAGATTAGAATAGAAACTGACCTTAGTGAGAAATTTTAAATATGGTTCAAATATTTATTTGAGCTCCAAAACATATACTGAGGAATGCTTTCCACAACAGCCTGAAATAATTGTACTTGGTGTTTAAATTAGGAACATATTGCAAGTGTAGTTAATTTGTAGAATATGTCATTGACACAGTTTCTAATTTTTATTTAACACATATATGAGTATACCTTTAAGTTGATGGCTTATTCAAGCTGATAGAAGAATACAAACTATTCAATAATTTTATGTGGTATTTCTTAATGTCACATAATAATAGCTTTTAAAAAGATCCATGTTTTGAAAATATCCCTAGAAGTCCTCATCAAATAACAATTGCAAGCAAGCAGGTATTAACTGTAGTTTCACAGCAAGACCCACTGACACAGAAAGGCCTGAAAGAGAACTGGTGTTTCAGCTCAGTGAATGTTCACAAGTGTAATTATTGATTTTATGAGATGAGGCCTTTACTAAGATAAAAGTAATGATAAAATCATTAAGTTTCTTTCATTTGTTTTTTTTTTCTATTGTTCTCTATAAGAAGTTAAGGTTTTGCAAAAGCAAAACTAAATTTTCTTTAAATAGTCTTTTGATGATTTTTACTTTTCTAATTGTTTAAACAAGGTATGTAACATCTAATGTTAATGGAGGAAAGAAAAGCTTATTTGGCTCAGAGTTTATAGAGGTTTCATTTCAAAGTTGGCTGGTCAAAGGCAGGGTGGCACGTCAGAGGAATATCACAGAGAAGAAACAGTACATGGCTGGCAGAAGACATAAAGGAATCAAACAGCAAGCCACAAGCAATAAATAGCAACCCTTTTTGTTCCTTATATCCTATCCAGGATACCTACTTTTCGTGCAGGCAGTGTTCACACCCAGGATGTGACATCCTTAATCCTAGTATTACACTATGAATAAAACCATGCAATAGATTCTTGACCCCAGCATCACATATCCTAGATCCAGACACTTCTGAAAAGTTCCACTTATTACTGCTGAGGCTTTGAGGGGACAGCTAAACCCAAAGCATAACAATGATGAAAAGGGTACTCTATAAATACGAAATTTTTAAAGATTTTACATGGTCAAAATTTGCTTTAGAATGACACAAAGCACAGAATTCTGCTGCACTGGGCAAATTGGGTGCTTAGTTGCACAATACCCACAGTGTCTGACTTTCATAAGAAATGCTATATTTTTCTATATTATTTATTTAATATTTGTATACTGATATATTTAATTCTCAAATACTTAAACTTCTCTTCAAGAAATTTTACTAAGCCTGGAATGGTTTATCTCAAAGTACATACTACGTTTCATGCAAGGTAGTTCTTGGAGAGAGACTCTAATAGCCAGGGTACGCCACCCAAGCTCTGTTACAACATCATAATTTAAACATTATAAAGTCAGCAATCAGCAGGTGTCATGAGTACCCTGAGAGATTGGGAAGTACACACAGATCCCAGCAAGCAGTGATGTGGACCAGAGCAGCACAGCAACAGGCAGATCCCAGCCAGGGTACTGCCCTGACCCTAGGAGTTTGAGCACACCAGCCCAAGCCAAGGGCCTACCTAGAAAAGAGCTACACAGGCACACAAGCAACAGCCAGAGGCTCACCCTGATACCATCAGTAAGTGCATGGAGACCCTACTCAAAAGTCTGCTCAGACACCAGCATCTGGGGTGCATAGCTCCCAGCCAAAGTTCCTCCCAGACAACAGCGACATAGCCGGGCATGCCATAGTCAGAGGCATGCCTAGATACCATCCAAAGTATGCCCTGGCCCTAGCCAGAAGCCCAACCAGACAACAGGTCAGCTCAGGGATCCAGAAGGCAAGCATTCTGAACCCAGGATTTAGTGGAGAGAGAAGGCCACTCAGTGCCTTTCTGAGAATTGAAGACCACTGGGTGAGCAAATAATTACTTAAACAAAGGCAAAGCAGGCTGCATCTGTTGAGGTGAGAAGACATGTAGACAAGTCTTAAAACCAGGCTTCCAAATCAAGTAAGCCAACCCCCAAAGGGAAAAGACAAGGAATAATTTAATATTCAACCACCTGCAGTCCCCAAAATAGCAAGGAAAGAGAATCTGGAAATAAATAAGAAATAATTTCATAGATAAAAACAGAGATTGCTCCCATAGTGAAAGACATGATTAATAAATCTAGAGTGGATACAGATTTTTAAAAAGTAGAGGAGCTGAGGAACATATGTTGTTTCCAACACAGGAAACAAATGGAATCCATAAACCAGATGCAAACAAATTTCCAGGAGAATAAAAACTCCATTGAAATTTCACACAGCAGAATGAGCCAATTTAAGGAAAGAATTTCAGATATAGAAGATAGGATTGTGATAGGTAACCAGGAAAATAGAAAAAAAAATATTTTGGGTGCCAGGGATTGAACTTATGCTTGCAAGGCAGGTGGCACAACCACTGAGCTAAATCCCTGGCAATAAATTTCTTTAAAATATTAAGGGACCATGAGAAATTAATCCAGCATCTGCTAGATGATTCAAAGAAGAATAACAAGACTGATCTGAGTTGATGAAAAAACAGTGTGTAGATATCATAAAAATTTAAAAAAAAACAAAACTGTTCACAGAAGTAATGGCAGAAAACTTCCCAAATAGGGGAAAAGAATCTGACATCAGATAAGTGAGACATATAGGACTCCAATTAGCTGTGATTAAAAAAAAAATTACACATAGACATATAATAGTTAAGATTCCCGAAATGAACAAAATTTTACAAGCAGTTAGAGGAAATAAACAAATCATATACAATGGAGAGCTCATCAGAATCACAGCAGACTTCTAAACACTAACACACAAGGCAAGGAAAATATGAAGTGACATATTTAAAGCCCAAAAGGAAAATAACCTCCAACCCAGATTGATGTAACCTGTAAAACTATCTTTCAAAATTGATAGTGAATAAGATACTTTCATGACAAACAGCACCTTAGGAAATTCAGGAATACCAAACCAGCACTCCAAAATACTTCAAATAGTATTATATGAAAAAGACAATGAGGATCAGAACCCCAGGAAGCCCAGCACAATGAGTTCATCAGGCAAAATGAGAAATTCAACCCAAAGGGAGAGAACCTAACAAAAACAAAAGGTCATGACAAGGATGAGTCAATACGTATCAGTTATAACCATCAATGTTAATGGTCAGAATTCACCAAAATAAATAGACTTGCAGAATGGGTCTAGAAGAAAGATCCAACAATATGTTGAACACAAGAAACACACATAATCCATAAAGAAAGTCATAGACTGAAAGTTAAAGGGTGGAAAACAATACTCCATGGACAATAACCCCGCAAAGAGCAGAAGTAGCTATCAGTTTTGCAGATCAAGTGGATTTCAAACCAATGCTGATTAAAAGAGACAAAGACACTACATCCTTGTAAATTGAACATTCCAAGAGGAAAAGATAACCATAATTAACATATATATACCAAACACTAGTGCGCCTAACTATATAAAGCAAATACTGGGAGTCCTGCTTCCACAGGCATTGTTATAAGATGTGTGTTGTAAATGCAGCAAAAAGTCAAAAGTGGGGCCATCACTTTCATATTCCAGATATCACCAACACTGGACCTGCTGGGGGAGCTGCCACTGCCTAGATCTGCTAAGAGAAGATGCCAGGACCTCTGCATCTCACATGAAATTGGAACTACCAGGAAACATCAGCATGGAGTCACTTGCACAGTTTTGTGAGTTTTTCTCTTGGAAAAGATGACAAGTAGTTAAAACATCTGTATTTTGTTTTCTCATCCTGGATCCTCTGGCCTGTCAGACCTCCATTTACTCACTAATAAAATATCCAAACAATAGAAAAATAGATGCCAGCCTTCTTTGATTTCAAAACATATGAAATTTCTAGAATACTTGCTAACTGATATGGTAAAAATGAATCTATAAGCAGGAAGTAAGCACTGCCTTCCAGTTTCCATGTAAAAAGAATACAACCCTGACTCTGGAAATACTGAGATAGAGAGACTCCCTCATACATGCATCCAAACTGACATAACATCACTGTGGACCTACTCAGCTTGTGCAATTGTGATGAATTTTAATTTCTTTTGATTCTTCCCATTTATCTAGCTGAAAAAATAACAAAACAAAGTCGTCACCACTGTGTTCTCAGGTATTGGAAATGGAAAATAACTAAAATAATATCAGAGAAGCAGTTTTCAACAAAGTTAGTTTTCTTGATCATCTGAGAATTTCAGAGAATTAAGGGTTCATTTAGGTGTTTTCATAGCACCTTCTATTGCTAGACCTTTGCAGGAGTGTTTTATAGCCTCATGAAGGAGACTTAGCACTCAGCATGATTAGGCATTTGTTACTCTTAGGAAGCAATATTAAACAAGTCAACAGTATCGCTAAAAAAAATGTATGCTGTGAAATCAGATTCATTTTCACTAATCTAGCATTCACTTTAAATTACATATGTGGAATAATGTTTATGAAGATCCCCTTTAAAAAGGGGTGGGGTGTGAATTGGATTTCCAGCTGTGAATGTTTCAAATTTTGGAGGGTAAGGAACCACCATATCTGTATTCAAGAGATCTATGACAGATAAGCCACTCAGTGTCAAGTCTGTTTCCTATGATTGTTTATGAAAGAGAAGAAGGAAAGGAGGAAGAGAAAGAAAGAAAGAGAGAGAGAGAGAGAGAGAGAGAGAGAGAGAAAGAGAGAAAAAGAAAGAAAGAAAGAAAGGAGGGAGGGAGGGAAGAAGGAAGGAAGGAAGGGAGGGAGAAAGGAAAAGAAAAAAGAGACAGGAAGAAAGAGGAAAGGAGGACAGGAGGGAGAGAGGAGTGCAGAAAGGAATCAAGGCAGGCAGTGAGCCTCCTTGGGCAGGGGCCAACACTGTGTGTCTCTTCACTAGCCATCATAGCAAGCACATTTAATGATTTATAAAAGACATATGGACATTGGAAATTACACGTTTTTTTTTTCAAAGAACTATCTTGTGATAGTCATTAAACTGCAATTGTTTGTAAAGACATTCTGTGTCATATCTTTAACTCACTGCCTCTCTGTGCTGTGTGTGTTAAGAGTGTGTATGCACACAGCATCACTCTAATGGCTCAGATATGATTATTTATTCTGGGTTGTTAAAAACAAAATCAGCATAGTGCATTTTTTTACAATAAATAGCACCAAGTTAAAAATACTGAAAAAAAAACAAACAAATACTAATAGACATGAAAAATCATATAAACACTAACATAATAGTAGTGGGGGACCTCAATTATCCTATTGTCACAAATAGATGGATCGACCAGACAAAAAATAAACAATTAAATACTAGAACACAATCAAACTCTTGAACAAATGAATTTAGCAGATGTTTACAGAGTGTTTTATCCAAAAAATCAAATTATACATTATTTTCAGCAGCACATGGGTTGGTCTCCAAAAGAGATGACAAACTCACTCATATAACATGTTTAAGGAAGTGCAAAGCAGTTGAACTTATCCCCTGTATATTACCAGACCATAGTGCAATGAAATTGGAGATCAATAGTAAAAGAAATTGTAAGAATTTCATAAACACATGGAAATTGAGCAAAACATTTCTGAATAACCCATGGATCATAGAGGAAATTAAAGATGAAATCAGACAGTTCCTAGAATTAAATGACAATGTTAATAAAGCATATCAGAATATACGGAACACATGAAATCAGTCTTATGAGGTAAATACATAGCTGTAAATATTCATATTAGAAAAACAGAGCAAGCTCAATTACACAACCTGATGCTTAACCTCAGGCTTCTACAAAAAGGATAGCAGGACCAATCCAGAGCTTATAAAAAAGGGAGGAAATGATAAAAGTCAGAGTAGAAATCAATGGAGACTAAGAGAATGATACAAAAAAATCAATGAAGGAAAGAATTGGTTCTTCAAAAGAATAAACAAAATTGACCAACACTCAGCCAATCTTACAATAAAAGGGAAATTAAAAAGCCCAAATGCATGATATTAGGAATGAAAAGATATTATAACAGACCCAGCAAAATCCAGAGAATCACTACCTACAAAGAAGCCATTCTCCAATCAAATGGAAAATAAAAGAGAAATAGACAGATTTCTAGATATGTATGAATTACCAAAGTTGAATGAAGGTAACCTAAAAATTCTAAACAACCTGATATCAATCAATGAATTTGAAAACATAATTAAAACTTACCAATAGCCATAGAGAATGAGAAATTAGATTCATTCATAGTAAAATGGATACATATTGAGTATATACTCCTAAGTGAAATTTAAAAGTCACACATGTAAATACAGAATAGTTTCTCTGGTGTGAATAAACTATAATAGTACATGAGATTCTAATTATATAATTGACAATGTGAAATAGGAAGAAAGGGGCTAAAAGTGTAGAGAAAGTGGGAAGGGTAGGGGAAAGGTAATAAGGGAAAAGAAAAAAACATGAGAAATTGAAAAAATGGAAATAAAGTGTTTGTAAAGGGGGAGGGTGGGAGGGGTGAAGGGAGGGAAGGGACAAGGGGAAAAATGAGAACCAAGGCCTGTCATGTAAAAGTGCAAGATCCCAACAATGAATGTAACTGTAATGTATACCTAAAATGTACTGAAAGCCCAGGTCCTGATGGCTTCACTGCTGAATTCTACAAGACATGTATAGAGAAAATATTGCCACTATTGTTTAAATTCTTCAATGAAATTGAAAGGGAAGCAATACTTCCAAATTCATTTCTGGAAGGATCACCTTGCCCCCAAAGAAGAGAAAGACTCAACTGAAAAAGAAAACTATAGGACAATCTCATTAATGAACATAGATGCAAAAATTCTTAATAAGATATTGGAAAATAGAATGCAAAAGATCATCAAAAAGATCATAAACCCTGACCAGATGGGATTCATTCCAGGGTGCAGCAATGGTTCAACATATCCAAATCAATAAATGTAATACACTATATTAATTGAGCCAAGGACAAAAACCATAAAATCATATCAATAGATGCACGAAAAGCATTCGACAAAATTCAACACTCATTTATGATAAAAACCCTACAAAAACTGAAACAGATGGCCTCTACCTCAATCTGATAAAGGCCATCTATGAAGAACCAATAACATACTAAATGTCAAAAACTGAAATCCTTCACAGTAAAATCAGGAACAAGACAAGGTTGTCCACTATCACCACTTCTTTTCAGTAAAAGTTTGGAAGCATTAACCGCAGCAATTAGAAAAGAGAAATAAGAAAAAGGAATAAAGACAGGAAATGAAGAAGTTGTATTGTTATTATTTGCAGATGACATGATACTCTAAATAGAAAACCACAAGAACTCCACCAAAAGTTTTCTAGACTTAATAACCATGTACAGTAAAGTAGCTGATAGAAGTTAATATACAAAAATCGATGGCATTCCTGTACACAAACAACAGACTCACTGAGAGAATTGGGGCAAACACTTTCTCCAACAATAGCATCCAAGTCATTGAAATATCTAGGAATGAACGTAAGGAAAGAAATCAAAGACCTCTACTCTGAAAACGATGGCACTCGGAATTAAGAGACGGAAGAAGACAAAAGAAAATGGAAAGACATGACTTGCTCCTGGGTAGGAAGAAGTGACATAGTCCATACTTCCAAAGCTACTCTATAGATTCAATGCAACCCCAATTGAAATCCCAGCAACATACTTCACAGATGCTGAGAAAACAACACAAAAATTCATTGGGAACAAGGATAGGACTAGAATAGCAAAAGCATTTCTAGGCAATAAAGACAAGGTAGTGTGTATCACAATCTCCAACTTGAAACTATACTACAAAGCTACTGTGATAAAAACAGCATGGTACTTGCTAAGAAAGAGACCTGAGGACTAGTGGAACACATTAGAAGATGCAGAAACAACTCCAGACACACTCAGCTATCTCATGTTCAAGAAAGAAGCCAAAGACCCTCATAGGAGGAAAAAATAGCCTATTTAATAAATGGTGCTGGAAAAACTGGGTTTCAACTTGCCAAAGATTAAAACTAGACCTATATTTCTCACCATGTACTAAACTAAAATCAACATGGATCAAATATATAAACATTAAAGTGGAAACACTAAACTGGCTGGAAGAGAGTTAGGTGGCACTCTTGAAGACATTGTCATAGCAAAAGATTTTAGGAGAAAAAAAAATCTCAGCTGCACATTACCTAGCACATCAACACATGGGATATCTTCTTATTAAAAAGCTTCTGCAAAGCAAGAGAAGCCACCAGCCAACCCACACCACCAACTGTTCCTCAGACAAAGGTCTACTATCTAGAATATATATGAAGGACTGAAAAAAAAATCAGACGTGCAAAATTTACAGACCTAAAATGGTCAAAAAATGGGCATCTGTAATGAACAGACATTTTTTTTTTCAGACAAAGAAATAGAAATAGCAAATAAACATGAAAAAAGTTCAGTATCACCAGTCATTCAAGAGGTACAAATGAAAACAATGCTGAGATTCCACCTCACACCAGAAAGAATGGCTGCAGTCATGAAATCAACCAATAACAAATCCTGGCAAGGTTGTGGGAAGAGAGGAACCCTGCTCTACTGCCGGTGGGAGTGTACACTGGTGCAACCACTGCAGAAATCAGTATGGAGATACGTCAATAAACTAAGATTGGATGTAAAACTTGACCCGGCTATTTCTCTGCTGGAAGTCTTCACAATAGAATTAGAGGAATCATACCGCAATGATACATATGCACCCATGCTCATAGCAACACTCTTTTTAATAGGTAAAATTGAAAACAGCCCAATTGACTATCAACTGGAGACTGGATAAACAATTTGAGGACTTTTTGTTTAGTTTGGTTTGGTTTGGTTTGGATTTTTTGTTTTTTGGGTTTTTTGTTTTGTTTTGTTTTGTTTTGTTTGTTTGTTTTGTTTTGTTTTTGAGACAGGGTCTCACTATGTAGTTGAGACTGACCTGGAACTCACTGTGTAGCCCAGGTTGGTCTCGAACTCATAGCGATCCTCCTGCCTCAGACTCCCGAGTGCTGGGATTACTTTTTTTTTTTTTTTAATAAAAGAGAGTACTGCTCAGTAATGAAAATTTGAATGAAAAATTATAGACATGAATGGTTAAATGGATGCACATTGAGGCAATACTATTAAGTGAAATAAATAGGACACACAAGCGTAAATATAGCATAGTTTCTCTGGTGTAAGAAACTGAAAAAGTGAAATAGAACTAAAAGGTTTATTAAATAGTGTGAAATAGGAAGAAATGGGGCAAATGGGAAGGGAATGTGGGAGGGATGGGGAAAGGAAAGCAAAGAAGGAAATGGAATTAATATGAAAAAAATTTAAAAAATGGAAACAAAGTCTGTGCAAGTAGGGAAGGATAATGGGGTTGATGGAAGGTCAGGGGAATGGAGAAAAAATAAGAACCAAGATGGATTATGTAAAGGTGCAAATTCCCAGTGAAGAATATTAATTTATTGTTTATCTAAATATTAAATTTTAATTAAAAAATTGAGTAACCTGAGATGGAATACATTTTGACAGCTGCTAATGTATATCTAAGATTTTTATTCCATGACTTACCTATAGACAACCCTAGTTTAGACTTCATAATAAAAGCATGTACAATTTTGGAGCTTCCCTTTAGGGATTCTATGGTCCTACTTTTACTTAAGCACATCATTAAATGTAAAAAACAAAAAAAAAATCAACTCCAAACTTCAATATCTCTATTCAAATTGAATTTATATAAAAGGAAAATTTTGTACAATGTTGACACATAATCCCTATTATTATTTGGCATTTTGTATGAATTAATTCACTTTTATTGTCTTTGTAAGTTTTTGAAATAGAAATTCACCACCCTAATAGACATCAAAATATATCTATTATCTATTAGATTAAATTACATAAAAATTACCTTATATATTTCAAGAGAGCATGTTCATTGCATTTGAAATTTCTTTCTTAAAGAAAATTTCAGTTTTTCTTTTGTCCTTCCCCATTTCCGTCCCTGTGAATTAAAAAAAAAAAAAGCCTAAACATCTAGTACAGTTTGAAAGATTAGTCCTAACACTATAGAAAAATGAGTTTTTCTTACATAATTTCAATAAGCATGATTTTCATTCCCTAGGGAGGTTCATTAGTAAAAATACTAAAACGTATTGCACTTAAAGTTAATTGTAAGGATATTAAACTCTCCTGGGTGATATTCAGCTCTGTCAGTTTTTCCTTGAATAAGGTTATGAATGGGGGAACTAGAAAATGAACACTCTTAGGCTTTCATGAAATTATAAGGTTGATAAAACTTTGAGAGACCATATAATTTTATCTTACTTTGAAAGGTGGATTCATGTAATCTATGCAAAACAGTAAAGTTAAATTCTAAGAAACTTCTGTTAAAGAAACTTTAACTTTATTTTGAGAGATTTTTTTTTTCCATTAGCAAAAATGCCAACACGGGGAACGTAAAACATATTACCATGGATACTTAACTTTTGTTGAAGGTCTGAATGACTTATTTAATCTAAAATTTAGTTTAAATGTCTGATCTAATATGAAATGCACAAATGGGCAAGTTATAAATCTCTCTTAAATTAGTCTTAGATCCATCTTCACCTTCTCTTTCCTAATCTTATTATGTCAAGCTCCTTTTCTGTGGTAGAATATTCTGAAAGTTTCCTAAGATTGTAGTCATTAAAATATGAAATTCTGAAATAGAAACACAATTTTTAATATATTAAATTTATTGGTACATTTTAGATATGCATAGTGATCACATTTATCATAGAAAATTTGTGCCTGTATATGATCTGTATTGATTCCTCCTTTTTTCCATTCCCCTCCCCTCTCTACAACACCTATTTCCTTGTTAATTACAAAGCTTTGATTCTATTTTTTCTTCTATATAATTTTTATTTAATGAAGCAATTTGCCACCTAAGGAAAAAAAAATTTTTTAAATTTTTACTTTTCTATACTTCAAATTTCATGAATATTTTCATTTGTGTAATTTGATTTCATAAGCTTTCATCATGGAAAATAGCCAAAGATATTTTTCTAAGTATATGGTTTTAATATCACTGACCCTAGATTATCAGTACAGCTTTACTTGAGGACTGTGGTATATATATATATATACATTTATAGCTAATACTCTCCTTGCTTTTTGGAGGGGAGATACTCCATTTTCTTCACCTATTTCAAATATTAATTTGGTAAATACAAGACTCAAAGGAAAAAAGATGAGAAAATATAAAAACATTTGTGTAATACCTTGGTAATTATTTTTTAAGTTTTACAAATCACAAAGCCAAATAAGTTACTCTTTTCTTTTCATTGAAATGAGTATTTTTAACATTTGCATTACTCTTGATTTTGATTGTGTGCAATTTTGATAGCTTATTGATTGTATTACTTTTTTTAACATTTTAGTTTTGTGATATGATAGTTCTATTTCTTAATAACAATTAGTGTATTGGCCAGGAATTTAGCTCAGTGGCACCACACTTGACTTGCAATTGCAAGGTCCTGAGTTCAATGTCCAGTACAAAAAATAAAAATAAAAAAATAAAATTAGTATAATCGATACGTGAAGCACATTAAATATAAGAATTTGATATTGAAAGAAGATGAAACCCCAGTATCACTGGAAATACCATCGAGGCCAAGAGAATGCTGAAGAATTTGTAAAATATATTTTTGCTTGTTCTATTTCTATTATTTGTATTCATTATTGAAAGAATCACTGGTTTGGGTTTATACTCTAAGAGGAGAACATTTACCTAGCATGTAAGAGCTCTCCAGTAACACCAAAAAAGTTACAATGTGAACTTACTCTGTATTCACTAATACTTTTATCTGAGTGAAGAGAAAGAATGAGAGCAATATGAACTTAATTAAGATATCTAATACAGGATGGAGAAAATCTTGAATATAAGCAAAATGCATCAAAAAGCTAGAAAATTTTTAAGTAAACTATGTCCCTTGAAATGAGAATATCTCACGGAACTTAGTAAATTTTGATACATTTAAGAAATATTTGAGTAAATAACTGACAAGTCCAAAACCATTTTAAAGGTAAAACATGGAGGTAACATTTATGATTCAATTATTGTATTAACTAAAGGAAACAAAAATATCATTTACAAGGCCCACCTTTCATACTAATTTTCATATCTAATTTAAAATATACTGAAAAGATTAAAAAAATCCTCATGTGCATTACGCACACCCTCATTAAAAAGAAAAATAAAAGCTTTCCAAGAGACAATCTCAACGTATAAAATCACAGCCTCCATTGTCATTAGTAAACCATACAAATATTCAGCTTTTTTTTTTTTTAATCCTTCTGTGAGGAGTGTCATACATGACCTCAGGCACTTGGCAGAATTTAGCAACTGCCTGATGGCAAGGACTTTAAATAAGATTTGCAGGGCAGGTTCAATATTGTGATTTTCAATTAGTATATGGATACGATAAGTGCAATAAACCAGGAACTGAAAGAAAAGTACTGCATGGTCTCCTGCACTGTGGATTGTAAAAGCTAAATTCTTGGAAGTCGAGACTAGAAAAGTGGTTACAAGAGGCTGAGGACAGTCGAAAGTTGGGAAGGATGGTATAAAATTTAACAACAGCTACTAATAACAGTTTAATTTCTAATATCCTATTGCAGAGTAGGGAAAATATAGTTAACGATAATATAGTAGGTAATTTTTAAAAATTGAAGAAAGAATTTTGTTTTCACCACAGTGAAATGATGAATATTGTAGGAGACAGATGTGTTTTCACCAATTTTCCTATTCTACCACATACACATGTATTAAAATATCATATTGTACCCCTATAATATCTACAATTTATAAAAACAATATGTATCTGTTTTCTGCAAATATATAGAGTTATTTTATTGATTTACTCCAAAAATTAATCTTTTTCAAGTAAAAGGTGCATATAGATCTTTTTAATTTTAGTCAAATAAAATTTTAGAGAAATCAATATTGCCAAGTAGACTGCTTAAGAGTCTTTTTAGTATATTCCCTATCAGCTTTTGTTTTTCACAATACTCTAAGGCAAATTGCAAGGGTTGGAATATATTTTACACTTTCTTCAAGGCTATTAACACACTCATTTTCTTGAACATAATTTGGATTCAACCAAAATGGATTAGTTTTTCCATCACTCAGCTATCTACCTACTCAGTAAATTCTTCCCTCTTACTCCTGCAAACACACTATTGTACGCTTTGCTTTGTGATAAATGATATTTCTCTTCCTCCAAATACTATGCTGTCCATGATTATTAACTGTGCATTTTTAGTTTAGTAACAGCATCAATTTGAACTACCTCTTCCTTGTTTAATTCTATACCTGTTTAATATCTGTTTGGACTTAAATGTCAGGCTCACAGCTTGGACTTACCACCCAGCGTTGGACTTATGACCTGTCTTTCTTTTGTACAGTTGTGTACATCTTGTTTACGGAGCTCTGATGTCTTTTTTGGAGCAGTGTACTTTTTATACAATACTGTAATTTTTGTTGTTGTACCAATGTGTATAGGATAGCACTTTAATGTACAACAAAGCATGTAAGAGTTATTCAAATAAAAGCAAATTCATCAAGTTGTAGTTCTCTTTGGCCACTTGTTTGTTGTGAATACTGTAAGGAACATACTATATATAATACCTTATATAGACACCAATTCATTCAATAATCTAGTCCCAAGAGCATGATGAGGAATGTCTTTGTTTGACTATTCTTTAATAATAAATAATAAGCAACCAGAGAATGCATTCTAAATTTTCAGTATACTTGGTCTGTATTTTTAATAATTACGATCATTAAATTGCAAAATATCATATTTAGTTGATAGCTGTTGTTACTTTTCAGCAAATGATCATCTTTTTAAACTGGTTTTGTCTCTATCCATGCCAATTATTTTTCTCATTCTGTTTTTCAATAGCTTTGTATAATGCTTATGTGAACATAGAAATTTCTGTTATGAAATCATTGTGATTTCTTTTTAGAGAGATGATATAAATTAGACCAATCTCAATTTCTATACTGTATTGCTAGTTTGTTTCCATTGCTTTATAAAATCAGTGAGGGTGAAGAAGCCTGGAGGTTAATATTACTGGTATCTTCCTCTGAGTTGGTGGTATTCATAGTCCATAGTCCATAGTTTGCTATTCCAGAAGAATGCTACATTTTATTACTGTTGATATGCAGTTTTCCTAAGTAATCAACTCAAGAAGTGTTTTAATGCCTGCTGTACAATTGTGTACCAGGTAGTGAAAGAAGTAATTCATTGAGCCTCAAACATTCCAAAAAGAAAATAATTTATTTTAGCAATAACTGTTAACTAGTTTCTCTCTTTATCAACTTTTTAATATATGAAAATTAACACACACCAGAGCAAAGCTCATCAAATCCAAATAAATCACAGAATTACAGGATTATGGTAGTCCATTTTATTTATTAAAGTGATGTTGTATTTTGGCTGAATTATGCTTCTCAGTTACATACTAGATAATAAATTAAGAAGTAATGTATACTGAATTAGAAAATGATATTAGGCATATTATTATAGAGTTATAACTTCTTAATAAACACTAGATAAATACAAATTAATATACACAGTCTTATGGTACATTAAAACTAAAGATAAAGCTATTCAGTGTATTATGAATAAACTTTGGAACATAATAGTAAGGAAAAGGTAAATAAGGAAAAATATAGAATGTTTGATAGGTTTTTATAAAATTCAAACATACTCTATTAAACTATTTATGATATAAGGATACTGTAATGCATCAAAATATTATTAAAGCAAGGCCAAATAATGACAAATACAAAATGTGATATGCTATCTCTGGTGGGAAGATACATCAAACTAAGGTGTATAAAGCCATATGGCTGCAATGTCATTTGTTCTGTTTCATACAAAGTTAATAGATAAATAAAATAAACCAATTTAATTCCATACAAAGTTGATAGATAAATGCAATAAACTATTGCAAGCCATTAAGACCCCAGTCTATTATTCCTTCGCAATATTAGCTGTATGATTTTCTTAAAATATCCAAGAAGAAAATTTGTAAATATTCTTCATGGTGATTTTTAAGTTCACCTTCACTTTTCTATTATTGACAAAAGCCTATTTTTAAAGAATTCGATGTCCTTACTAGATCTCATTATTATATTATGGAACAAAAAGTCTGAAATTGAAAAAATGGAGTGTTTTACACAATAGAAACTGAATCTCTAGTGACACATGCATACTCACATTTACAGTAGCACAGTTCATAATAGCTAAAGCTTGGGAGTGGCCTATATGTCCATCAGCGGATGAATGGATGAAGAAAATGTGATATTTATACACAGTGGAGTATGACACTGCCATAAAGAAGTATAAGTTTGAATCATTTGTAGAAAAGTGGATGCACCTTAAGACCATAATGTTTAGTGAACTATCAGACAAGAAACTTAAAAATTACAGTTTCTTTTACGAGAAAAACTCAAAGTATATATAGAGAGAGGAAGGAAAAATATAGATGATAGGAACATGGAGATGAGATCTCTTGCAAAAGGGAAGTGGTGTCTTGACATCAAGAGAGCAGGGAGGGAAAGAAAGGGAATGAAAAAGAATTAAGATGAGTTGTATACATGGATTCACTCCCCATAGTGAGTGTAATCATTCTGTACCGCAAAATGTACCAATAAAAACAACAACAACAAAAAATTAGATGCACAAAAAAATAAACTGAATCTCTAAATACAGCAGACAAATTATTGGCCATCTTTGTTGTCTTAAGCAGCTTCAGTGGTCTTCTTCGCTAGAACCATTAGGGATTATTTGAGATGATTTGCACATGGAGATAATTTAGTCAAGACTTTATATACTGGATCCAGAAGGCCATGTTGCAGTTCTAAAAGGAACCAGGAGTTGTCTGATCATTTAAAAATAAAAATAATGTGCAAAGCAATAGTGAAATATTGTGACAGATAGGTCTGTTTTCCAGTAGATTCCTAGAATGTCTGATATCAAAGCATGTCTACCCACAGTTAGAAAAATAGGCCAACTGTTTGCTTCAGTTGTGGTATTTTGTGTTGTTGTTTTTTTGTTTGTTTGTTTGTTTGTTTGGGTTTTTTTGAGACAGGGTCTCACTATGTAGTTGAGACTGACCTGGAACTCACTATGTAGCCCAGGCGGGTCTCGAACTCACAGCAATCCTTCTATTTTTGAGACGGTCTCACGATGTAGTTGAGACTGACCTGGAACTCACTATGTAGCCCAGGCGGGTCTCGAACTCACAGCAATCCTTCTGCCTCAGCCTTCCTAGTGCTGGGATTATAGGCGTGCACCACCACACCTAGCTTTCTTTTTTACTTTTCTTCACTTCAATTTTCTTTTATATTTTATTTTCAGGTATATTGCTGGGAGCATAAAAATTATTCTTTTTTAAAAAATTTAGCCCTCATATAAGATATGGTCACTTCCATTATTTTATGTCAACATGATTCCTTATTTTGAAGAAAAGAGTATTACAGATGTTATTATAGGCAGTAATTTTTATATAGTTAACACATTCTATGTCTTGCTCTCTCTACTGGGATTAATGTATATGAATTGTGGCAATGCATTATAAAATTACTGATATCTATTGGTACTTTTTTGGGGGGGTACCAGGTATCTAACTCAGGTCCTTGTTCTTGCGAGGCAGGCACCAGAACCACTGAGCTAAATCCTCAGCCCTATATCAGTAATCCCAGTTTTCCCCCATATTTAGCTTTCCCAGCATTAAGACAGCTAGAAGTTTCAATGTTCATCTCTTCTCAAGGATGTTTCACTTTTAAATACCCTTTCAGATCATCAAGTTCTTACTTCTAGAACTTTGAATTTGGGGAGGTAAACAAATCTCCCATGATCTCTATTCGGCCTTAGGAGCCCAAAACAATCCCTTTGCCAACTAAGGTCCTTGTTTGTCATGGTGGCCATTGTGCTCCCTATTCTCAAAGGAAGCTCACACACTATAGTCTTGCTCTCTTTTCTATGACACCTAGACCAAGATAAAGAGCAAAGTGTTTTTCCAAGGAAATGAATGATATTCATAAGTATACAGCCAAGTTTAAAATTGTGCTGTTCGAGTTACAAGCAATTAGGCTTAAGTCCTTATTCCCAGGTTTCCAGTGAAGAAGTAATATTTTAATGATTGAATTTCTAAGCAGTAATTTAGCACCCCCTCCAAAAAAAAAGTGGCTTTAGAAACTAACCATTATTATATGCTACTCTTTGTTCAAAGTCTTGGTGTGTATAATCTTTCACAGAAAGTACATTTGTTCCAAATTGATTTGCCCATTAACAAAAACAAAAGGTACCAGTCATTTTGGATTTCCTGCCATACATTTAGTATTAAGGAGTCAACTGAAAATGTTGTATCTTAGATAGAATTGATATGGATTTATTGCAATGCTACCTCGGACCATAGATAGGATAATATTGAAGTGTTACATAACTTTCGTGCTTTGTATAAAAATTATGTTTTCTCAGGAAAAGGCTTTCAGTGGCAGACAAATTTAACAAAACTCTACAAATAACTTAAGGTAATTTATTCCAAGGGAAAAAATAGATCAAAAAAGATAATTTTTCTATTTGCATAAGAAAGTTAGCTATTGAATATCAAAGCTCAGCATGTATAGTGTTCCTAAGGAATTACATAATCTCATCTTGAATCACAAAGAAGATAAAAATTACAAAAGTTTTTGCATAATTGTAACTTACAATGCCTATTATATTACCTTAGGCTTCTAAGTAATTCAGTAAAAATATTCTGCTACTAACTTGTAGAAAATATAGCCCCTTAATTCTCATGCACTTGTAATACACTATGCTATATTTTGAATGTCCCTGTCAAAATCATACTAATATTTAATTGTCATTGTGTTTGTTGCTCTTAAGACCTGGGATCTTTAGGAGGTCATTAGGATATGAGGGCTTTGTTGTCACGAATGGTTTAATGTCATTCTCATGTGAACGTGGTTTCAGAAAGAGAAAAAAGTTCACATCAGTTTCAATTTCTGTTTCTTATGTTGTGACAAGGCATGGACGTCTTCATCACATGCCAGGGTGCTGAAGCAGGCTCATGGACTTCCCATCCTCCGGAAACAAAAACTATATAAACTTCTGTTGCTTCTGAATTACTCACCATGTAGATTCTTGTTTTATTAGCAGAAAATATATGATTTTAAGATTTATCATTTAATACAAAGTTTACTCTTTTTAACATGTAATTTTGGACTTCCTACTGCTCACACTTCTAGAGTGGGAGTTAGAACATGCAAAGGAACCTAACAACGACAACCAACATAATGCAATTTTAAAATATAATCGAGCTCTTATAATGTGCCACCTATCCTTCTGAGAATACAGAAATGAACAAGACATTCTAAATGTTGGACATAAAATAGATTGCATTCTATTAAGTATAAAAATAGACAATGGCAGTAGATATATGGGGACATAAAATACATAATAACAGCAAATATATGATACTACTTCAAAAAATAAAGTCAAAAGAATGTCAAGTGGACTCCAGGGTAGACTTTTATTTATTTATTTAGGTTTTTTTCAGGCAAGGTCTCCTTATGTAGCCCAGGCTGGCCTCGAACTCACAGGAATCCTCCTCCCTCAGCCTCCCAAGTGCCAGGATTACAGGTGTGCACCAACATTCCTATCCGGGGTAGACTTTTTGTAAAAAAAAATGGATTGCAGTGTTCAGATTTAAATTTGGCATGATGTTTGAGAAGAAATCCAGAAAAAGTACAAGAAGGTAACATGCAACTATTTGAAAATAAATGTTCCATAGAGAGGAAATAACAAGTAGATGGAAAGGTACTTATCTATTACATTTTAGGAAGAGCATAGAGATTACATAAATGTCAAGGGCAACCAAAGTAGTTATATATTAACTTCTAGTACATAGGAATGATTTGGATTCCAATCAGAAGAAATGGAAAGATTTGAGATGACTCTTTATAATGTAATTAAACCATCTGATTTTATAGTTGAGTTGAATTGTTGTGCCAAAAGCAGACTAGAGAGGCAGTGGGAAGAGAGCAGGTTTGGAAGTAGGGAAAATCAAGTCAAAAATCCTGTCAGTCAAGTTAATAAACACCATTTATAACATTACATTTTCACCAATATAGCAGTAATGGAAATGAGAAGAGGGTTGGTCTACTTGCATCTTATTTTTAGTTCATATTTACCATGTTTATAGTTTACATTCATTATGATATTTCATACATACACATGACACAAATTAAATCTTTTTGACTTCCTTCCTTGTCTCCCTCACCCTCACCCTTGGTTTCCTGGACCCCTTCCCATTTATAAAATATCCCTACCTGTTTCCTTTTATCATTTATTTTGCTCTTCATTTGTACTTTTTCTTATTTAAATGAGAGAAAACACGTGGTATTTAAGTTTGTGTATTTGATTTATTTCACTTAGCGCTATATTTTCCAAGCGTATTGATTTTCCTAAAAATATCTCAAATTCATCTTTCTTTGTAACATGCATCTTAATTGTGCAAGAAAATGTTTAGATAAATGGGATGGAATATGTGTGGGGTAAAATGTTTAAATTTTAAATGAATAAATAGAGGACAAAGTTTTCATTTCTTATAATGAAATAGTACAACAATTATTAAGATTTTTGAAAGGATTTTTTGAAGAGAAAGTGAAAAGTTTCAGAAGCAAGAGATCATTTTATATGTGGAATTTTATGACATCAAATAAGTATTTTGGATCTTCCCTTTATATGAATTAACAAAGCAAAAATAGCAATATTTAGGCTAAAAATGGAAAATATAAATCGAAAATTATAGATTTCAGGAGGAAATATATATATATATATATTAAAGAAAGCAGGAACGATGAAGGTAGGCAATCAAAATAAGAGGACTCATAAAAAAAGCAGAGTTTTTTTTTAAGTAAAGATGATTTAAAGGTACATATAAAAAAGAATAAACGTGAGGCTCAAGAATATTTCTGCTGTTTAGAAGAACTGCATTTGAAAACATAATTCACCCCTTTGATATTAGTTCAAGTGAATTAGTATCTATAGACAAAATTAGATTTTTATTAATAAAACAAAACTGGATGACATTTTTCATGAAACAGATATACAGTAAGCAGAGGGGTAAGGACTGACATAAAAAAGGGCATAGTAAATAAGAATTAAACAAAGATCAACAAGATGAGAACATTACTGCCAAAGTCAAGCAAATTTTGACATCAACATACATGTATTTCTAGTTCAGATTAATGTTGTTCATGTAATTTAAGGAGATATTTCCCGAGTAAAAAAAACGGTTAGTATTCATAGGGATTATTATTAATACATCTTAAGAGCAGAGTATACATTAGCATTGACCAAAAGAAAGCTTCATGGTTTATATTAAAATGATGTGGATTCAATTTTAAAGCAAAATGTATGAAAGATTTAAAGAAAGTCATTCATTTTAAGTTATATTCACCAAAGGAGTATAATAATTATTTATATTTATACCAATTAATAACACTTTTCAAGGCACATGGAATGAAAATAAATGTATGTCTTAGAAGACAAGTAGAAATATTGATTATTATGTTAAAATTTGACAGTCTTGTCTCAAAGTTTATAAAACAAATAGAAATTTAATAAGATTGAAAGATTTGAACATTACCAACTAACTGGAAATGACTGATATTGTAGAACTCTTACTCTCTATAAAAATAGACATACATAAATAAAGGATCTTCTTTGTAAAAGAAAAAAAAAATTCTAGCCAGATACACCAATATCAGAAGTGAGAAAAGTAACATATTTCTTGAAAGACACAAACTACAGATGTACACTAAATGAAAAAAATAAACTCTAAATTGCCAAAAACAAGAAAGTGAATTTCAAATTAAAATCGATTTTTTGTTAGAATTAGAAAAACTAATTTTAACAACAATGTAAAAAAGGAAGACTTGCATATTTAAAATAAATTTATAAAAGAACAAAAAATGGAGGACTTACAGAACCTGATTCCAAGAGCTATAGAAATAAAAACAAGTTAGTGGTGTCATGATGGAAAATAGATATGAATGTTACAGAAAGAAGCTCAGAAAATTATACACACAGCTTTGATAGATTGATTTTTGACAGAAATGAATATATATCTCAAAATAAATAGTTATCTTTTCCAAAAAATGATCTGGAACAATCAAATGTCCATATTGAAAAAATAATTTAAAAGTAGCATCAAGACATAAAGTTCGAGTTAAATGAATCGAACAATGAAATATATAATGAGAAGGCATCCAAACTGTGCTAGAAAACAAGAAATAAACATTTTTCTCATTTCATTTTACCAGAAATCTTTAGGAATCGATAGGGTTATAGAAAACATCGACAATTAATTTCACATATTTAGAAAGGAACACTTGTTTCTTAAAAACACAAATACAAAATAAACAGAGGAAAGAAGAGGAGAGGGGAGAGAAGAAACGAAGGTGGGAGTGTCATACTATACTTAAATATTACTTCAGAAAAACATTTTGAGTGATGAGCATGTTCTACTTGTATGGACTGGCTAGTCCACTTTTTTGTATTTCTTTTTTTATTAAATAATTGAATTTATTGGTACATTTTAGTGATACAGTACAGTTACATTCATTACTGGGATCCTGTACCTTCACATGACAGGTCTTGGTTCTCATTTTTTCCCCTTGTCCCTGCCCTCCCTTCACCCCCTCCTCCCCTCCCCATTTACAAACACTTTATTTCCATCTTTTCATTATCTCACATTTTTTCTTTTCCCTTATTACCCTTCCCCTACCCATTCCACCTTCCCTACACCTTTAGCCCTTGCTTCCCATTTCACAATGTCAGTTATCTCATTAGCACTTTTTTGTATTACAACAAGGGAAATAAAAGCCAGTGTTTACCAAAAACTTGAATTTTATGGCAATTTTATTTTTTTCACTAACAATTTGAAGCATCCATCAATGCAACAATAAGAAAATTATATATCCATACCTAACAGTACAATTCAATCTAAAAGTGAGTGGATTCTTTATATCTGCACATGACAGTTATTTTCAAGATAATTATGTTGAATAAACGAAGCTGTATTGCATAATGTGGATTCTATTACTCTAAAAATTTAGAAAAATATGAGCTAATTTACAGTCACAAATATTCACTGAATATGAAATTTGATTTTGATGGCCTTCATCTCTGCACCCCAAACTTCCACCTTCACTTTGATAACATGTACCACACTGCACTGTGACCCACTCTTTTCCTTTTCCTGTTGTACTAGAGGAATAGACCTTGAAGCTAGAGAAATGTGGAGCCCAATCATTAGCAGACATTCTATCGTGCAGTAAGTTTCAGTCATGAGTCCAGAGTCTCATAATGACATCTAAGGTTTTACATGAGGTGGACATGCTGGTAGCCTCAGAGGCCTCATTCTCTGATATTTCCGCACTCACGTTTTTCAGCAGCCCAGTGATTTTCTTGTTATTCTTCAGATTTGTAAGGCACAATTCAACACTGCGGCCTTGGCTTTAGGAGACCTCTCCGTCTAGAGTAGTCATTCCACACATAACCCTCGGGACTCCCTCAGCTTCCATACCTCCTCTCCATTGTCTCCTACACCACAGAAGCACTCAGCATATTTGAAGTTCACTACTAACCTTTGCTTAGTGATATTGATTTTTCTGAATCTCCTTTTTTCCCTCCATTTTGTTCATTATCTTTGAACACAGAATAAATTTTTCAGCAGCCCAGTGATTTTCTTGTTATTCTTCAGATTTGTAAGGCACAATTCAACGCTGCGGCCTTGGCTTTAGGAGACCTCTCCGTCTAGAGTAGTCATTCCACACATAACCCTCGGGACTCCCTCAGCTTCCATACCTCCTCTCCAATGTCTCCTATACCACAAAAGCACTCAGCATATTTTAAGTTCACTACTAACCTTTGCTTAGTAATATTGATTTTTCTGAATCTCCTTTTTTCCCTCCATTTTGTTCATTATCTTTGAACACAGAATACACACATTTTATTCAGTTTGGTAACTTTTGCATACTTTGTAAAGCACAAGCTCCACAAAACCAGGTGTCTATCAATAAATATAATGTAGAATAAAATCAGTTCCAATTTAGCTTTTCAATAAATATTTGATAAGTGATTGCATAAATTATTGTGCCTATGCCTTGAAAAAACAATCATATAAATGTCCAAGCCATACTTATTCAAAGAGCAGATTTTCAGTTCCTAATTTTTCTCGGAAGACCCTAAAGTAACTATTCAAAGAGAAGGAATTTTTAAAACTCAGATTTTCTTTTGTAAAAGTTTAATAAAAGTTTTATTCAGCCTTATGGAATATCAACAGTAATCATAATAAATGTTTTTAATAAGTGTGAAATTATAACTCTGAAATGTACTAAAATTAAACCACCTGGTAAGGCCAAAAAGTTGAAAATAAACATCATTATTTCAAATAAGCAAGCTTTAATACCTGCTTGAGTCAAAGCATATGGGTATGTTCATATTGGCAATAAAAGAATGTAAAGCCAGATACCACTAAAAGTCACATTTTAGATTCATTTAAAAAAAAAAACTTCAAAATGAAGAGTATACATCTTTTAAATGCTACATAATGCCATATAATCACTGGATGAAAGGATGTGATAAGTAGTATTTTAAAAGCTTTACTCATAATAAAACTGAAAGTGTCATTTCCCTACAATTTTGTATGTCATTAATTTACTATATCTGGATACAACATATTACAAAACAGATGTTCATCATGCACTAAATAACTTTTAATAGAACATAATAATTTTAACCTACATCTATTAATCATTTTTTATTCTCAGTTTTTAATTTACCTAGCCATTTTATTTGTTATCAGCAATTAAAAAAAAAGAAGAATGGTGTTTGGAGAAATGTATTTCTTTCAAAATTCATTTTAATGAAAACAATTAATATACACATATTTAAAAACTTTAAATATAATTTAAAACTTAGTTGATCAATTCATAAAATATAAAATGTGTTGACAAATTTAACTTGTATTTGATCTTTGTTGAAGACATTCATGAAGATCATTTATGCATCATTTGTCTTAGAATATGTCAGTACTGGAAAGTTAACATCTGGCATAAAAATACATTTTTTAAAAATTATAGCTTCTGCCAAAATTGTATGCTAGTTTGATATTCTAGTTCCTTCCTTCATTAGTGAGAGACAGAGAAAAAAAAATCAAAGGAAATTTCTAAAAGTACTTAAAGCTAATTCAATTGATGAATTTTAAGTTATATTATTGCCTTTCGGACAATTTCTAAATGACAGGTCACTGTAGAAATAGTGGCTTTTTATTTGAAACTCACTGCATGGTTGGTTGTCTGCCAATGATAGGAGTTCACATTTCTCTACTTTCAGGGACTATTTTTACAGTAAGACAGAAAATGAAGAGCTTGGATCATAGTATATTGTGATACACACTATCAAATCAAAGGTGGGACATTTCAAGGCACAAATGAAGAACAAATGGCAAAAAGGGTCAAGGTTGTGAAAAAAATCCTGAAAAGGAAGGAGCTGATGAAAATGAATTGCAGAGAGTCATTCCCTGTATATGTTTTCCTGTGAATACCTAGGGTCAATGGATAATTATGAAAACTTCTTACCTTTAATGAAACTTCTCTTTAAGGATTTAAGAGTGAATCTTGACAAAGGATTTCACTTATGAGCTTTGACTAAAGAAATTGGAAATCATCATTTGATAGCCATTTCTAGACTTGAGTCTAAAAACTTATCATGAATTTCTCTTTCTGTTTTTTTCCGGGAGAACTCTGACAAACACATCTTGTCTCATTGATAGCAGAAGCCAAACTTTTCATATACAGTGATACAAGATAGAAGAAAACTGTTCAGCATGTAATGGATTAGACTGAATTAAAAACAAAACTTCATTGTCTAAGGTAGCAAGGTTGCAGGTTTTATTTTTTTTTTCTGAGAAAGCCTCCTCTTATTGTAACTTTTCCATTGCTTGATAATCTTTTAGAGAAAATGAATATCATGTAGCAAAATTATTCATATGTTGTAGGAGCACTTATTAAAACAGTACAGTCAATTATACATGTAAATCTTAGTGATATTATAGGAGTAACTAGAAAAATAACCTAAATAGTAACATAAAAATTCAAGATATATATA